>NC_143426.1:1561666-1896250 GCF_059467195.1 Physcomitrium patens
ACTCTTCCTCAAGGCGCGACCAACTCAGTTGCGCATATGATGAATGGGATGAATAAGGTATTGAGAGATTTTATTCCAGAAAAGACTATGCCTTTTCTGGATGATGTTCCTATAAAAGGGTGCAGAGAAGGAGACAAGCATGAAACTTTAGATACGAGGGGGTGTCGCAGATATGTTGTTGATCATATACAAGATTGTGAAAAGATTTTAACTCGGCTTGGAGAAGTTCATCTTACATTATCGGGTATGAAGTCCGTATTTGGAGTGCGAGAGGTTGTAATTGTTGGACATTTATGCGGATCTTACGGAAGAAAACCAGATCCGACTAAAGTTGATGCAATTGGAAGGATGAAAGAGGATTGTGGTTCTCTAACGGAGGTTCGCAGGTTTTTGATTGCATGTGTATTTTATCGAATCTCGATCCCTCATTTTGCTCACATAGCGGATCCATTATATGAACTGTTACGCAAGGGTTACCGATTTGAATGGGAAGAAAGGCATATTCAGGCAATGCAAAGATTGAAGAAATTATTGATGTCACCTCCAATATTGAGGAAGGTTGATTATAAGTGCAATAGACCAGTGATTCTTACTGTAGACGCTAGTCCAATTGCCGTTGGATGGGCTGTGGGTCAAGATGATTTGAATGGGAGTAGATTTGCAGTTCGATTTGGGGCTAAAGTTTTAAGTATTCGTCAGCATGCATATTCGCAAGTCAAAAGAGAACTTTGGGGAGTCGTTTCGGCTATGAAAGCTGAAAAGGACTATTTGATTGAGGCAGTAGTAGTAATTGAAACAGATTGCTTGTCATTGCTTGGAATGATTATTAACTGTTCAACGCCAGATATTGCAATGTTGAGATGGATTGCTTATATTAAGTCACTAAATCCAAAATTTAAGCATATCACTGGAAAGGACAATTTAGTAGCAGACATGCTATCTCGAGCAAGATACGAGAGGGAGGACGAAATGGTTGAAAACATTGATGATGTCGGATTGAAATTCTATTCAATATCAAATCTCAACAGAGAAGACAAGCTATTTCTTGAAGAATCTTATGAAGGAGAATTATTGGATATTGGTCATTATTTGAATACCTTGTCTAAGCAGGGGAATTGGTCTACAGAAAAAATCAAACAAATAAGAAAAAAAGCATATGGATTTTTACTTCGAGATGGATTCTTATGGAAGAGACCGAAGAAAGGAATTGGGATGCCACAACGAGTGATAGGCAAAAGGGAAGAAAAACTAAAATTATTAAAGGAGTTTCATAATAGTTTATGGGCAGGGCATAGAGGAATCTGGGCTACTTTTGCTAAACTCAAGGAACGATATTGGTGGAAAAATATGTATCGAGATGTGCTCTCATTTGTAGAGTCATGTGAAATCTGTCAATCGTATTCTAATATCCAACACCGAGATGGTCTTCATCCTACGTATCCTCTGGCTATTCATTTTAAATGGGTTGTTGATTTGGTTATTATGCCGGTTGGGTTATGGCAGATGAGATATTTGGTTTTAGCTCGTGAAGATTTATCAAATCAAGTAGAAGGAAGAGCATTGAGGACAAAATCTACAGAGGGGATTTGTAGGTTTTTGCTTGAAGATGTCATTTGCCGTTACGAGTGCATAGGAAAAATCACTGCAGATCATGGAGAATTAAATGCACAAGAAGCTCGTAAGTTCTTTGAAAAATGTGGAGTTAAACTATCACTGACTACTGCTTATAATCCGGAAGGGATTGCGAAAAGCGAACGCGATCACCTGCCGATTGTGAAAGCATTGGTTAAAGCTTGTAATGGGAAAGTTAAAGAGTGGCCACGGCTTTTGTCATTTGCATTATTGGCTGATCGAACAACACATAGTTCGGTGACAGGATATATGCCAGTAGAACTTATGACAGGTCAAAAACCAATTATGCCGATTGAAGAAAGGGTACTTACTTGGAGTATGCTACCATGGGAAGATGGATTGACGAGAGAAGAACTTCTGGCTATTAGGATTCGACAATTGGAGCAAAGAACAGTAGATGTCCAGATAGCATTGAAAAGGTTAAAAAGAGCAAGGTTACAAAACAAGGCGCGATTCGATAAGCAACATCGATTAAGACCAAAAGCAATCGAGGAAGGTGACTGGGTACTTGTTTATGACAATAGTCTGGATAATCAACATAGTACTTTGCGGAAATTTTTAAAACGTTGGTTTGGACCATATGTTGTAACAACTGTTCATGATAATGCGACTTACTCATTACGGGAGTTAGATGGTACAAAATTGAAAATACCAATTGCAGGGAAGTGAGTAAAAATATTTAAACGAAGACACGCAGAGATGAATATGGAAGACCTTAATGAAGGTACAGAGATTCCGCAGCAAGAAGATGAAAGTGATATGGATAATGAAGGTGACGAAGACGAACTGGACAAAGACGTAGGGGATATATTCTGAATCAAACAGCAATTGGGTAAATTGGTGCATACCGGAGGATGCACAGGTTCAGAGGGGGTGGATGTCGTGTTGTAACACGAGTATACAGTGAAAATAAAAAGAAAGGGGAATTTTATTAATATTCAGTTATCTCGAATATTGGGAGCATCGACCAACTCCAGTACAAATACTGAGTGGTCAGGTTCAGTCACCCCGTTACAGTCAGCCGGGGCATACTGAAATGCTCCATTCGATTCTAATAACGGGAGTTAGCAGGATGAGAAGGACCAATTCACACGACGGGTTTGAAGAGCCAATTGGATCCAATTTTGAGAATCCAATCCGGGTCCTCTTACCCAATATGAGACCTGTATTGGTGGGGCAACCCAATGTAGTCTAGTTACGGGAAAATCCGAGTCTTACTACGGACCTCACCCAATCTGACGCGAAGACCAATTTGATCCAATTACGCGAGCATCCAGGTTACTACAGGAATCTTACCCAATATGGAACCTGAATTGGTCAGGCGACTCAATGTGGTCCCGATTACGGGGTTCGATTTTGTTTCGGGCTGTCCTGTTCTTTGTGCCGTTTTAGGGAACGTTGTTTTCGGTAAATGGATTTCTTAAAGGTAAAAACGGAGGAGAAAGCTTGATGGCAAGAGCCAATTTTGGATCCAAGCTTGAGGTGGGAGCCAATTCCGGATCTAAGACGGAAGATTGAAGAAATTCAGAGGATAAGGTTAGGGGGGAATCGGGGGGGAGCTAGTTTTTCAAGCTTTTGTAAGGTTATCAGTTCGGTTTTTCATTGGAGGTTTTTGAAGATCAAGGGAATTAGAGAGAGGAGCTTCATGCTTCGGGTCGGGGAAGGAAAGACATAGAATTTGGATTTTTCTTCTTCATAGAGTTTTGGGAAGACTGAGGCAATCGCTGCTGAAGTCAGTGTTGTAATGGTGAATCGGGATTTTTAAATGAAGTGGGTTTGAATACTCTTGACTGTTTTATAAAATCGAGTTACGTCTGTGATTGAAGGATTAAAGGGGTGTCTATAGGATTGAGTATGCGGAGTGAATGAAATTTATTGGGTTAATCTAACAGGACAGTCAGTGGATACAAGATCGTAAGTACAAAGGAGTATTGAAGATTAACAGTTTGGGTTGTTCGGGGTTCTCTGTAACGTCTAGAGACCTATCGGCTGGGGCAAAAAAAAGACTTCGACAAGCAGTCGAAGAGCATCCGTATAGATTTACGGTACATTGTTGCAGTCGTTTATATTCCAGCAGTCAAAAACTGATAGACTGCTTGACTATCGGCGAATCTCCATACTACCTTCTACAGCCAGACGCCCGACGCGTTCTCGAGCAGGAAAGCACGTAATACGACACCGTATTCGAGACCTCATTGGATTGCCCAACCAAGTCACATCTCATACTGGGTAAGAGGCCCATACTAGGACCTGGATTAGATGTCCTTGTAATTAGATCAAATTGGCCCTTCACATCAGACTCACCCGAATATTGAATTGGTCCTTTTTCCTTTTGCCGATTCTTGGTAAGAACGACTAAGACTCATTCCATCCAATTTACTGGAGAATCTTGAGGACATTGATTTATCTCCTCAATTTTTCCTTGGCTTTGGATCTGTTGATCTCGTTTATTGAAATTGGATGGAGCATTACATTGTTAATAAGTATGCCTCATCTGCTTGCAATTCCTATACATTGGCACGTAATCATCACTGGCTTTGGGATTGGAACATTCACTAGCATAATGACCAACCGTGTCTACAAGAGAAATGACGTAGAGGTCTTCCTGCACCCCATCATGCATATTAGGTGTCTCTATCGGTATATACCTACTAGGCTTGTTCCATGTAGGGTTGGAAAATGAACTTGGTTGTCCCGTTGGTACGGAGGGTACTTGATTCGATGATGCCGATGGGATGACATTAACTGACCCTAAATATTGGCACTGAAATTTGCCAGTGTTTCTAACATCTAAGATGACTAAATATTAATAATATCTTTTTCATTTATATTTTCACCATATAGTCGTGTTACAATATGACACTGATGTTGGCATGCTTGGTGGGAGGCCGTAACTAAATGCTTGCCACGAAGGCATATGACCTTCATAATGTTGAGATCTCGGCCATTGGGCTGATCATCCACACCCTCAAAACCAGATGGGATATAGCAAAGCCTGAGGTTGCATTGTGCGTACAATGGATGGATGGCCTTGCGGTGGTGAAAGGTTCTTTATGCCAATGCCGATCAAGGTGTGTAGACCATCATCCATGAGCAAGAACTCTAAGGCTTTATGGATATCCAACATTGGTTTGATCACTTCATAGTACATGTATTATATGACATATTAATGAAGAATAATATTTTCTATTCTAATCTTTTTACACCCCATCTATCCATATAAGTACCTTACAAATACAAATTTTAAATGACTTATTTAATTTCATACTAAGAGACAAATACATATCAAACACCATGATGTGCAAGATTCAAACTGCCATTCTTTTTGGAGCATCTAATGTCTTCATTAGGTAGCTTAAGGTAATTTATTCACCAAAAATTAATTACATTTAAGTTAAAAAATAAATAAAAAATAACTATAGAGAGATATACAAATGATAATGGTATTATTATTTGTAGGCACTTATAGGTAACAATGGATGGAGCTTAGTGAGCCAAAGTAATAGGAGGCTCTACTATGTTGGCACCATTCCAAACTTAAAAGGCAACATTTATGTAGCCGATTTAAGGTTTATGATTGGCTCATCTCCAGATGGATTTTTTTCCATTGCAATCTATGCTCGCCAAGCTCGTTTGCCACTTGCTGAGAAGCTCAATGAGCGGATCCACTCATAGAATATGTTTGGAACCAACTTGTCTTTCAAGGTGCTACTTACTACCATGTTATTCAATTAAATAGACAAATTATATAGATGGAAACATTTTTAGAATTGACATCTTTCTTATTTTTCATAAATTTTGTTACTAATCCAAGTACAAAATATGAAGAATTAATGAGTGATTATTTTTTGGCATTGGAATTTTTAATTAGACTCTTTTGGAAATTGTTTTGTGACATTTTCTTCATGAACATAGTCATTGAAGTATACATAAATGTAGTCCCTATAGATATTTAGAGTAAAAACTGGTGTATATGAAGAAATTTTCAATATTATTTTTACCCACGATAATTGTGGATTAGAGTCCTTTGCAAATATAGGTTTGAGTTTTCAACCTTGTATATCATCAATATCACATAACTCTTTGTATATTGAACAAGTGGATCTTTACATATTAAAAGATTTGTACCTTTTCATTTCAATTATGTCAAGTATGCACATTCTCCATTTGGTATGAATAATTTTATTTTAAAAAGAAGGAATAGTGGAGCTCAAAAACAAAAAAATTAATAAAAAAATAAAAAATAAATGAAGTGTAATGCATGTTTTGTAATGGTTTGATGTTTATGTTGATACATGGTGCATCCTCAATTTATTCTTTCACTTATGCATTTCTAACAAGGTTCTAGTATTTGTTAACACACTCACACAATCACCCATTTTTTTGTGATACTGCATTTTTCAATACTAAAGTTGTTGAAGTTTTATGAAGCAAGGATAAGTTTAACTGTTTAACAACATGAAATGGTGAGCAGACTGTATTATCTGTTATGGCTATTGATGGCCTGGCTACAAAATTGATAACAGCAAAGGTGCAAACATTCTTCTATAGTCACGAAACTAATACTAAAAAAATTAATTCGAGATAATACTAAAACCATCAATTATTATTGCAATATATCAATATTTCAACACATGGTGATGCACATCTAGAAAATGAATAATAATAATAATAATAATAATAATAATAACCACTTAAATTGATATCACACTCATTAAGTTGATAAGTATCTTACTTATCCCTAAGTATACTTTGATGGTTTGTTTGTTGGTTTTTATGTTTGTATTAAAACTTAATTTTTTTAAGTTTTTAAAAAATGGAGATAAAATTGAGCACTATCTGTTTTCTTATTTTTTTTATTTTTTTTAATATAGCTTTAAGCTCAAACTTGTGTGAAACAGGGCCGATTCAACATCAAATTATTTCAATCGCTGAATCCAGATCCCAAACTGTTGGCTGAATTGTACCCAACTCAGCTTGAGCCTGCCCTTCCGAGGTCCCTTACTGATTCTGGGACCTCAAATGAAGACCTTATCACGGATGACGTGGCAGTTCCATGTGCAGCCTCTCCCGTAATCCCAACGACGCGTGACGTCAGCCCTAAAATGAGCTCCAGCGTGGCAGCAGTGAAGCAAGAAGTAGAAGAAAAGTGTAGGAAGCTCATTCCACCTTTGGTGTGCATGTCCACTTAGCACCATTCAGAAACTACTGCATGATTTTGTTACAAAAATGAATAAATTAATTTTTATAAACTTCATGGCCATCAGCATGGTTTTTAGTCAGAAGAGGTGGCATTACTTTGCTTAAAACCCACCTTGCTCCTTAAAATGTATCTTGCATTTTTCAAGATGTTTTTTATGCAATTTGTGTGTATTTTTTGATAAAGATGCATGTTGTGTGTTCACTGTTTTGACATTTTGAATAAGGGTATCTTAAAAAAGTGTTCAAAGGAAGAAAAAATAAGTTATTGCCAACCATTTGTGGATGTTGGGAAATGATCATGAAATCTTGAACATACATTTATTTTTTCTTTTTCTTTTCTTTTCTTTTCTTTTTTATTTTATTTTTTATGTGTGTGTTCAAACATGCCGTATATTTGACATAGTCTTGTGGTCTTTGAAAAATTGGGTCATTTTTTCAAATGAATAATTGAATAGATATTTGGGTAAGTGCTTGTTTTAAATAAAATGACAACAACCATTGTGACAATAAAAATTGATATGAACAAACACTACTTGCAGTCAGTGTTTAAGAATTGCTTTCCATTCCTAAATGTTTTTAAAGTTGAACTTCATGTCTGTAATATTGCAAAGTTCCTCCTAATCTTAAGCATTTGATAGAGGGCTTATTGATAACTTCAATACCTTTCAACTTGGTCCATAATACTGTGCATTATTTTGATTTTTATTGACCTTTTCGGTTTTGACTAAGAAGTACATAGTTTTGTCTTTGACACATTTATTCTCATTTTTGTAATGGTCAAATTTATATTATAAATAAATAAATAGATTAAAAAAAATGCACACTAATATTCAAATTTGCATTGATTGAAGAGTTGATTTGCATATTGGCCAAATTCTTGATTGATAACTATAAAGTAGTTTTCTTGTAATTGTCCTTTTCAAATTGCACCTAAATGCACATTCAAAAAGTAGTTGGAAAATTATAGACGCAGAAAATGTGGTTCAATTGTATCATATGTTGTAACAATTAATGTGAAATTTAAATATGATCTAAAGATAGTTACCTCTTGAAGCACAGTATTAGAGTTCCATTGTACGTCTTCTTCAGCTACCTAGAAATAAAATATTTAAAAAATTACAATAATAGTATAAACATACTTTAAATTAAAAGCGGTTCTAAATGGAAATTCTAAAACAAAATATATAGTGGCTTTCATTTGTCAATTTTGGTCTCAGTACAAAAATTATCAATAAAGATTTTATTTAAAAGAATTGTAGCACTTACTTGAGAAATAGGTATCAGAACAGACATTAATGGTCGCAAATCAATGTTTCCGTCCTGCCCATTTCACTCTACCTTTTCAGCAAAGTTAATTTTAATAAAATTCTGATAATATCATTTTCGTGACATGAAATAATAAACTAAAAATGATTTATTTCAGTGTGTTTTTTAAGCTGAAAAGATAAAAGAAAAAGACAAAACTTATAAAAAATATTCTCTATACACAAATTGTCTTGTGACTTTATATTCATTGCACAGGCTATTTCCTGCGGTCTTTATAGTGATGATGCACAATTTTACAATTCTATTGTATATGGCACAACAAAAGCAGAATAGGGATAAATTCCAAATCAATTACACTTACTTTCATTTGGGGGATCATATTTAAAGAATTGTTTTCTAATTCTTGCATGCTTGGCACTCTTTGCAATGGAACTCTTGGTGGGCCAACAGACTGACAACAATAACCAATTTTTTATAAAAATATTGAATTAAGACATATTCGTTTTTTAAGCTGATTTAGTTTTTAAAGTATTTTTAGTTTTTCATATGCTTTTTACAACAACAGCAAAAATAATATATATATATATATATATATATATATATGTGTGTGTGTGTGTGTGTGTGTTTGTGTTTATATATTTTTTATTGTTAATATGTTGGAAATTTAAACTAAGATTTCCTTGTATTCTTGTTTGAAAAAATTGAAAAATATTGCAATGAAAAAAAAAAACAAAAAACAAAAACAAAAACAAACAAATTACACAAAAATCTGAAGTTTTCTCATGAATTTGGCACACAACAATTCAAATTGTACACATGTAATACTACATTGTCATCATCGTTGTACCTCAAAGAATGCGTTTCTTTTGTAATTCAACTCTGGTATGTCTTGAGCACCTAAACAATAATTTACAAAATCATTATATATCTATATATATAGATAGATAGATATCTAGAGAGAGAGAGAGAGAGAACTAGATTCCAGTTATAAAACGTCACTAGATTCAGGTCATAATTCTGGGTCTTTACATGTGAAAGGAATTAATGCAATACATTTTTTTTTCTGAATAAAAATTACTCGTGATGTCTTGCAATTTTATGTTTTTTATGATATTCTTCTACTAAACAACTTCCAAGAGGAAAAGTCCACACCAAAGGGGAACATGGGAACATGGGGAACATGGATGTCTCACCCTCTTCCATTTCATGTCTGCTGTGGTCTTTAGTTGCAAAGCCACCAACCTGACTGCACTCCCCACATCCCCCCCCAACAAAAACTCCCAGTTTTAGGGTTTTCAATTTAGGGTTTTGGAGCAGAGGAGAGAGGAGTTGCATCCACGTCAGCAGAGGGGTGGAGCCACGTCACCCAGGAGGAGTCCTACCTGGCTGGCCAGCTGCCATGTCGTGGAATGCGGGACACAGCATCTGATGTGGCATCTTGCAATTCATTTGCGTCCCACCCAACTCGAAATGTTGGCCTCATCATCTCCTACCATTACATTTTTACACACTTTTCATGGTCATCATCAACTATGTAATTCTCACTTAATGCTTATCTTTTTAATTCTTAGGATATGTAAACATATGTATATGAATATAAACATGTGTGTGTGAGAGAGAGAGTGGGGGTGGCGAAGTATTGTGAAACAATCATATAAATAAAAATGAAAGGATTTATTATGGGTGAAAAGATTTCAATTTAAAGAAATTGGACTTGCCATCACACCTTAACTGTGTGCATTGGGCACATGCACAATGTTGCACTCACTCCTCCATTATTTCCTTTCTCCTTCTCACTTTACACATCAATCGTACAAGTGCTCTAATATGGTACTTGAATTTGGCTTCATTTGGTTTTCAAGCTTTTGGTGCAATTATTTAAATTTAGGATACTTGCAAAAGGTAATCTTAGATTGTAGGATTTGATGAATAAAAACTTTATTGTTATCACATGTTTGTAAATGAATAGAAACAATGTAAAATTGGTTCATCTACTTTGACCTACACGTCTCTAATGCATGAATTGAAATATGAATATTATTCAGATGGAGAGTTTTGATGCAAATTTCCACACTTGACTATATAATCTTTTTTTTGTTTTGCTTTTAGCAAATTTGTCTATATCTAATTATGTGATTTTTTGTATAAGAAGGGAAGTGACACATCAAAACTCTCAATCACAACTACCAAAGTGTTGTAAAAAATAAAACAAAATATTAAAAAAATCGGTTATTGAAAAACAACTGTATCAAACATACATAGGCAATAATTCAATGTGTTTCATACTATGACATCAAAAATAAAGTTTCAAAATCTACATTATTGTGGCTGAAAATAACAAAAATAACCTCTTCTTGGGTGGGTACCAGGGCTTTCATCTTCTTCTACAGTAATTTTTTTTTTTTTTGATCCTGATAGCAGTTCTTTTTTATTATCTTGGATAAAATTAGATTTGAAAATCTAAAAAAAACTGTAGTATTAATATTCAAAAATTAAAAATTTCAACTGTAACACTTAATGCAACAAAATTTGCAATCGTTTTTATTTTTTGAAAGGCATATATTTTACCACTTGTACCCACTTGTCTTTCATTTTTATTGATTTGTTCTGCATATTAGTTTACACAATAAAATTTCGGATATATTTATGTAACTCATGTTTGAATAACTGGAAATTAATATTTTAGATTTAAGATGTATAGAGAGAAAAAAATATATATACATCTTTAAGTGTGTGATTGATGTTTCATCTTTCCTATCTGCATGAAATTTACAGAAGAAAATAAACGAGCAGCATAAAGTAATCAACCTGCAGTATCGATTCTTGAATTACCGCAATCATGATTTAATTTAATTTAATTTTTTCCCACTAATTAAAAATTTATATATATATATATATATATATATATACACATATACATATATCAATTACTTTGGAGATAATCCTAGAAGAACATATTAACTGTACTCTATCTTGCGAGATGTTCATTTAGTGTGAGTTTTTCTTTTCTTTGCTTTTCACACAATCTCAGAAGAGTCCTTCGTAAGACTTGCATGTGTCTTTTAGTATAAATGTTAGAGAAGTAAATTTACTTTTAAAAAATGAAAATAGAAAATAGAAAATAATTAAAGCACAAGATTGTAATTCTAAAGTTTGAGTTCAATAGGACATTTTAAACTTCTAAGTCACCATTTATAGATTTTTAACAAATTTACATGATAAAGGAGGTGACTTTTAATGCTCCATTGCTTGGTGGACCACGAGAAGTTCTTTGAACGATATTCAGATCACAAGGTTTTTTGAATCAAATAATAAATCAATAATTTAATGTAGACTCAAGGCAACAAATTTATAATTCTTAAATTACCAAAACAGATAACAACTTCATTGAATTTGCACATGCTTATTGAAGCTACTAAAAAATTTGATTCACATCATAAATTAAATAAAAACAAGTAGAAAACGCTACATACATTAAAAACACTACAAAAATTCCCTTGAAACAAGTATCATCAAAACTAAAGAACACACTTTCAATTTCCCTGCACCAGATTTACATATACAACAGAGAAAAGAGACTGTTAATTTAGCAAGGTCTCCACGAGCACAAACTTGCAATCCATGCTTTATTCAGTTGGTTTTCCCTCAAAACTTCATTGAATCTTCCTCCCAAAGTATCAACATTGTAGTGACTCCATCACCAAACATCGAATTCATGTCAACTCTCTTCTCAACACTTTTAAGAACATCACACTTGACGAAGCACAACGAAAAGCAAAATTGCAGAAACATGAACTAGAACTTTCACTAATCCTTCATAAAATAAGTGATCGGTTTGTGGATGCTACGCACAATCCAACCCATAAATTGACAATCCACATACACACAGAGAAAGAAACACTGTAACAGTATCAACAAATATGGTGCACAATCAACAAAGCTTCAAATCTGCTCACACACACATTCACCAGACAAAGACTGTTGAATTACCGACGCAGCATGTGTTGTGATCTGAACAGTCGACTTGGTTTCTGGTGTCTGGGTTACCGAAGAGTGCGACTTTTGTGACTCGTTCACCAAAAATCGTTTCGAGACCTGGAGAATCCAGAGGGTGCATTCCACCCACCTGATCACGTCGACTCATTTGCAAAATCGGCTCAGAAAGCGAGCAAGAGTAGGAACACTCCTTCGGAGCGGATAAAAAACCATTCCCATCGTCAACCAAAACTGATGTACAAGGTCGAAGCCGCTGTCTTGCAGGGAATCGACTCACTCTGCGATCACTTGGTGATGGACAAGTTGTGCATTCACGTTTTGGCAGTATAGAATCACCGGTAGCGTAGACTGGAAATGAATGACTCCTCGTCGTCGTGGTGATGTTGGATGCGCAGCAAGTTAAGAAGCAGCCATCCATCATCCACTAAGTGGCGTGCTCTCATCAGCGGTTCAAGACGGCAGGTCCAGAGCGACGTCGAAGTACCCGGCTCCGCAGCGTGGTTGAAATCGCGGCAGTGTCTTCTCCCAAGTACAACCGAGACATCACTGTGCTCGAAGAGAAGGGGAGTTCCGTAGCGGCGCCGCCTTCAACACCCAGATCACCAACTGACACCCAATCTGGAACCACCCGGTCTGGCTACGCGTCTGGGAGCTCATCTCCCATGTCGCGACCAGAGCCAGTGTATCCCGTTACCGAATCCACTGCCTGCCTGGGCCGGCACCTGGCTCGCAGACTGGTGGAGATCGGATGCAATGATATATTCACGGTGCCGGGGGACTTCAACCTGGTGTTGCTGGATCACCTGATCAGTGAACCCGGGATCAACAACATCGGGTGCTGCAACGAGATCAATGCAGGGTATGCGGCGGATGGGTACGCGCGATGGAAGGGCGTAGGCTGTGTCGTGGTCACGTTCACCGTTGGCGGGCTCAGCGTCATCAACTCCATCGCTGGCGCATACAGCGAGAACCTCCCGGTGATCTGCATCGTCGGAGGGCCCAATTCCAACGATTTCGGTACTAACCGCATCCTGCATCACACCATTGGCGTTTCCGATTTCAGCCAGGAGGCTCGATGCTTCCAGGCTGTGACATGTTTTCAGGTCCCTTTCCCATCAATCCAAACCCCCACACTCACTGCATGAACATTGAAAAAAAAACAACATCAACAACATTACTTACAACCTTTGTGTGATGTAATCTCACGATGCTGCATCGCAGGAGAACCGGATCTCGCACAGGCGGTCATAAACTGCTTGGATGATGCGCACCAGCTTGTGGATCGCGCCATATCGACCTGCCTGCTGGAGAGCAAGCCCGTGTACATCAGCGTGAGCTGCAACTTGGCCGGCATCGAGCACCCGTCCTTCACCCACAGCACCATTCCTTACGCAATCAAAGAGCAGTAAGACCCTCTCTCTCGTAAGACCTCATATCTCACAACTGGGTCACACACACTCTACGTCCCACACTACTACTACAAAAATCCATCCGGCTCCCTTCACATCCCCCTTTCTCCTGTGCTTGCTCCTGCTATTGCTCCCAACAGGAGGAGCAACAAAACCTCGCTCGAAGCAGCACTGGACGCCGCAGTCAAGTTCCTGAACCACACTGTAAAGCCAGTCCTCGTCGGAGGACCGAAACTGCGTCTCGGCAAGGCCAAGGAAGCATTCCAGGAACTGGTGGAAGCGAGTGGATATGCCTACGCCACCATGCCGTCAGCGAAAGGCCAACCTCTAGAATCGCACCCGCACTTCATCGGCACATACTGGGGCGCCGTGAGCTCACCCTTTTGTCTAGAAATTGTGGAATCCGCCGACGCGTACATCTTCGTGGGGCCGATCTTCAACGATTACAGCTCAGTGGGGTACTCGTTGTTTCTGAAGAAGGACCACATGATTGTGGTGAACCCGGACCGCGTGCAGATATGCGGTAAAGCCGAGTTCGGATGCGTGCTGATGAAGGATTTTTGCATGGAGCTCTCGAAACGGATCACACGAAACTCCACATCTTTCGAGAATTACAAGAGGATTCATGTCCCCGAGGGCACCATCCCCTCTTCCGGTGCTCAGGATCCACTGCGTGTTAATGTGCTCTTCAAGCACATTCAGGTAGCAATTCTGTTTGTGTTTTTCTACACGCCTAAATACATTCATTGCTCAGATTTTGTGACATGAAGTGCATGAACTCTGTCTGTGCTTCACTAATACTGGACTGAAATCTAGCTCTTGATGTTGTAATTGTGTGTGTTTAGTATTACGAGTTATAGTTTAGAGAGGACTGGTTAGAGGACTAATATATTACCCAACATCAAACCAAACACCCACCCAAAGTTTCTCCGAGGAATGTGATTGAATGTTGTTGCGTTGTTTTGGGGCTTTTGTCTTGTGCATTGTTGGTTGATGTGTTTTTTGCTAATTGCTGGTGTGTGGAATGGTTTTGGAGTTTTGAGGAATTGGGTTCTGAAAAAGGAAGTGACCTTCATGGACGTGTTTAATTGTTTTTATTTGTTTTTTTTGCTTTGATGGTTTTAGGGTATGCTGTCACATGATACTGCTGTACTTGCTGAAACAGGGGACTCATGGTTCAACTGCCAGAAATTAAAATTGCCTGCTGGTTGTGGGTGAGTTTCAGACTTAATGAAGTCTATCAATGAACGAATAAATATATATATATATATATATAGAGAGAGAGAGAGAGAGAGAGAGAGATGTTGCTATCAAATACAATTGCTACAATAGAATCTGTGCATTATTATGAATAGAAATGGTCTAAGGAGGTTATGAATGTGAATAAAGTCTAGTGAAACTAGAAATATGGTACAATATTCTTTACAATGCATGGTGTTAAAATATGGGCTCCATGCAAAATTGATCTTCTCTGTAAGATTTCCATGTTTCCATTTTTCTGTTAAGATTTGTCTTTGGATCCATAGAAAACCTTCATGAGTAATTTGAATCCTACTCAATTTCTTAGAGTTTGATGTTTTGAAATAATTTATTGGAATTTGCAATGTACTCCTAAAACAATGTACTGCAAGCTAAATACTAAAAATAATTATTTTTGAACAATATATATATTTGAAGCGCATTTGACATTATATGAGAGCATTAAATCTGACTCATCTACACATAAAACTACGCAATTGATTTATAGGGATGTATATACATATATAACTTCATTGTAATTACATGAAATGTGATTTAAAAATAATCCAAAAAAACAAGGGCATTGTGTTGATTCAGAAGGTTAATTTTTTCATCAATTTAAGAGAAATTTTCTTCTATTTTTGCAGATATGAGTTTCAAATGCAGTATGGCTCTATTGGGTGGTCTGTAGGTGCTTTACTAGGTTATTCCCAGGCCTTGAAGGGAATAAAACGTGTGATTGCCTGTATTGGTGATGGTAGTTTTCAAGTATGACTAAGCTTTGTAATTATAATCAAAATTTTATAATTCAGTTTTAAAATAATAATTTCAAAAAATATTATATATATTAATTCCAATTTTTATTTAATTTTATTTAATTTTATTGTATGCTAATGAAAATATATATTATTAGCATAAAATTTCATAAATCAATGTTTAGGTCACATGTCAAGATGTCTCAACTATGATGCGGCAAAATCAAAATAGTATTGTGTTCCTTATAAACAATGGAGGCTATACAATTGAAGTAGAGATCCATGATGGACCCTATAATGTGATCAAAAATTGGAATTATGTAGCCATGATCCAAGCTATTCACAATGGAGAAGGAAATGTGTGGGCAACCAAGGTAATGTTTTCTTGTATTAATCTTCGCATAACATTACTTTTTACCTCAAAGAATCATAACAAATTACATCTTGAATGTTATCTCAAATTATGCTCCAATTTTTAAATTTCACTAAATATGTACATTCAACCATCAATTTCGTGTAGGTTACAAATGAACCACAGTTGATCGCAGCCATTGCAACAGCCACAACTGATAAGAAAGATGCATTTTGTTTTATTGAAGTAATATGTCACAAAGATGATACTAGCAAAGAGCTTTTAGAATGGGGCTCACGAGTGTCTGCCGCAAATGGGAGACCCCCTTCAATTCAAATTTGATTATCCTTTACAACCTTCTTGCTTGTTCACTTTTTTGTAAAAAAAATTATTTTATCCTATAATTTTATCCTTTAGTTTTAATAATTTTAGGATTGCAAGGCTTGTTGCATATTCACATAGTCAGGCTTCACTTGGAACTCGCCTTATTGTTGAAATAAAATTCATGTGTAAATCATTGTAGATTTGGAGCATTTAAACCCCTTTTTGGGGGTTTTCAATGTTTGATTGCAATGGACAATCAAATGTGATCTAATAATGTAACAAAATTGTTGGAAAAAAAATCAAGTTTGTGTGAATCAGTAATTGTTAATTCATTTAATTGTTAATGTTTTTTTTCTTGTAGTTAATGTTTGGTGGCACAATAAACTAAGAATTTATTCTTGTGACTCAAATATAGATAATTGCTTTTTAGTTTATTACAGATAGTAGCAGAAAACTACTAAGTGATGCTTTGTATTCAATTCAAATCACAATTCTTACTTGTTTATGAATACAAACGACACACAATTCTAGAATCATATAAAAATACTATCAATGATCAGTAAAATACACTGTTACAATATACAAGATTCAGGCGTGTTTTGTAACAATTGTTTTGCAGTAGTTGAAGATCCAAGTTTCCAAATTCATAATATTGCATACAAAACATAGTTTTTAAATTTTTTCATTATATTTTTCTGTTATTCTAATAAATGAATTACACGTTTCAAAGACACCAGTAAAAAACTTAAAAACGCTCATGATTAAACAGAAATTAACATAAACATTCTTTAGCACAAACTTAGATTATAAACATTTCATAACTTTTGCAACTCTTGTTTACAATGTGTTATAATGTGTATATATATATATATATATATAGAGAGAGAGAGAGAGAGAGAGAAAGAGAGAGAGAGAGAAAGAGAGAGAAAGAGAGAGAGAGAGAGAGAGAGAGAAAGAGAAGAGAGAGAGAGTTTTAATTTATTTTAAATAGATTATTAAACATTATCAAAACACTATCTTATTTTTTTAAATGATCTTATAGAATTATGTCTTGATTTGTGATATTTTCTTAGTACATCTTTTTTATTCAAAATTTCTATACTATTTAGAAGTTATATATGTTGCAGCATATAACTTAGTTTTGAGAGATTTAATAAATAATTCAGTTTTGAATCTACTTATTGTTTGTGTATTTGAAATTAAATAAATATAAATTCTAAATTGCATATACATGGATTAATTGAAAATGCTTATAGCATAAACTCAAACCAACTTAAGAAATGAAAAGATCTTCAAATAATGTCTATGGCCTAATAAAAATTATAAAAGAGAATAAGAAAATAAGAAAAAGTGGAGTACATGAAAACCTATTATAATAAAGTTTGTTGACAAAAGACACAAGCTTTAATCTGTAGGAGACTTTGAAATAAAATAAAAGAACTCGATAAGATTTTGAAAAGACATCAATTAGACCTAACAAACTATCTATTCCAGATGAATTCACTTCCATAAAATAAAGAAACTACATCTTTTTTGTAGAACTTGTATAGAATATTCAGTGTTGGAGTCTTAAAAAGCATGACCAAGATAAAACATTAAATTTTCCATTAATCACCAAAGAATTTTTTCTACAATCGGTCTTGCATATTGTTCCAATTCAAACTTGAAGTTGATAAATTCTTTTTATGTGGGAATGTTACAAATGCCTTTTCCAAACGTGGATCACAGCACAAAATTCCCATCTTCATACACCAGCAAAACAAGTGTGTATTAGCTTAACATTACTAAACATGGAAATGCTGGAAAACCCAGTAGTAATGGAAAGCAAAAAACAAAAATAAATAAAAATAAGAAGTCATATACACATTCATTCATCTATGCATTCGTTCATTCGTCCATTGCATGGGTGGGGTCATGAGTGGTGGTGACGTGGATGACCCATCAGCCCCAGGCTAGAATTTCCCGCCAGCCAGCTTCTGGAGAAGGATCTCGGAATAGCCAGGGGAGTAGTAGTGCACGATCTCGATTGGGTAGGCGCTGTTCACACTGTCCACCAGCGACTTGATCTCGCTGCTGCTCTCCACTGCCATCTCCTGCATCTTCCCGAAGCTGCCCGAGGTGACGAACAGAGTTTTCGCCTCCTGGTCGTGAGGGATGACTTTCGCTATCTGGATGAGGACGTACTTCAGGATCCCCTCCGGCAGTGGGGGTCCCTGCAATTATCCATCCATCCCAACTTCATCCTGTTAAGAGTCTCCTCCCTAACACCTTGAATTATGTTTTAAGCATGAATTATTTGTTAAGTATGATTCCTTATTTTGTGAGTATTCAAATAAGAATGTGGTGTTTGTTTAGTGGAAGATGGAACATTGATAAATACAATTATATTATCATTGAATTATGATGGTTATGTAAAGGTGTTTCTGGAGAAAGCAGACTTTCATTATTGAAAACATTTCGCAGCTGGGGACGTACAGCCGGTTGCATGACAGGGATGGAGATGGAAAAAGAGCATGAGGGAGGTGGAGGTTGAGGTAAAGGTAACGCTTACTTGGAGGAGGCTGTTGAGCGCAGGGAAGAACGTGAGCCTGTCGCAGATGCCTTTCACGGCCTTCTTGCACTTGGATTGCAGGTCCTCGCTGCTGTGCTTGGAGACGAAGCCGCCAACGAGCGGGGGGAGCACTTCCAGCTCCGCGACGGCCTTGGCGTGGTTCGGAGAGTGTCGACCAATCTGGCCTAACGACCACGCACTGGCACTCTTGATATGATCCTCCACCTCGGTAGTGAACGCGTTCAACAGCGGGGGCAACCCCTCAGACGCGATCACCGTAAGTGCCAGCGTCTCCGAGAAAGCGGCAATGTATCCCAACGCCATCACTCCTTCACCCCTCCCCCACCATAGCCACACACACTCACACTTCAGGGCCACAACAACACCATCCCCACACTCCCGCCTTTTTCCTCCTCCACAATATTCAAAAACCAAATTTAAAATTCAAATGAAATTCCTAATGTGACAGAAAATGGAGGGAAGGGGGGCACCAGGCAATCGTTCGTTGCCACATGTCTCCCGGACATTGTCCACGAGGGCGGCCACCCCGCCAGTGGCCACCACCAGCTGGGCCAGCTCAGGGGTGTGCTTACACACCTCCCGGACCACCATCGCCGCGTTTCTCCGAACCATCGGATCGGTGTCTCGTAATAGCAGGTAGATCTTCGGGAACACGTCAGCTGCCACGACGACCTGCACAGGCCATCCTTACGGCCATGTCATTCGGTCCATATCATTTGTACATTAAATTGTTCTCTACACTAAATTGCATATTTTAGGTCTTCGACAAATATTTTAGGTGATTTAGGTATTCAACTGAGTAGTAGTGGAGCATTCTAACTAAGTTTTATTTTTTTGTTTTTTTATATATATAAACAAACTGGTATATATATATATATATATATATATATATACCAGTTTGTTATAATTATGCTGCTGGGGATGTGCAATAAGATCACATGAAAAATGATTTGGTGTTATTACCTCAGCTAAATCCACAGTGTGTTTAGCAATTTGACTCAAGAGTGCACAGACCTGCACATATATCAATCACACAAGGGATACAACAAAATCATTTTGGATGAGTAGCTTTACAAATGCATACCATTCACGTATTATATATACATATATATATATATATATATATATGTGTGTGTGTGTGTACATATATCTATGCCGAATAATAAAAATAAAAATAATAAAAAAAAGCTGTCACAACAACTTAAAGTGTTATATAGTTCAACCTTTTTTATAATAAATATGTACAATCTTTTCTATCCATAGATATATTTTATTACATGGTGCATATGCTAAGGCCATAAAATCAACATGACGGACCTCAACATTACAATAATAATCATAATTACAGCATCAAGTCTAATCGTAAACACATTTCAAACACATATATATTTAACTATGTGATTTGTGTATTGGAATTATCAATTTTGAATCAAAATGTATAGATGAACTCATGAATAAGTATGATAAATACCAATCAAAATTTGCATACATACATATATATATATATATATATATATACATATAATGAGGTCATCGTCTATTAGCTCTAATACCTTCAAGCTAGTTGTCTTGTCTAGAATTCAGATTATTTAATTAAATAGAAATTTAATTAAAAAAATACAACTATTAAATGATAATTCCGAGTAGTGAATTTGATAGCATTAGAATATGTGAAAATTTGTTAAAAAAACCATGAACTTAAAAAGTAAGAGAAACATAAAATAAAATAATAATAATAATAACTTTGTACGTAACCTTAATTTTTTGCATTTAATCTGAAACTACGATCGATTTTCCATTCATCCAAACAACGAACAACGAACAATTCAGCGCAGCCAATTACATTGTTTCCAATGGAGGTCAGAAAAAGCACATAATTCAGAAAGGAGCAAGGAATATTCCACACGAGGAGAGAATGTACTCGTGTCGGAAGCAGCACAACTCCGCTCTCGCGAGCATGTAGTAGAAATAGAATGGAATGGCAGAATGCGTTGCGGAGGACACCCTCATGCCTCCGCAACGCTTCCTGCCTGCCTGCCTGCCTGGATCCCATGGCTCGATGCTGTTACTGCGTCAATTGTCAGTCTACCGTGTTTTTCAAAGCGGGAGGGAGTCCATAACTGGAGAGTCAGCTATCTGTCGATTCCAGAATGCAGGGTATTTATTTTTAATTCGGGCTATATCGGCAGGGACGAGATCCTATCTAATGAGGCGCTGCGTTAAGTCTCTGACACTGCCTGCTGTTGAACCACTCCTCGCCGTGCCAAGACGAAAGGATTCGTGGTCTCGCACTATGTCTCTAGGTTCCTGTGAAATCTTGAGGGACTTCCTACCCCTCCTGCACCCTTCCCCCAGTTTTCTTCCACCTTGTCTCTCTTTTTTTATTTACCCGCCCTTAAGATTCGTTACGCAGTCTTTGTGCTTGGCGTTCTCATGGCGTCCGTGTTCTCGGTGACGATGATACCGAGTAGTGTGATGTTTGTCTGGAAAAGCAATGGAACTTTTGGCTGAGGGATATCTGTGTTTTTAGATTTCCTATCCATATGAATCTTTAACCGACGTTCCAGTTTCCATTCTAATCATAAATCAAGTCCACAGACATGGATAAGTATTTATATTAGAAAACTCTCGTATCTTTGGTTCTGTCAGTTTGTGCTTGTCATAGCCACAATTTATGCTTGTGTAACTTATCTAAACTTCTATTTATATATGGAAATAGATTACGAGCTAAATTTGCGTTCATCGACTCTTCTTGGAATTCAAAATGAGTGGTTCCAGTACATTGATTTAGCAGTTTTTTGCTTTAAGGTCTGCCTTAAAGCAAAAAACTGTCTATCTTTATGTATGGTAAAGCTCATACATTATGCCTTGACCGCTTCTATCGCTCAATCGATCCATGCAGGATTCAACAAACTTTCACAATAAACTCCGAGTAAGGAAACAAGGAGACTTTTTCTAGACTTTGTAATATTTGACGTTACAAATCAACTGTGACATGAATGTTGAATTCAAACTTTAAAGATGATAGGAAAATCTAGAGGAAACGAAGGGCTTGATGTTAGTGTTGATAGGGTTTTCATGGGTTAATCACGGAGTCATGAATTATATATATATATATATATATATATATACCTCAATCAATAATAATGCAATCAAAATGACATAAACCTTCAAATGTGAAAGTTCATAGATTTAAAATAAATTCTAAAAATAAATTTTTATTGAACGTTCACTATATATATAGTATTAACTAAAAAAATCATCAATTATTACTTTTAAATGTTTAAAAATCATCAAATGCTGGAGTGTGTTTGGAGCATTTAGCAATGTTTAAAAATCATTGATAGGAATAGTTTACCATTGCCACATTTAGATTTTTTTTTTAATTTTTCAATTTTTTTATAGTTTTTTTTACAAATAAAATTGAAAACCACACATATTAAACATTCTATTTACAAATGTAAATAAACCAAAAGTGAAATAATAAATAAATATAAACAGCAAAGTATTCAAACCCACTTATGTTTATTTTTTAAATTAAAAAAATATAGATTTTTTCTTCTTCTCCTTAGACACACTGCAAGCCACATATCTTACCACTCTCATACAAATCAACAATAAAATCATTTCATGGTCTCTCAAGTTTAGAAGATTCCATGTTCAATATTATTAGATCATAGATACTTTGACCTTTTAAGTAACATATCCTCTTTTATCTTCATCCATTAAAAAAACGAAAAAAGAAAAGAAAAGAAAAAACAACAAAAGAAAAAAATTACAAATTTAAGTTTTCAATTTCATATATATATATATATATGTATACAAACATACATACATGCATGTGTGTTTTCACCTCTTTTCTTAGTTTTGCATCACTATGGCTTATGAGAGGAGCCACAAACGGAACTGAGCCCGCATCCACAATTCCTTGTGCCAATTCTGGAGTGTGTTTGGCAATGTCGGCAAGCGTACATGCAGCTGTACGCCTCAAGGACAGTTCTGGCTCCTGGAATTGTCATCATGCCATGCGTTCACTAGAGTGGGCTTAGGCACACTTTCACATGGCTCAACATCCCCCCCCCTCCCATTATTATGGTGCGTACTATTATTGTGTTTACTTATTTATACCATATTAAGGTGTTGAAATCCTTTGAAACAAAATGTGCATAACCCAATGTGTTGTAGAATTCCTTTTTTTTATTGTTGTTCAAAAACCATTTCATTTTGAGTAAATTGGTATAGGTATTTTTATTTAAATATGATACATGATACAACAAATAGAGTAGACACCATGATTTGATAAGTTTAATCTCTTAAATTTTTTCAAGATTTAAAGTAAAAACATAATATATTTGTATGACATGAAATGGTTTATGCATTACAACACATGTACATTTACAACTATATGCATGTGTGTGTATATATATATATATATATATAGCAATCAATTTGACTTTGTAAATTGGCATTATTTTAAATCATGTAAATTTTTTTCTTGTGCATGCATTTTTTCTAATCTCCTTCAATTTGATTTATTTGTTTTATTTTTTTGAGAAGAAATTCTTTATGCATACAAAGTTAAAAATAGACTAAAAGAGCTAAACAATTTAAGAATCATAAAGAAATATTGATTTTAGTACTTCAGTTAATGATTTTTAAAAATTTATCTTACACTTAATTCGTTAATTACAACTACTGCTGATGAAATTCACATTCAAATACAGGGTATTAGTGTAACAATCTATTAGCACACACTCAAACACTCAAGCCCTTACTGTTTGACACTTATGCTTATTATTTGAAATTGGGTCCACATGTTTAAAATACAAAAAACACATTTTTTTTATCAATTTATTTTTTAATCTAGATACATGAAGAAAAGAAATGGTGATCTTCCAATAACAATATGAGTTATTGTGACGGAGTTAAAACACAAGTTTTAAGTTTTTCATTTATATATATATATATAATCATAAAGTGTTCCACAATTGAAATAAATCCTTAAATTATTTTTAATACCACATGATGTATTCAGGTAAACTAAATAAATAAGACCACATTTTGAATATTGTGAAACTTTGACCCACATTACAAAAAATTAAAATCAGTTCAAAAGTATATTAGAAATCTAATTTTTTATTACACGATTCAGTAGTATGTTGTTGAGGATATTTTTTCATTAATTTTTTAATTCAGATTTTTTTTTTAAAACTTAATGGTGAAATTTTGAATTATTGATGAATCACTTCAAAAACAATTCTAAATGAAGAGTGTGATTCTGCAAAAATACTCACACATTTTTGTCAATCTTAAGACTAAATAATGATAAACAAATGTATTTGTAAACAAAGTGAATGTAAAGTTAAACGTCCTGTATAATACATTCTTTTTCAGGAAATAATATGTAGTTCTAAACTAACATCGAAATACAAAACTTTACACAGAAGAATAGATTCTATTATTAAAGTTTTGTATGACGTTTCTACTTTATTGCAATTTAAAATATTAAATAAGTATTCAACATTAATATATATATATATATATATATATATATCATGAAATTAACCCTTTGCATACCAAGGTTATCATGTGCTTCAATCTCCTTAATTATTTTTTAATCTAGATCGTCAAGCAAGTCAATTTTAACATGGCATAATTGTATCATTCAAAATTATGTTTAACTGGGTGAAAAAAAAAAAAAAAAAAAAAAAAAAGGGAAGAAGAAGTAACATAAAAGACGATCACAAATACTGGATTAAAATTTACAACTCAATGGAATTTATTATGGGTTTGGGAGTTTCTAAAAATCTGTTGTCTCTCATAAATATGATAAGATGTGGCATAAATTTAATACCCCTTCACTATTCCAAAAATAATAAAAATAAATAATAAAAAATCGAATATATCTTTGGTATTTTCTGAAAGGGGTTAAAATCATTGAATTCAAAATATAATGTAAAATTTATTTATTCATAAATATTCATTTTAATGTCACAAAATATAACACATATCCATAAAATACATATCTTTTTGAGAAAATTATTCAATGTGTTAAAGTCTGAAACGTACCAAGACAAAAACATGACTGTTATATGTTTTTCCTTTGTCAATTATGGGTAATAACATGTGTAAAAATATTATATTCTGTTTTATTACACTTAAGTTATAGATCTTTTCAGCGTATATTTTTTTTCATAATCAAAGCAATTATCTTCTTTGAAAAAAATGTGATTAATTTTACTGTAGAAGAGCTACTAGATGAATTATGATGTATGAATATTTTATGGCTCAAATTGCAATTGTATGGTGATATAAATTAGATTTTCTCTCACGAGAGTAAATAAAGCAATAATCACCACATAAATGATAATAATATGCACTTAATAATGATAATGATGATTTTAGTTTGGTGATTATTTGATTCTAGCCTTCAAATTTACTTTAGACGACTGCGTATGTGCATATATATATATATATATATATACTTAATATTTTTTTCCATCACCATCAATATTAGTTTAGTGTATTCGTTTTAGTTCAATACAGACACTTAATTTACATGATATAATATGGTATATTATAAGTCACATACAAGTTCAATAAAGTAATGTAGCTTTAATCAATTAGATTCAAATCTCTCCTTCAAAACACAAAGCACTCATCATTTTATTGTTGAATGTATTCGATCTCTCTCTCTCTCTCTCTCTCTCTCTCTATATATATATATATGTATATATACACATAATAAATTCCTAACAAATTCTGTAATTTTTTCAAATACAAGTCAATGCTCTTTGTATCAAAACATCATATACATATAATGATGTTATAATTTTTACAATTGATTTTATTTTATTTTATTTTATTTTAAAAAAACTGCAATGCAACAATTATAATGCATTAAACTTAAGACTGTGTTATAAAAATATGCATTCAGAAACACATACATGCTGTCTACATACACTTGCATCTACACACATACAAAACACACATTCAAGTAGAATTGTGAAATAGAAGAAGAGAAAAGTTGAGAATGAGGTTTGGATGGTTTTTATTTATTTTTATTTTCTGCTTTGTGTTCTTCTATTCACAGTAGTGAGGTAGTAGTTTTTGTAGTGGTACCTGGATGGCAAGCAGCAACAAGCTGACGCCACCGGCATCCACCACCACCTGCGCCAGCCGTGCCGTGTGCCGCACAATGTGGCCGAGGGCCCCAGCTGCCATCTCCTTCACGGCAGGATCAAACTCCTCTAAACTTAGGATCAGTGGCTGCAATGCACCTGCATTCACCACTGCTTGCGCTAGAGCTGGGGAGTGCTTTGCAATGGCTCGCACCACCCCCGCCGCCGCCTTCTTGTTGTACCTATTTTGTTCCCTACATTCCCAAAACCCAACAAGAACAACAACAACCTCCCATGCGTCAATGCCTCCTCTTCACATAACATAACATAACCAACTATCCATACATTTCTAACTAACTAACTAACTATGTATGTATATATATATATATATATATATATGTACTTGCATATGTATAGTAGTTAGTTAGTTATGTTACTTGAGGGAGTAGACAAGTTGGATGAGGATGTTCTCATGCACGATGGCCTCTGCGAGCTCCTGGCTGAAGCTGGCCAGTCGAGCGAGTGCCAATGAGGCTGTTTGTTGGATGTTGGGCACACAGTCCAACAAAAGTGGCCGAAGTAGCGTCATCACCCCAGCATTGTGCAGCACCTCCACATTCTAAAACACACTTTCCAACACACACACACATATTTATACATATTTATTAATTAACTAATCAATTTGCATACAAGCACATATGCCCCCCACCTCCACATCATCCTCTTTTGTAATTTTTTCCATTTCACTTATTGTTGTTGTATGCTTTTTATATGGTGATTTGTCATTCTTTGTGTGTTGGTTGAATTGGACCATATGGCTTTTTGTAATGTTTGTGATTCTGAAAATTAGGTGATATCAGTATATATATCCTTTGTGCTGTCCATATATATATATATATATATATATATACATAATTTGGCCCCTTTTTCAATGTCTTATTATTATTACACTAACAAAAACACATACAGAAAAAGAATCTTCTTAAAACTTGGATTGGAAACAATAAATTCAAAATAAAAAAGCATGAATATCCAATATTTAATTGGCTATATGTATATATTCACACACACACACAAGTAATCTCATTAATACATGTCTCTAATGAAATTTCTTACAAATTTTATTTGTGGTTCTACAACATTTATTTTTACATTTATTTTTTGGCAACCATCATATGCACACAATAATAATCATAATCTTGTATTAATGAAATATCAATAAAAATTTCTTCAAATTCTAGTGTGATTAAGAGTCATAAATGCGTAGTCATTAGGAAGAATTGTTAGCAAGTAATATAGATCATGACACTTTACAACAGATTGTGATTGAGTAATTTTAATGCATCTTGTAACCATTTCTTTAAAACATTTCAACTTTCAATGTAACACATTTCCTATTCTGCACATAAACGATTATAAATTAATCCACCTAATCAATAGAGAAAACAATGCTAATTTTCAAGGTACTGAAGGACTGATTTTCCTTCACAAACACCATGTCAGATAATGAATGGTTTTTTATAAAATAAGAAAAAAAGAGACAGTAATTCAAAAAATTCAAAGAATTCGAAATTATAATAGTGTTAGTTTTAAAATTATATATATATATATATATATACACACACATAAAAATATGTGTACTCATATATACATGAATAAAATGAAGAATTACAATAAGATTTGGATTAGACGTTTATGTTCAACATTTAAGAAACATTATTCTCTTTTCTTTCCTTTCCTTTTATATTTATTTAAAATTGGTTCTTAGTATCAATATTAAGCTTCTCTTGATTTTAAAATTTATACGTTATGAAAGTAAGAAATACTGCAGCTCATTGTTATTATTATTATTATTATTATTAATATTATCAACCTTTTTATATTTCATCTGTTGATTACACTTAATTAAATTTATTGATTTTTTCTTTTTCTTTCTTTTAGCATATTTTTTCATATAACTTAACACCTTACACCCAAGAAATACAAATGGGAAATCATTAGACATATCAGCGTACAAAAGTCAAAACTCATCTAAACATGAAATAATAAAATTAAATATAATTATTATGAATGTTCCAATTAACGTGAAGTATGGAACTAAATGATTGACATCATCTCTAAAACCTAGAATATTTTTAATGAGTTTTTAAAACTAAAATATTTAGAAATCATACCCCATTTCATCTTGGTTTTCATTTTTTTTTAAGAGATGTTTCACACAAACAATTAAATACAAGAAAAAAAAAGGTGTCACATCTCGAATTCAGAACTTTGTCAGTTTCATCATAATCACTTTGAATAACTGATTTCGATTATTTTAAAATAATTTAACAAGATGGGGAGGTCATGAAAACAAAATAACCTTATCCATCAACATGCAAAAAGTGGTTGATTAGAACAACTCTAGGAGTAAATATTTATTTATATACATATAAAACATGAATTTTCTATCAATTAATACTAATTATTTGATCAAAGTCATCTAATTATTATATCATGTGTATATTCTCTTTCAAAAAATGAACATTGAAACAATAAAGAAACAATTATACATCAAAAGGTAATGTTATGCACTTAGAACATAATTTATATTCTCAATCCAAGAGATTAAAACCAAAAATGCTATTTGTGTTTATTATCTTTTTTTTACTTATTTATTTCTTCTTGTTTTAAACAAATTCATTCTCACTATGATTATTATTTTTTATTTACTTATTAATGAATACAGAATTCATAGCAAGAATAAGATTGTTTGAAAGAACTGAAATAAGTATGAAAAGAAACAACTTCATGAATATTAACAATATATAGAGAAAGAGGCCCACTTAATATATAAATATATAAATATATATATATGGTTGGTTTTGACATGTGATACCTGAGGCTTTGTTGCAAGCTCTGCCACAGTTTGGACAAAGATTATGCGTGATTTTTGGTAGTTTTCAAGTACTTGAAGAATAGCCCGTGTAGTTGCCATGTCATTCAAATTCCTGCCCCATTGATTCCATAATAATCATGTCCAACTCTAAAACGAACAATTCATTTTTTTTTTTAAAAAAAGAACATTATTTAAAAAAAAATCAAAAACTTACTTGTTTAAAAACATTCTAAGAGAGAAAATTATTGTCTATTTTTTAAAATTAAAAATAAAATATTCACGTACCACTAACAAACTGCTTCATGTAGGGAAGCATGATGTGCAATGCTCAATTTTCCACATGAAGACAAATGTGTCTTGAAAGTTCTCTCTTTCAATCTAATTAAATTTGAGATATCCGTTATTATTATTATTATTATTATAGTTATGTTTTACTTTTTCATTTTCTGTAGATTAAATGAAACTAGTGTGACACTCTAAATGCCAATACATCAAAAGCAACAAAAAGAAAAGTTCCAAGAATTTTGTTTTTGCACAAGAATGATATAATTGTAGGTTTATTGTACAGGAATTCATTCACAGAGTGAGTATATTGTAAGATCATGGGTTGTATATAATCTGATATATACACGTGAAATGTCTCTTGACATGGTTGAATTGAGCAAATTATTCTTTGTTTTAAAAAATTATTAACCACAATTGTTGCAAGATATTTTTGTTCTCAACATTATAGGCTTGCTTGGAGAACATGCAATTGAATGTGGATTGTGCTTTTGAAGCGTTTTTGTTACAATGACTATTCTTTCTTTTGGATCTCAATTTATGTAAAAAAAAATGAAAAGAAAATAAATTTCTTTAAATCGTTTGATCATTGTGTCAACATGCTTTGTTAAGTGCCAATGTTGAATTTTTTACCACTTTTAATTATAGGTGAAAATCTCAATAGTTGTACATGATGCTAATTTTGACATTAAATATGTTCTTTAGTGATTTAGTGACATTACATATTTAATGTCAAAATTTAAGAATTTGACATTATCAAATTCCAACCCCACAAATTTAGAAAGCATTTTGTTTTAAATTTCATGCCGAAATTTGGGTATTTAAGAACTTTTGTCATTTAGCCTTCATGAAAACTGTAGTTGGTGTTGTGTTTTCAAACTTACACTACTTGGGAATACAAAAAAGATATTCTGTACATTTTGATTTTGATTTTTCGAATGAATACAAATTTAAACTTAAATTACTTAGTTTTATATTTTTAGTCATATTCTTATTTTGTAAATTAAATGAGGTTTTATTGGACTAATTTATTTGCAAATAGTTCTTCAACTTTTTCATTAGTAGAACCTTCAATCTATATCTTCAACAGAAAACGAGACATTGCACCAATTTCAACAGAAAGGTTATTACCTTTTTCAAATTTTGTGAGAACCAATTTAAAAATAGAAAGATTTACTTTCTTAGAAGTCCTAAAAGTTCATGACATTCTTAATAACAATGAAATATGCTTTCTAATACTTGTTCTTACTTTTTGGAACATCCTAAACAAATACCATAAATCTTCAACATATGTTGAATTAGAGAAATCAAACAATGGAGGGTTATTAATGCATATTACTTTCCAAATATTATGCTCAATTTGCAATAAGAAAACTAATGCACAAAATAGAAACAAAGAGAATCTAATACAATTCGGACCATTATGGGATCCCCTTAAGGGGTAGTCCAATCCTCAAATCAAATATATATATATATATATATATATATTTGTTTTTAAAGGACTTCATCACAACATTCCAAATAGTTGTGGGTAAATTTGTGCATTTGACATTCTTCTAAATGTAGTGGCGTTGATTCCAACAACATGGTGTCATTGCACGAATATGCTCCGCTTCAATCTCATCTTGTTTTTCTCTTTGAGCTTGTTCTTTCTTTTTGCATTCACTCTGTTACAAAGTAAATATAGATAAATAAATAAATAAAATGAAATGAAATGAAAATGTTGTCCACTTTTGTTCACATATACACATATATGTTTTTGCAATCAAGTATCTCAGAAAATGGTAAGAGGAATCAATATTTTTAAATAACTCATAATTATAACATTACAAGAAAGCTTTGTGAATGTTTCTCTCTCTAATTTATATTTTTTTAAAGAGTTAATTTATTTATTTTTAAAAATAATGAGACAAAATTTCAACAAAGTATATCAAACTCAATAGTTAAGGATTGTAGCTTGTCGATTTTCTTCCATTAGTTGCTTCAGATATTCTTTTTTCTTGTAAATTTGATTGTGTGTTGCCTCCAGATTATGAGGTCCACAATACCTTCAATATATGATATAATACTTCATGTCAAAACTTTAAAAAAAAATGGGGATTGTTGTTATTGTTGTTGTTACTTAAAAAAAAAATCATCGGAGTCTTTGAATTACTTGTTGTAGTAAACTTCATAGTGTGCTTTGTTTTGCTCCTCTTTTTGAAGCAATTTGTTGGTTCTGCATTTTTGGTTCAATTGGTCTTCCATTGCATTTCGCATTTCTTGTCTGCAAAGGGTTCTCCTCATGTCAAACACCATCTTCTAATTCAAAATTAATAATTAAATATTTAAACTATATATATATATATATACATTTATATATATACATTTATATATATATATATATATATATATATATGAACTGAAATAAATACTTGGTCCTGTTTTTTGATAGGCATTAACAGAATAAATACATCCAAATCTTACACATGTACATGCATTTACATGTTTGAATGAAATATAATTTGCAGTTGTGGGTAATAATCACACACACCACATTAGCACCTACCAATCAAACTCAATACTAAGGAGAGCAAGATGGCACTTTTATTCATTAATTCATTCAATCATATATATATATATATATATATATATACACACATATAAATATATAAATATACATATATACACGTAACATAACCTACCGACTATTAATTACATCATCCCGCTTGGGAGACACAGTTTTCTGGATATGTTCCCTTTTCTTCGCAAACCGTTCTTGTTTGCCATACAACACTCGAAGTTGGTCTTTGAATTCCTTATCTTCATTCTAGTTTCCCCCATCAACCCATTGAGCCCTTTTAGTATGAAATTCCTATATGTGGCCCATAAATTATATGGAATTTTCTTAAATGAACTATAAATGTCAAAAACATCTTAGAAAAATATGTTTCCAAAAATTTCAATATGTGTTGTATGTAATTGAATTTTTGATACACATTGCAATATACCATACATGAATTTGGAATTGCAGGTAATTCATGAAAAAAGCATTTGGAAAAGATCAATTTACTTGTGTGTTTTTTAATGAGGTTGCAGTTATGCGCCTATTCATGATGCTTGGCCTAATTGGAGTCATTGCTGCAAATTGATGCATAGAATTGCCAAACTACTACTTAGTGTTAAGCATTCAAATTCCTTGTCTTAACAAGTGATTTTTCATTAGGGAATGATGGTGGTAACTGAGACTGCTAACAAAAAGTATGTAGAATATGTAGCTATCTATTAAACAGGAAAAAGTTAAAATAAAATTTTAAAAAAATAATTCTGCGTTGTCTTTGCAGATCAGATTTTATGTTTTTTTAACATATTTATGTTATAAAATTTGCAAAAAGAAATAAATTTTCACATGTGTTACATATACATCTCTAAAACAAAAATTCTCTTTAGAAAAAACCAAATTTATCAACAACATATGTAAACTTAAGTTAATCTTCCATTTATGTTTTGTAATAAAATATATCAATGACAATAAAACATCAAGATTAAGGTTGTTTCATTTTTTGTTGCAAAGTTCAATTATTGTTATTGTTAACACAAATTTGTCCTCTTATTTTTGAACTGGATTTTATTATGAAATTATAAACTAAAAATTTTACAATTATTTATTTTCATCATCTTTAAAATAAAAAAAAAGCGAAATTTTGTAAATCAATAAATTATCATTATTAGTCAATGATAAATTAATCCTAATTTTTTTTTTTCAAAAGAAAACAACAAGAAACAGTTTTTCATTCAATGGTACAATTATTTGAACTAATGCCACAGTGATTATTTGCACTAATGCTACAATTGAAAAATTGAACAATTGAAAATGAAATGAAATAAGTCAAAAACTATCCTCCTTTCAAGCAATGTCTTTTGAGATTTATCAGTTACAAATGATTTGTATTGATTTTTATGATGACATTGACCCATAAATAAAATGCCAAGAAAATCACAACCTGAAGGTACAGTTGAATTTAACGATTGGCTTGTTTGTTTGATAAAGTATCACAACTGAAACTCATTGCACTGATTAGATTTTTTAGGTTTTTTTTAAAAAAATAAATATGAATAAATGTGTGTATTAAATTTACATATCATTTAATCCAAAATTTGTAGAATATTTCATACACTTCAATGCTCTAAAAAAAGAAAGGAAAAGAAAAAGACAGGAACCCCAATTGGTTATTTTGTAAAGATAGTTACAAATGTAACTTAATTAGAATTCAGAATTTGAATAACATTTGAATAACATTTAAATATGTTGAATCTTTCATTGGCATGGTTAGGCTAACATCGAAGTGTGAGAAGGTTTTAATAGCTTTTAAGCATCAATAATTCATTTATTGTAGAACTTGATTGGATTTATTTATAGATAAAATAATTGTGCTCCTATTATAAGATAAAAATTCAACATTACATGATTTACTCTTCAACAAAACTCGATTTTGATGCTTTTAATTACACTGTAATTTGTTGTTGCACATTCAGCTTTAATAATGTATAAACAATGAAAGTTCTTTTTTCTTTTTTTTCTTTTTTTTTCCTTTTCCTGGAATGTAAGCTTTCTAATGTACATTGGAACAATAGAGTGGAAATTGCATATGTAACTAAATTGTTGTAGTAACATTTTGAAAAGATGAAAGTAACCCCAATGAACCTTAAAACAATGTTAATAATATTTCAAAATATGATTAATTTAAAATAAAATAAAATAAAACTCTTAACAATATATTTAATAGTCTTCTTTTCTCAAAACATTCACAAAATTTGATATCTTTTGTAAATATGCATTTGTTAAACGGCTTAATTTAACAAGAATGAATAACTTAAGTCATGCTTGCTTGTTGTGTAAAAAGTTTAGCTAAATTACATTTTACATTTATTTTATTTTTATGGTGTTGGATGAAACTTTTTTATTTATTATATTACAAGTTTTTATGAAAACTCAACTAATATTTTATTAATAGATTTACTATTTGATCATGAAAAGATGCAGCTATTGGATCAAGTATTGAACTTAGCTATCATCAGTCATGTCCTTTGAAGATCAAGGGATATCATTGTAATGAGAGAAACTTTTAGCAATTAATAGCTTGAGCTCAATTATTTTGCTCAAGTTTGAAAAACAATAAATTACAATGATTTTAGAATTCTTTTTAACACACTCTATTGCTATAGGTGAAATTCATTAAATTCAACCACATGCTCTGATCTGAAAAAAATAAAAATAAAAATAAATTAAAAAAATTAAAAGATTGCTGACAAAATTATCAATTGAACGATCTACTATCCAATGTTATAAAAAAAATCAATGTATTTAGAACAACAAAAGTAGTATGCAATGCAACAGATCTGGCAATTTGGGCTTGAGTTTCTACTCTTGCATCAGAAAAACTTGCACATCCTAAATTACCTTTTGAAAGGGATCAAACAAAGTTATAAAAACAAATTGCACCAAGAAAATGTTTCCAAAGGTTGGCAAACAACTTCAAGTGTAGGAAAATTGAAACAAAAGTACCTGGTTATAGCTTTTTACATGAGCAAGATGTTGAAGAATTTTCAAATACCAATGCAAAAATTGAACCCAATTTTTATAATAAAAACTATGTATTCCAGATTCTTGGAAGAAGCTTCCAGTGATACAGAGGCATGCAGAATGTGACTCTACCTCTACAATCAGAAAACACAATTAAAACAAAGGAAAGAAAAACAAAATAAAAAATGATAGATTTCAATTAAAATGGTGCACATTTCCATGAAAAGAAAATACTCACACTGGGATATTGGATACGTAGTGTTTTCAAAAAAGTATAGGAATCATGTTTGTAAGTTATTTGAAACCATTCAAGAAAACATTTTGACTTATACATTATTACAGAGTATTACAGAGTTTTTGGATCTCATGATTTTCATGTAAAGAAGAATATTACTACATACAGTTTGGGAATAAGGTAGGAGCCATCTCAAAGCCATATCTATATATATATATATATATATATCTATATACATATATGTATAAATTGTGAACACCTCTATGGTACCCAATTGATGATTTTAGGGGTTTTCTTTATTCCATTGGTTGATCTTTTTCGAAAAAGATTGGGGTTTTTTTCATTTTTCATTTTTTCATTTTTTTTTTTGAGTGTGTGAGCAGTTTCCAATGAAGTAGACAATCTTAGGAGGCTCTGCCATTCCCCAAAATGCTTGAAGAGGAGGATGTTCAAAACCTCATTGCAGAAAGAGACGAACTCCTGCAAAAACTGGCAGAAAATGCAGAAAAGGCCACTTTTGATGCCAATGTCATGACCCAGCTGCGTGACTCCCTTGCCAAGGTTACCCAACACCCTCCCTCCCCTCCCCTCCCCTCCCCTTCATTCAAACCCCACAGCACACATGCATCCAAACCCTAAAACTGCCAACTTGCTCACAGAATCACAAACCCAAATCTTATCCACCCACAAGTCTTCCACCTTCTTCTCATCACATCATGCACTACTCATCACAAAACTCATCACAGGTCAGAACAATGTTGAATCAACAAGAGGGAGATTAATGATATATACTAACAAAAACAATAAAAATAATATGAATAATACTAAGAAGAAGAAGGGATAAGAGAGTATATGAAAGAATGGTGAAGTAGTAAACATCATGACGGATGTATTAGGTTGCAGCTGAGAAGCTTTTGTTGGAGAGCGAGCTGAATCTGGCGCAGGATGTCTACAACAATCCTGCTGCCAGGTCCAAGGCGCCCTCCAAGCGGACCTCCTCCACCGCCGCAGCACTCAACCTGCTGCAGCAGCAAAACAACAACAACAATGGCATGGAGGATGCGAGCAACGTCGACGCCGCGGCTGCCCGGTCCACGCCTGCAGGATCTCGACAAAACTCCACCATGGTCGCTCGACCTGGATCCGTTCGAACCTCCACCACCACGCCGTCGAGGAAACCGTCTGCAGTAGGCCCATCTCGGAAGGGATCCGCGGCGGGGACTGGTGGTGGTGGTGCACCTGATGAAGCAGGAAGGAGATCTAGCAGAAAGAGCTCGACGATGATGCAGAACAATGCAGAGAGTCTTGCGCAGAGGGCGAGTCTGCTGGCGGACAACAATGCGGATGTGCTCGCTCAGAGAGCCTCGATACTCGCGGAGAACAACGCCGAGATTCTGGCGGAAAAGGCCTCGATGCTCGCGGAAAACACGGCGGATGTCCTCGCCCAGCGAGCTTCGATGCTAGCGGAGAGCTCCGCGGTGGCGCTCGCCGACACCGCGGCGGTGCTCGCCGAAGGCTCCACCGACGCCTTGGCGAAACGCGCGTCGGCTATTGCAGAGAACAACTCCATGTTCGCGCCGAACGGCGTCGAGTTGGACTTCTCGTCGTCGAGGCTTCTGCCTGCGCAACGATCCTCCATGAAGAGGCAGAGTGAGGTATTGCCCGACAGTGTGCTGGATGCGGCTCGGGCTAATCTTCGACGTGCCTCTGAGCTTGACGCCTCACGCAGAGCCTCCTCGATGGGTTTCCCATCATCGAAGAGACCTTCAGCCTTGGCATTGCCTTACTCCTTGCAGGAATCCAAGGACCCGAGCCGAAAATCCTCGACCATGAGACCGTCCTTGGATATGGCTGGAACGTCGAGGAAGAGCTCCGCGATGACGACGGATCCGAGACTCGGCAGCGGTCTTCTCCTCGACCAGTTGCTCGAGAAACTGGAAGCGTTGGAGCACGAGATCATGGAAACGAAGCGGAGTTCCCAACTTGCGAATCATGGATCCTTCAACATGGGCGACGATGTGGGCATCGATGAGCAACAACAGTTCGAATACAACTCACCGGAAACAGGTTCGGCGCCTGTGCCAATGCGAGGGTTCTCCGAATATGGTCGAAAATTCTCGTCTCTGCCGCCGGGCATTCCTCTCGAGCCTCGAGGTGGCTCTAGGAGCTCCACACGCAGTGGAAGCTCACGGGGAAGCAGGTCAGGTGTGGCTTATTATCTCCCTCTCCATTTCTCACACAACCTTCTGTGGCTTCAGTTTTGCCTCTCTTGTCAACTGCACGATCTTACCAACCACTCGTTTCAGAAGAAGAACAACAACAACAAAAAAAAAAAAAAAAAAAAAAAAAGGTTCGACGCGTTGAATACGTTCTGAGGCGCATGACCGTGTGCGTGTGCCTGTTGTTCAGACTGGCAGAGGAAGCCGCCACCATGGAAAAGATTGCGAATCTGAAGGCACGAGTGAGCATGCTGGAATGCGAGCGAGAGCGAGAGCGTGTTTGCTTGCTGGAAGCTGCCAAAAAACACGACAAGAGCGACGAAATGTTGCAACGCATCCAGCAACTGGAAATGGCCATCCAACAAACCCACGAAAACTACAAGATTCTCAACAACGGTGGGGCGTAATTCTTTCCACTACAACCCCACAATTCACATTCCCTTTGATATATGTTGCAGCTGTTATGGACTCTACTATATGTGCGTGCAGCACTGTAGTTGTTCTTGTTGTTGTCGTTGTTGTGATAATAAGAAAAGAGGAAAGCAAAAACGAAGTTGGGTGTGTGTTGATGAAATAGAGACAAAGCAGTTGCACTGCAAGAGGCCAGTGAGGCTATACCAAACCAATCGTTGCATTGAGAAGGAGAGTGACAACAACAGAAAACGATGCTCATCTCAACACCACTTTCGAGAACTGAAGAATGAAATGGACAAACGGCGCCGCGATCTCGAGGTTTCTGAATGTAGCATGCAGCAGGTTTTACCCTCTTCTTTCTTCTTCTTCTTTCTACTACATACCGATTCTCCATGATCTATTACTCATCAATATATATATATATATATATATAGATATATATGTAAAATCCATTTTGGTGAGTGTTTGTTATTAGAAGGTAGTTTTACTTGAATGTACTTATTCAGAGTGTGTTGTTTGACTGTTGTATAATGAAATGTTTTTTTTTTAAATGTTTTGACAGTTGTTTGTGATGTGTGTTATTGTTGGCAAAGAAAAAAGCAATGGGGAATTATGGAAAACTATGTAACAAAGCACCCATGATAATAAAGTCCACACCACAGTATTTAGTTGATGAGCAACCTATTGATGGCCAACTGAAGCAGTGTCTCAGTGGCTCACCCACACTTGAATTTACTCACTTGAAATTAGGCAACCAAGGAGGAGTACCTTCTGAGGTATAATCTTAATTAGTTATTTAATCTACATGCACAAATGGGTTTATTCTAAATTAATGTATTTGAAAGTCTGTATCGTTATTAGGAACAGTGATTTGGGTTATTCAAACACACACACACACACACACACATATATATATATATATATATATATTGTTTTCTATTTTTTTTATTGATTTGAAGAATGGTGATTGGAATGTGGTGATGAAGATGATCACGTTTAGCACATCCAAAGGACCACTTGGAGGCCAAATGGTCCATATCATGGAAAAGGTTGGCAAGAATTTGCCACAAGTTGTTATGCAAGAGATTGGGAAAATAGTAATAATTCCAACAATCACTTCCATTTCATGCATAATTTATCATTTTATTACTTTTATTATTTTTAATCTTACAACATTCTTTTTCTACTTCTTTTCTTTCCTGTGCATTATTATAGAATTGGAAGTTTTTACTTTATTTTTCTTTTTGTGTCCTAAGTTTAATATCAAACTTTCAATTTACATCAAAATTTTGATGGTAAATGACAAGAAGTTATTAGTTAACAATTGTGTGACTAATAGTTAATCTTGTTTTGCAGGTAGCATTTGGCCGCTCAGAAAGGAATTCACCAAGGTGCTTATCCCTTGAAAACTATGGCCCTAAGAATTGTCTTTCTAAACCTCCGTGTGGTTTTTAAACACCAATTATTCTATTGATTTTTTATTTTATTTTGTTTTGTTTTTTGATAAACAAAGGATCACATGTGTAATTTGTGGTTTGAAAGTAAGCATCATTCATTCTTCAAATCATGTGTAATTGCAAATACAAAACAACAAATAAAAAGTGCAGTTCTTTTCTTGTATGCATGAGGAAATTCCAATGTGACCTTGATGTTATAATGATATAATGAGACATGCTCTTGCTTGTGATTTAATCTTACATTTATCTACTGTTGATTGTAGAGGATGATAGTATTAAGAAGCAGTGTAATTTTCTAAATTCTTCTCATGAAAATTTTAAAACATGTAAATATTGTGAAAATAACATATTTGACATATTGTCAATAAAAACAAGTAAATAAATGAAAAAAATACCATGGTAAATGATTACTAATGAATAGACACTAAATAATTTATGTAATTTAAAAGGCAGGTAAAATTCTAGAATAAATGCTTTGGCTTTTATACAAGTTATAATAAATTATTTAATCTGCCAAATTTGTAAGATTTTACACCCCAAAAAATTTTAATTTTATCGTGTAAAAATAGCTGCTACTTTCACCAAAACATTCGATGAGATTTAAGATATAAACTTGTACTACTGTGTTAACATTTTATTAAATGCACCTTCTTCTTCTTTTTTTACTTTTTCTTATCAGTGCGTAATTCTGAAGTGGAAATTTGCTGTAAACAATAATTGCAGTAAATGAACATGTTGATTTGAGTTAAAATATTCCAAACATTATTTTTAACCCTTACAATACGCCTACTTTAATTAGATAGTTATATAGCATTTCCATTAAACATTCATCCATCCATCCATACATGTTATGGCATTAATGTGTTTACAAGTAAAAGAAATAATCTTCAGCTGCATTTAAATCCTTGTGCAAGTGACCCTACTGTATTATTGTATGACTCTGAACCACCTGTAACTGTTTGATAAAAAATTACAACTTATATACAATTTTTTTGGTGAATGTTAGATAATTGTGTTTGTATTTAGTAAAATAAAATAGGAACTACATGGTTGGTAGCCTAAACTATTACTTAAAATTTCATGTTTGAAACCCATGAAATACATTCACAAAAAAAATTTCAATTTCTTAAGTTTTTTCTCTTAAATACTTAATATGGATTTTTCCACATAATAAATTACGTAAAGACAAATCATGATAATTGTTGTATTTCATTCTTGAAGATAGGGTTTTTGCAAGCTGTTTGATGAAAATCTTTAAAAAGTATCAATAATAAATATAAACTCACTTTTTTCTTTTTCTTTTTTTCTTTTTACAACAAACAAAACAACCAAACAACAAAAGAAAGAAAGAAAGAAAAAAAAAAAAAAAAAAAAAAAAGAGCGAGTGAACCTGAGATACCATCACATTCAAGTTTTTCAGTATCAAGAATGCCTGAAATAAGTAGACAAAACATAATAATAAATTTTGAGCTAAATAATATCAGAATCAAAATTTGAGACTGTTGTTCTTTTAGCTCATCTCTGTGTGGTGTAGCTCACATCAAAATACAATAATCCTACTTATTGAACACATAATGCTTTGTTATGATATATATACATATATGCACATAAAAATATTGAAAACATATATTTTGTACATTGGATCTAAAATTTATTTACCCAAATGTTGGATATGTTCCATTATATCACATAATGGAATAGAAGAGTAGGAATATGAAAATATTTGTAAAGTTTTTTAATATTCTCTTGACTCTCATGCTATTTTAATCAAACATACTTACGACCAAAGGCTACATCAATTTTTCCGTTAAACAATAGTGTGACCATCTTTCTCTATCTTATAATTCACTTAACAATTCCACACTCTCAATTTCTACACACATTTCAAAATATTATTTATGGACTTAAAAAAGAAGACTAAGAAAATGATGTCTTGGCCTTCCTTTATTCCTCTCTTCTAAACTAAGTCTACTATAGTCTTTTAGGTCTCTAAATCTTCATAAATCTTGTATTCCAATAATCTACTAGTTTTGATTGGCTTTTATATCTATTGACTTTTATGTCAACTTTAATTTTTGGATTCAATTGACCTTTTTGTGTACACAAACCTGTATTATTTTTATCTATCTAATGAAACCTATTTAATGTTTAACCTACTTTTGTAAGTGACATTTTTCTCTTAATCAACTAGAAAAAAGAGAACATAATTGTACAATTTTATACCTGATGCATACATCCATACATATAATCTAAACCAAAAAAATAAAATGTTTTTTTTTTTTTTTTTTTTTTTTTTTTATATATAATTTTTACAGTTTAAAATATAAACGATATCATCAACATTATTATTTATATGTCTTACAAAATATGAAACTTCTTTCTAAAAAAGACAAAAAGGAATAAAATTCTGATTTTCATTATGTGATAAAATACCTTCACTTGAATATTTAAACAGAATGAACATCCAAGGTTTCACTACACAATCAATATATTTTTTCAATTTATAGAAATGCATTTTTCTTTGGTACAATCTCTCTTTGATTATTTTTTTGGAAGAAAAATATAATAATAAAGACTTCATGTTCCCCTAAATTTATATTTCTAAACCATACCTCTTATATCTATAATATCTTACAATAACACCAAATAAAATAGTTTACAATAATAATCTTTGTCACCAATTGATAGTTCATGTATTAGAATATGTAATTTATTCATAGTTCTTAGTATATAAGGTATAAGATGTAAAGTTTAAACTCTAATATTCAAATTTCAAATCTTAACTAAATGCTTGTGAAAATCTTAACTAAATGCTTGTGCAATTGCATTCTTATTGCTTGGAAAAGTTCTTTATTAATGTTGTGCTTTTTTAATTTCAAAAAAATTGTTATGCTGTAGAAGCCATTCTGACTTTTAAGTGTAAAAAAAATATAATTGCCACTTTGATCTTAATAAAAATTTAACTTAAAACATTGTATCTGTGTGTCTTTTATTTATTTATTTATTTTTATTGATGAACCCAATTTCTAACACAAAAGTTCTAAAGTGACATGTAAAATACAAGTTTTCTTTCCAAACATCATTTTAATACAAATCATAAAAAATAAAAAATAAAAAAAATCTACAAAATCACAAGGTCTCTTATGCGAACTAATAGTACAATCGCTTATATCCAACCTCAGAAGAAGATTTACAATAATTGTTACTTTTGTTCACTTTTTTCTAAGTACCTTTTTAATATACCTTTACAAGGCTTTTGTATGACATATTTTAAAAATAGACTTCTAAGTGTAAAGAATATTTAATAATTATATTTATTTTATTATTTTTAACATTTTAATCTTTAATATTGTTCTAAATCTTATAATAATACCATTAAATAGCAAACCTACTTGCTCTTAGCAATATAATTACTGTGTAATCTATCACCTTTATCAACTAAGCTATTTTAAATAATAATGTGATAATCATTAAAAAATAAAATCTTAAATATTTTTTTTCAATTAATTATAATATAACTCAAAGCTTACAAGATTTAATTTGAGCTATGCTTTAGTATCAAAAAATATATATGTTCTATACATTATAAAATAAATAACTATATTACTTACATCTTCATCTATATAAACAATGGTTGTTATTTTAATTTTCAAATTTCAATTTTTTTTTATTGATTTTTTAAAATCCCATTCAAATTGATATTCTATATTAAAGACTTTGAGTAAAAAATTGATTCAAAAATTGATAATTAATTTAAATTACTTACACTACTTTATGTTATTATTTAAAACTATAAACTTTTTGAAGTATATCTACTTTTATAAAAATAAGAAAAAATTAAATCCTAACTAAGCATTTAAGCAAAGTTCCACTACATTGAATTGTTTTTAAAATTAAAAAATGCGTGAATAAATAAATATAATATATTTTATTTTAATTTTTGATATATCATTATAAAAAATAAGTTTTTTTATATGGTTGAATAAAAACATGTGTTGAATGAACAATCTAGGCAAAACTACCCTCACAACAACAACAACAACATCAAACAAATAAAATAAAAAAAAAAGTTGAAAAATGAAAGAAAAGTAAAACCTCCAACTAAATTCATCTACATTGGTGATTTAAAAATAAATAAAAAAAATCATGGTTATTTAATGTTATTGTTACATTTTACAAAGTGAAAGTTATTTTTTAATTTGAAAAGAATAGAATAAGACAGTAATGAGAACTATGACTAAACATACACACACACACACACACACACAAAGTCAATAAGGTTACTAATATTCAACAACAATGAGTGCTTGCAAACACATCTAATACATTACCTATCTTATTAAAAAATAGAAAAAGAGGAGGGAAGAAGAAAAGATTCCTGATTGTCAATTGTAATATGTAAAAATAAAGATATAAACTCACTGTATTAACACTAGGAGAGTGGGCACAAAAAGGAAGTTGAACCTACCTAAATTCTCAAATTGGATAAATGCCCACTAAAAAAAAAATCATTCTACATGGGATAATTTAGGGCATTTTCTATTGACGAATTTCAACCACAACCAAACTCTTAACCCCGTCTAATCGTTCTTAAATAATTTTGTTTTTTGTTTTCTTAAACCCCAAATTCTTAACCCTGCACTCCTCTTACCAATAATATTTTAAGAACGCCCAATAATTGGTTGCCTATAATGAGTTAGTTTCTTACAAAATCTGACACTACTTAATGTTGTGGACATGCATGGATGGATGACGGATGAATGACAGGCGGATGAAATGAAAAGTCAAAGTGGCGAGCTGGGTGATACCTGTTCTGGGAAATCGCTGAATGGTCGCTCGGCGACTGGAGCGCGTTTCCGACTGCTGTAATCCATCCTGTAGGTAGGTACTTAAAGTAAAAGACGAGCATAGTAAATCTCAGCCACACCAATTTGCACACGCGGCCTCCCAAGCCCGGACATCCTGACCCGGTGGGGTAGGGTGGGGTGCGGGTCGGAGGTGGATCGCGGGTGGTGTTGACGCCGTCGCTCGCTGCGGTAGCGGCAATTGCTTGCGTTGCGTTGCGTTGGCTTTGGCTTTGCAGGCGTGCGTGTATGCGTTTGTGAGAAGTAGTAGCAGTGGTAGTGGTGGTGGTGCTAGCCCTGTTCCATTTGTATGAATATTGCGGGAATGAGACGAGATTGTGAGCAGGGATGCACATTCGTTCTCCCTGGCTTTTCCTCCGTGTCCCTGCTCTTGAATTAACGAGTGAAGGTTAGCTTGACTTGCCCCATTCTAGTGTGTGTGTGTGTGTGAGTTAGGGATGGGATGCTAAGGGATTTTCCGGTCCTGAGATCAAGCGGAGAAAGCTCGTGAATGGAGCGAGAGAGATTTTTGTATCCCTGCAGGGATGTGTTAAATGGATCGTGTGGTTCTTGGCGTACAGGGGTGGAGGAGGGTTTTGACCTTGAATCTCCATGAATTGATAGGGGATTTGTCTGTGTTTGGAGCAGATGCTGGATAAAGGGAGTGGACCAATGACTTGGGAACCGGACAAGTCGTCCACGAGGGCGGATTTCGGAGGGGATTTTGTGGCTTCGGATGCGGATGTGAATGTGAATGCATTTCAGGTGATCTAATTAGCTTTGCGATTGGCGATTCTGCAATTTTCCACGGATTTTACGATTAGATTGAGGACTACAGTTTCGGTAATTAGGGTTTTTGGGTGAAGTGTTGCAGAGAGAGAGAGAGGGAGAGTGACAGAGGAGGATAGTGAGACGTGTTGATGTCTGTTGCTTTTTAGGGTGAATTATTGTTCGATGAGGTTTTCGAGCATCTGGTGATAACGCCAGCGTCGGAGGATGGAACGATCAAGAATCGTGGACGCCGTTCCGCGGCGAAGGTGTCCTCGGAGGATCGTGGAAGTGAATCACTGGGTTCATTACCGCTTTTTGAAGCCGAAGGGTATTCCCGTGCTTGCAGAGTTGCTCGCAAAAAATTCATTAACCTCTGCTATCAGGTTTGCATTTATACAAGCCACTCTGATGTTTTCAATCAAAATTATGATTTTTGTGTGCACTAGCAGCAAAACTCAGAACAATCTAGAATTTGTACTATTCTGATAGCGTCACATCCTTGGTGTCGAAACAATGGGCGTAGGAGTTTATCTGTTACAGGGATAGCCATGCCACTTTTAACAATGACCTTTCTTTAGGATACGAACTCCTTCAGTCGGAAGTAGAAATCGGTACCATGAAGAATTTCACTTCCAGCATTGTAGAATCTTTTTCAGCTGCATATTTCCTCTCTCAGACTCTAGTCGTTTCGAATCTGATGAACAAAGGGAGCCCTCTTGCAAATTATTAATGAGCTCTATGATGCAACAGGTCGATGATAATTTGGGAGATCTTAGGCACGAGCTCGAGAGTTTTGATGCAAATCACGAGAAGAAATTTATTCAGGTCGGAGCCGAATTCTTAGTCACTCCCATCTCTTTCTTTCGATACCTCGTCGTCTCTTAATCGAATTCCTAGATTGCGATTATGTGCTGTTTGCCAAGTTAGTTTTAAGTGTACGTCACTGCTAAGCCTGTAACAATTGTCACAATGAGTTGTCGAGCCGGTGCTCTTTCTTAGTGGAAGGGTGTATTTGCAGTTGGAAGAGGGAGCACATGCCTTACTCAGTGTTTCCAGTCGGTTGGACACTCGATTATCAGCAGTATGTCATACTGCTGTCAAAATTGGAGGACATTTACAGGTTTGTCGTCCCTCTTTATAATCTATTCTCTGCTCTATTGGTAGTTGCAATCGATCTAGCTCTCTACAGGTAGTGTTTTAACTTTGTGCTGGCTGTCGACTACTTGTTGTAAGCTAGATTGACTTAAGACTCGTATCATGACCGCGTTTGATGGATCACGTTGAGTATCTGGGTGCTTCTTGTCCTTTAGTCAGTTTCAGTTTGGTTATCGTGTAGTGAGGAGTACTAGTGTTACTGGTTATTTGAGGACTACCAATTTTGTCAGTGCAGAAGGCAGATCAACAGAAGTCTGCTGCCAACGATGCTATCCAGCTAACTAAGGTACGAATTTATTTATGTATGAGGTAATGAAAGTTGATTACTTGGGATACTGGGTGTGATGTACGTTATGAGTGCTGCATTTTTACTGATATTTGTATATCGATTGGAGGTGGTCTAGGCTATTTTATCATCATGGGGTAAGGACTGAATCTTTCAAATTTGGCTATTCCTTACGTTTGTTATTTTATTTATTATTCATTATTTTTGAAGTAAGTTATCAAAAAGTAATTCTTGGTTGATGTCAACGGGTCCAGAACGTAAGCCGACTCAATGTGTGCACCAGTTCAAACAAATAAGTGTACGGATATTGTCTTTCCGATCTCGATTTTAACATTATATTCGTGGTGTGATGTGTCCCAATTCTGAGATGTCTCTTAGTTCTTATAAGAGAATCAGAGATCATGGATAATGTTCTGACAAATGTGGTTATGGTTTTTCTGCTCTCAGTACTTGATGGAGTTTAACTCGAGTCCATTGGAGCTTATGAAGCTTTCTCCGTTGTTCTCTGATGATGCGCGTGTCGTAGAGGCTGCAGCTGTAGCACTGAAGCTTCGTAAGTTTTGTGGCTTAAGCTCCTAATGCACATCATGAATTAAAGTGTAACACCAAAGACGAAATGGTAAACCTTGTAGTGTCAATTAATTTAATTTAATTTAATTTAATTATTTGTTTTTTAAAATTTTAACGCAAGGCGTTTGTAGTCTAGTGGGTTCTGACAACCTTAATACTGTAGTCTTTATGGGGCTACACTTGGTCAAACGGTATCTATGTTTCTGAACCAGAACCATTCGTTGATAAGGGGTGGAGGTTTTGATACTTCAGATGTGTGTCTAGTGTGTAACAATTCATTTTTATTTTAAAGCATTAATTACAGGGCATCAGGTTTCTTTGAAGTGCATTGAGCTTGAGAGTGGGATACCTATTTGCAAGATTTAATTATAACTTTCTGATTTGCAGGTTTGGTTGCTGGGTTGGAATCTGGAGCTCCTGGAACCCAAGTACATGCTACTCCGAGTTTGGGCTTGGAAGCTGCGTTTGAAAACCTTCAAGAGTATTGTAGTGGTACGGTAGTATATGGTCATTTTACACTAGAGAGATTCATGCCAGCTGAGTTAGTTTTATGGTTGATGTAATATGCCAAGTAAAACTCCTTGATACCTGTAGGGTAGTTCTTGCAATTTGGCGCTTTGAATGTTAATAATGCCAGTTCTTGCCACATGTCCTTCAGTAGTTATACAATCGTCATTGATATGTACTGAGTATCTCACCTTTTCGTCTCAGACTTGGAGAATCGTCTGCTCTCCCGTTTCAGCACGGCCTCTCAAAGACATGATCTTATTGTTATGGCCGAGTGCGCTAAAATTCTCAGCCAGGTTAGTCTTCTTTAGTGCCCGGGAACTCTGAATTTGTACGTTAGTGATGCCCATTTCAGTGTTGTTACTCAAGCTGTGTATTTGGCTTACCAATTTGTGCTTATGGTTTTATTTTCACTGAGGACTTCGTAGTTCTACGGATTGTGGATGTTATTGTCTTCGATTCAGGACGATTAGGGTGAGGGCGATTCTAACTAGAATTTTCTAATCTTCATTGTAGAGTGATGTGCTCTGTAAAGTCGGAGTTGAAGGAAAGTTTTCAATATATGCATTTTCTGTAGTTTGCGTGAGCAGCTGATGAGCCATGAGTTCGGTGAATTGGCACCATGCATTTCTGTTGATCAATTGTTGAAAGGGTATTCTAATAACATTATTGTTAAATCTTGGGGAGTCCCTGCTACCTTGTTCCAATATGGCCAGTCCTTGTTTACCAACTCTTCTCCTGAAATGTTTCATGGACCTTACTTTTGCGTTGCCTGGCTTCATTGATGTCTATGCCAACGGAATTGATATGAGATTGAGCTCTCGTTTTATTACTATTCTCAATTGTAAAACTCATCATGTCCTTGCTGCGACAGTTCAACCAAGGGAAAAGTGTGCTCCAGCTGTTTATTGCGTCTCGATCGATGTTTATGGATGCGGAATTTATGTACAATAATGCTTACCCTGACAAAGGATCTGCAGCTAAGCGTCTTCCTGATACGGTCACTGGTCTTTCTGAGACCTACAAGGATATTGCCGGTATGGGCATTAATCGAAGGCATTTATTTGTTTTTCCATCAGAGACCAAAGTGGTATTTGTATTTACTATGACGAACACCGTATATATTTTTGATAAACATTTGAGGAGATCCTGAAGATTAACATCCTCCATCGTGATTTTAAGATTTGTTGAGGAATTAAGGTAGTACTTGCAGGTGTTGGATTCAAAAGAGAGGCTTATGAATAGCTCAAGCAGGGATATTTCTTGGTGATATGTTTTGTAAATTTTGTGAGTTATGTTGAATGCTTATAAGTAACCTTATGAAACCTTTATAAGGTTGTGTAAGGCAATCTAAATTTTGGAGTTACAGGGACTGTTCGGAAGGAGGCTGATGTAATATCCGCTGTGTTCCCATCACCACAAGTAGTTTTGACTAATCTAGTTGAGGTACCTACATTATTCGTTAATTTTGATAAGTATTTCCAATTAGTATGCCTTTGTCCTCAGTTTTTTTTGGGGGAGGGGGAGGGGACGGGGTTATTCGTATGAACGATATAAACTTTATGCCGACTCTTTTTCTGCGCTAACCATAAGAACGTGTTGCAGCGAGTGCTAGAACAATTAGTGGTCGCGACACTTGAAAACCTTCTCTCAATTCCATCTCTAATGAATCCAATTCCAATGGATGAAGGCGGTTATCAGCAGGTATGGACCTATTTTTGTGTTCATCATGGATGAACTATTCAGATCAACTAATATGGGTTTTTAGTTGTCCTTTTTTCAATCTACTTCATGCGGCGTGATTTTTGCATGTTATCATGTGTAACTGTAGCTTTTACTGTACACGTTTGAGTTGTTTGCGTTGACATTATATATATATATATATATATATATATATGTGTGTGTGTGTGTGTGTGTGTGTGTGTGTTTACGTTTGTATGTAATTGTTTTCAGTACTTGCGCCTGCTTGCTGGGGCTTATGAGAGGACTCACGAATTGGTTAAGGAACTCTGCACCATGGGATCCGAGGAACTGAGTTTTGAAGGTTTAATCTTGACCAATATCCCTGTGCATGAACAGAAATTGACATTCATTTATCAACGATTGAGATGTATGCTTTTGAAGAATCAACCTGATGCATTCATATCGTCTTCTGAACAGCAACCTAGCAGTAATAGAGTATTTGTCCAGGTTGTGTCTAGTAGTCCTATGCCGGCCAATGAACTCTTTCATTGTAGACTGTTGCTCGAAGGAAGTTGTCAGGGGCTAGATAGTTGGCTTTTTTTATTTTTTTATTTATTTTTTTCTTTTTTCTATTGGTTCCCTTGATACTTTCTAGCTTTTTATGATATTTGTCTCATATATGATGGAAGGCAGCTGCTGAACCATTTGGCGTATGTGATGGAAGTAGTGTCATACGATTTGTCAACATTCTCTAAAACTCATCATGGAATGCAAGCAGATCTAGATTACCTTTTTCGTTTAATGCTCACGATTGAGTGTCCTGCACAGGGTGGGTTGAATCCCTCTTTTCACCTTATTTGGAAGTTTATTTAGAAATTGAACGTGCGTCGCTGTCTCAGCTCTTCCAATCAAAGGTACAACCAGTCGTCTTGAAGGAATATACCGAAAGAATGAACCTTGTTGGAGTGGTTCTCATCTGCGTCATAGCATGTTCTTCAGAAGCTTTGATCAGGGCACTGAATAGTTCGGAATAGATGCATTCCCAGATCAACGATTTCATTGTGATTATATATGATTGTGGACTATCCAAAATGGTTTGTTAATATTTGATTACATTTTTTGCCTCTTGTTTATGCCCCTGGTCTTAAATTTGAGCTTTATATTTTTCATGTTCTAACATTATTATCATTCTGTATTATCTTCAGATGGTAGAGTTGAACAAAGATCAAGGATCAAAGCATGATACCGCTGTGGATGAGATTCGTGGTTGGAATGAAGAAGCAGTATCTCGTTGTGTGCTCTTTACTCCACAGGTTTTCGTCTTTCACATCTTATTTTTGTACAATAGTTCTAGCCACGCTGATGTGCAATTTGGTTGTTTTGAAAAAACAAACTCGATCGGAATCACTTTATTGGTTAATTTCCAATATCATTTTACTCTACTATTTCGGATTCCATGTGTTTGTAATTTGTCTTTGCCATTGTTCCTAATTTACGAGGACCTTGAGTTTTCTTAGTTTCTTTCAAGTATTTGATCACCTTGGTTTCTTAGTTAGTTTGAAGTTTGAGTTGTATCTTGCTGATTGTAAAATATATATTTGATTGTTCATCACCTATTTTTTTGGGTTTGAAGCAGCTTTTTGTTGAAAATTCTCATTAATAACAGAAATTTCAAATTGCTTTGATTTGGAATACACTCAGATACCGATTCTCGTCTTCTGTCAATTCCTTTGTTTGCTTTCGAAATGTGATGTATTAGGATCCTCTAGAAGTAATTTGTGCAAGAGAATTTTATGGCGAACGGTGAACGCATGTTCTTATTGCTATTTGCTGTGGTGATACTTGAAGATTGGATATCTGATTTTTCTTGGTTGGGTTTGGGTTTGTGGATGTATGTTGCAGGCTGCCAATTTGGCAATGAACGTGAAGGCCGTTTTTCTTTCCTTTCTCGACCAGGTATAATGTTTTTCGTTTTTATAAATCTCTGTGCTTTTTAATGTTTTAACATTGGTTCGCAGAGATTTAAGGAAGCGCATGGAAAGAATAAGTTGATAGCAAAATAAAGTGTTGCAAGAAAGATGATATAGTCTATTTCTTTGTTTTAGTGTGTTTATTGTTTATAATTTATTTTGTGATTTTTGCAAGATCTACTTCTACCAGCAAAGAGTGTGAATCGTTTTGCATATTCTTAAGGCTTGAGAGTTGGATACTGCGCTTTTTAAAAAGACAAATGCCAACTTGTTTCTGCAATCCTCCTGTAGGAATGCCAGTGATGAAGTTTGGATCAAGAATATTATACAGTACAATTTTAAATGAAATACAGATAAAAGACACATCACAAAATTTGGCTTTACCTTGGTAATCATAGTGAACTAATATGTTATCGAAAGCTGGGACATGGCTCATATTTATTTAGTTCAGCTTTCTTATGTTTCACGTGTATAGGCGGACTGGCTCGTGCATTGAAAGTGCATAAGATCGCGTCCTCTTAATTGGAAGTTGTTTGCTTCAAGCCGGAGCTTTTTTTGACAGGGTTTTAATGACATGCAATGCCGTGGTCACAGGTCAACCAGTACACAACGGAACAATTAGAGAAAGCAATCGTTGCCTTGGATGAAGCAGCGCAGAGACGAAATCTTTACTCCGTTGGCTTTACAGTGAGCCGCCGTGTAGCTGCTGCTGCCACCACTGCGGTTCGTAATCACAATATTGTTGTTCTGTGCTTGCCTTAGATGGTTTTAGTTTTAGGCTCTACCTGCTGGTCTTCGTGCTTATTTTTGTATGTAATTTTTTGCCGTCAATCAATAATCGTACTTGGTATTCTATGGGCTCCTTTTAACCTCATTGTTTTCAGAAGTTGGTTGGTGATCATGAAGAGGATTTCTACGGGATGTCTTTACGCTAGGCTAGAGGTGTATTCTATGATTATAATCGATCGTTGGTGCTCTTGTGGATATTAAGGCTGAGGCAGCAGCTTCCGCGGGAGAACGGGCGGTTCGTGGCTTTATGGTCGCTGTGTACAGAGCCACAACTAATGCCACTTCGGTTCAGCAGGTTCGTTCTCACCACCTAGGCGTGAAAGACGGAACACACCCTGTATTTGCATCTGGAAGGCTTTGTCCATATTCCTGCACAAAATGTGTACAAAAGAGAATTCACATGTTTGCGTCCATTTGGCAGTATTTGACGAGCATCTCGCGATTATTACTTCCCTTGGATGGAACACATGCGGCATGCTGTGAACAGATGGCATTATCCATGGCTAATTCTGAACGCGCTGCTTTAAAAGGTCTTCAACTGTGTATCGACACAATCATGGCGGAGGTCTCCATGCAATTCTCTTTTCCAATTTTGTATCATTAATTGTCCCAATTCTTTCATTGTAGACTGTGAGATGTCTCGATAGGATTTGGACTTGTCCGATTCTTCTCGTGATGTTAGTAACACGGATTGTGGTTTTGTAGGTTAATCGCATTTTATTTGCAGAACAAAGAGCCACTGACTTTAAGCCAGCAGAGCATGGAAGTTCTTTGGACCATCAGCCCACCAGTGCCTGTATCAAGTGCGTAGATTTTCCTGTTGTTTTTGAATTTGAAGACTTTATTGTACTTGTCTGTTGTTGTAAACGTAATGCAAATGATATTTGATCGAACTACATCTGGAAAGATGATCGGATAGAATGGCTGTTGGTTAAATCTTCCTCAACTGAATTTTTTTCTGAAAGAAAGTTGTAGAACATGACTGATCATTAACTAAAATCACGAAATTTTAAGTTTTTTCTGACATTGTTGTGTGGAAGTTTTTAATGTATTTCAATAGTTGGAGAAGATCCTTCGTTTCTATAATTCTTATGATGTAGTCTTAAATTTTTTCAGAGTAATATCATATATGGAGCACATGCTGGATTTAGGGTATGAATCCTTAGAAGGGCTTAATAAGCAAGCCTTTTTGACAGAATTGGTATAGGTACTAAACCCTTAACTGCTATGTTTTGGGCGTTGATGAGCCTTATTCTCTGCGTGTAGATGAAGGCAATGTCAACTGTTATTACTAGCAGCACATTTCAGCCTATATTTTGACATGGGACACGCCTGAATATTTACTTTTTCTGGTCAGATGGCTAGTTCGATGAAGCGTACTGTTAGTCTGGGAAGGGTTTTAAAATGAAAGTGATGTTTTGTAGGGCAATCGACTGAACGATAGCCTCTTGATTCACTGGCAACGTTTTACCTTCAGTGTCAGGTTGGTTGGCTAACGCCAATTTATTGCATTGTGAAAGCACATTTGCATTCAGAGTGCATGAGCTATGCATATTCTTACCTGTTTAGATGATGTGTGCATGTAGCGTACAAATGCTAATATTCATCAAGAAAGTCCAATTTCATTTTAAGATTTGAGGATTTGTAGTCTTATCTATAACTATGTTTTTGGCTGCTTGTGTGCGTAGTGGAGGTCTTCGTTTGAAACGCGACGTTGCAGAGTATGCAGAATTTGTCCGAAGCTTTAAGGTTTCAATCATAGATGAAAAGTTTGAGTTTCTGGGCACGTAAGTACAGTTTGCAAACTTTAGTCCTCTTTCTGTTCCATTATTTCATCAGCTTTTGGTGCTATTCAAGCTTCAATTGCGACCTGATTATTTGAACTTGTGTCTTGTAGTTTGGCGAATGTTCTCATAGTATCTACAGAAACCCTGCCCTCTTTGATCGATAATAGTCTCAAAGAGGCTAGAGAAGACGCAGTACGGTATGTTCTGACTGCAAGTACTGACGTCTTTCAGTAGCTAATTCTGCAAGTCTTGTTGAGGGATTACCATTTTATAAAAATATCCTGTATCTTGTTCCTAAGTAATGCTCTTTGCTACAATAGATAACTAAAGCTTGGTAATACGTTAAGTGAAGAGTTGGCACTTTTGTTGTTGGATTTCATAATTATGAAGTATTTATTTTCAAAAGCTGGCGTGTTGTTCTAAGCTGTATGAGGTGTTCCCTTCGTTTTGTCTTTTTATTTTTTTGCAGTTTTGTCAAGTTGAGGGAGGACTTTAAATTGGCGAAGCTCGAGAACAGGTAAATGTTAATACTTTACAAAGATCGCATCTTTACTTCATTTTTAAAATTCGTAAGTTTATTGCGGTGAGTATCGAAGTCATTGAATCGTGTTGCAGAATGCTCTTTCCTAACAGCTTTTCGTGGCTATTGTACTCTACTATTGCAGGATCAGTGGATGGCTAGACAAGCCAAAGAAAGCTACAAGTGCATTCTTGCAGATGGGAGCTTTATTGGGGAATAAGCCTGTCAATGAAGAAGCAGTTGCTGGACAGGACTCACGGACTCCGCTAGTGTCAAATACAGTAGTAAAGGATACAGGTAGGAAGGATTCAGTTCATCCAAATTGCGATTTTGTAATGTCCCCTCAAGTACTCTCTGCATTATCTTCTCTTTTAACAGCAGTATCATTTGAAATGGGTTCCCTGAGAGAATTAAGACACAGAATGTCAGGAAGTCTGGAAATATTTTTCATCTAACTGACTTTGCCCATGATGCAGATGGTGGACATGGTGAAGTGTATCCTGTGTCAAAGGTTAGGCATAATGGTGTGACAGTTGAGGCTATTGGTAGAGTTACACCACCACGAGTACGAGATAGTGAAGGAAGAAGATTTCAAGGTTATAATAAGAAGATGGATGAATTTGGTGGCCTAGTTTCAGGACGATACGAATCGAAGATACATCGTACTACAATGGACGATTATGGGGATCTTGAACCAGCATCTCATTATGCTGAAGGTGAGTTAGGTTCATCTCGAAGAACAGGTGGAAAGAGTGCGGAAGCAAATGGAAAACTATGGACTGAAAGAGGGTCTAGCCGTAGCGGGAAAGGATCATTCTTGAAACCAGGAGTTTCAGAATTTGGAACATTTCGATACCACGGATCAGGAGAAGAGAGAGAAGCTACCATGCGAGACAACGCAAGTTCTTCGCCGCTAAGCCGGTCTGGAACCCTAAGTGAATTGCCTGACAGAGTTGGAGATGGAGTTGGAGCATATAGTGATGATGTCGCATCAGAAGAGAGAAATGATGCCATGAAAGAGACTGTAGGTTATTCTTCTTTTCGGGGATCTAGACGGTCCAGTAGATTGTACCAAAGCGGTTCAGGAAGACTTGAAGGATACAGGGATGTGGGCTCATCGAGGGCGAGAGATGTTCGTTCACACGAGAATACTGATTCTCCTTTGAGAAGATCCGAATTGTTGAGAAGATCGTCTCAAATCCTTGGTGACAGAGTTGGATCGCATAGGGAGGTCGAAGGAGAACATGCTGAAGTTTCCCTACTAGAAAGTGCTATGTCTACGTCGCTGAGAGAATCGAGAAGACCAAACCGAATGTCCGAAGAGGACAGAGGTGGTGTTAGGGGTGGAAAAAGACAGGAGTCAATGTATGTCCCGCGTTACTCACGTAACGAGGTGACTGGCGGTTCTCGAATGTCCGCTACTTCAGTCTACAAGGGACGCACAGACACCAACGTAAAACCTGAAGAAGTCAGTCTGAAGAATTCGCTTCATGAACAGAGGACGATGAGCAGTGCGTCTGGTGGAGAAGCCAATATTGGGAATTCATTCCACGAACATAGAACGATAAGCAGTGCGTCTGCTGGAGAAGTCAATATTGAGAATTCTCTCCATGAACAACGGACGGTGAACAGCACGTCTGGTGAAGTTAAAGTGGAAAACTTTGTCCCTGTTGTAGGATTACAGCGCCTACAAAGTACATATGTCAAGAAAGAAGCTCCTTTGAAGTCAACCTTTATTCATGCTCCGTCCACCCCTATTCCGGCTCTTCCTGCACCTCCTACAGCTATGTCAGATGAAACACCTGCTCCTGTGAAGTCAGTTTCAGTTGGCCAGCTGGATATAAACAGCTATGCAGACAAGTTGTCCTTGGATGCCATTCGTGATGACGAAGATGCAAGCTCAACCAGTGGTGGATGGTCATCAGATTCAGCTTCCTCACCTCGTTCAGGACAAGCTGCTCCAAGACTTCCTTTACCTTCAGTTAGGTTTATTGGTGAAAAAGGTCAAACTGCTTCTGGAATCCTACCTTCAGATGTTAAACCTGGCCTTTCAAGACGTGCTAGCAGGAAAGATAGTATTTCTGGGCTTTCAAGACGTCCTAGCAAAAGGATGAATTCAAATCGGTTTCTGTATAGTATCAATTCCACTATCTCTAGACTCGAAAGCACCCAGGAACTCGATTCAGTTTCTCCTGCACCACCTCCAGCTTCATCTTCACCTGTTGTTGAAGAAGCAGAAGCTTCTTCGCTTCCTCCGCCAGGAAAATCAGCTCCTCCTCGACGTCCTCCTCCTCCACTTCCTCCTTCTCTGCCAGGAAAATCAGCTCCTCCACCCCCACCTCCACCCCCACCTCCACCTCCCCCTCCACCAGGAAGATCAGCTCCTCCACCCCCACCTCCACCCCCACCTCCACCTCCCCCTCCACCAGGAAGATCAGCTCCTCCACCCTCTCCTCCTCCACCTCCACCACTTCCTCTAGGAGGACGAGCCGCTCCACCACCTCCTCCTGGAGGACGGGCGGCTCCACCACCTCCTCCTGGAGGACGGGCGGCTCCACCACCTCCACCACCTCCGCCACTTCCTCCTGGAGGACGGGCGGCTCCACCACCTCCGCCACCTCCGCCACTTCCTCCTGGAGGACGGGCAGCTCCACCACCTCCTCCACCTCCTCCTGGAGGACGAGCCGCTCCACCGCCACCACCTCCTCCGGGAGGACGGGGTGCTCCTCCACCGCCACCACCTCCTCCAGGGGGACGCGGCGTTGCTCCACCGCCACCTCCCCCTCCAGGAGGGCGTGGCGCTCCACCTCCACCTCCTCCTCCAGGAGGACGAGGCGCTCCTCCTCCTCCTCCTCCATTGGGTAAAAAACCACCTCCGCCGGCTCTGAATGTTGTGACTAAGAAGCCGGCACCAGCTAAAGTTATATCACCGCCAAAGCAAAAACTTAAACCTTTGCATTGGGATAAATTGAAAGCTGCGCCTGACACATCAATGGTGTGGGATAATCTGGATAAATCAATGGAGTACGTTTCTCCACCTTCCCTATACTATTCTTTCAATTCCCCTCTTGGCTTACCTACTGTTGGTGGTCTTTATCATTAGGATAATTGAAGACTTATTTAGCACTTGCCTGCAATTTCCTTATTTTGATCAATTGTAGTTGATTCTGTTTATTTGTTGCGTTCCTGTAGGTTTGATACGGAGATGCTTGAAGCACTCTTCGGCCTCGCTGCCCCGGCTCCCAAAAAGGATGTGAAAAAGTCAGCGTCAGCTGCTAATATTGTGCAAGTTGCAATACTGGAAGCTAGAAAGGCTCATAATTTTTCTATCCAGCTTCGGGCTCTCGGACTTACTAAACACGAGGTTATTGGAGCACTTCTAGATGGCTCAGGTTCATTTGTTTCCTTTCCCCTTCCTATCATGAACTGTTTTGGTTTATTTAAAATCAATGTGGCATGGAATGGTTGAGAATATAAATTTAAGTTTGCCGTCAGGTGGTAGGAGTGGGATTGTGAAATTATGTTTTCAATGTGACTGAACCAAAGATTTCATTTTTGAGTTTGGTTTCGTCGTTCTTTTGTTTCGCTCTTGGTTTTCGATACTTTCATCATTCCTTGATCTTGAAATTTTTTTCACTTGAAGCAAGGAATTGGTTTTCATTTTCTTTAAGTACAATTCTGGTACGATCTTTTTTGTTAAGTAGTTACTCCTAACTTTATTTGTGCTGAATTTCTCTTTGTTGCTTGGTTGCGAAGGTGATGGATTAAGCATGGATGTTCTCGAAACATTAGTGAAGGTGGCACCGACCGCTGACGAGAAAAAGAAGTTCATGAATTATGATGGAAGTCTTCTAAATCTTGGTCCTCCAGACCGCTTTTTCCATGCCATATTGCATGTCCCAAATGCGTTTTCTCGTCTCAGCGCATTGTTATATCGAGTAAAGTATGAAGAAGAGATGCGACACGTTCGAGGAGCAATCAAAGTTCTAGAGGTCATTACATGATTTTTTTTCTTGTTTTGGTTTTTCTGTGTGGTTGATGGTGTAGATATTGAATCGGTCTATTGACAGTTTGTTGTACAGTAGGAAATCATTACCAGCTGCATGTGATCAGAAGTGGTATACTATATAAGGCGTTAGGTTCTAAATCATGTATTGCGTTTTTGATCCAGTCGGCATGCAAAGAGCTGAGAGGGAGCAAGACATTCAATAAGCTTCTGGCGGCTGTGCTGAAGGCTGGCAACAGCTTGAACAGGGGCACTTTCCGGGGGGATGCCCAGGCATTCAAACTTGATAATCTCTTGAAACTTGATGATGTGAAAGGAGTTGATGGAAAGACCACTTTGTTGCACTTTGTGATCAAGCAAATTATAAGTTCCGAGGAAGCACGAGTTGCAAAAATGAACATGGAATCTACTCCTTCAACTCCTTGTACTCCTTCAACTCCTCAATCACAGGATGCGTCTCAGTTTGAAGCTTCCTTTGCAAGCAATCATTTAGAGAAAGAAACTGGTGATGAAACCAAAAACATGGGAATGGGAGTAATATTGAGATTACCATCTGAATTGTCAAATGTTAAGATCGCAGGCGGCTTAGATGCTTCTTCTTTGAAGGCGGTTATGCAGAAGTTACTTAATGGATTGAATGATGTCAAAGATCAGCTACGGGAAGGACGCTTCGCTGCATCGCAAGGAGTGGAGGTTAAAGTCAAGGATAGTACCATAGATATCGCTGATGATTGTTTTCAGGCGGCAATGGAAAAATTTGTTGCAGATGCAGAATCGAGTGTTGCCGCTGCAGATCGTGATTTTACTGCAGCATTTGCAGCCGTGAAGAAGGTTAGTATTTACTTCTATGGTGAAGCTGCTGCTAAGGATGATTCACAACCTCTTAAGGTGTTTCTCGTTGTTCGAGAATTTTTAGGCGTATTAGAACGTACTTGCAAAGCCATAATGCAACCTGTGAAGGGAGGTAAAAGTTCTTAGTGTATTAATGCAAATAATTTCAAGGTGCACCACTATATAGTGCTGCCTGTACTTGTAACATATCATACCTCTGAAACTGTTGATCATAAATCACATTTTAAGTATCGTATTGGGCATGTAAACACTGCTGGTATCCTCTTTGTTTGTTTTGCTGTGAACAATGCTCTCCTTATTCATATTAAAATGCTGTAATAACTAGAATTAAGAGGTTTTTACTAGAATTATCGGTATGCCTGTGGAAAGAATTTCATGTATTCAGATTCCTTTTATTCTTGTTTTGACATATTAATAAAGGGTAAATTTGAATCGTATATTACAAGAGTGAATTACATGTTTCTATTCCCTATCAGGTTAAATCCTCCTGGTAAAAGCCCTGCAATTTTGAGAACAATGTCGGACATATTTGGATTAATGACAATGCCTAAGAGAGTCTTAATTTATAGGACACGAAAGGAGCGAGGTGAAAGATAGGAGTTCGTTATAATTGGGAATGATATCAAATTTCTTCAAATTTAACATTAGCCAAGACGCTATCAACGTTAATAATTTTACCTCATTCTTCTGTATGTAATGTTTGAATTTCGCCTGTGTTGATGACAAAATATTTTTATCTTTATTCTAAAAATATTTCATCCATGTATCCATAATAATTTTTGAAGAATATGGTAAATTTTTCCTTGTCAACATGCCGACTTTAAAATTTGTTATTTTACCCTTTACAACATGAATATGTTGCAGATTTGAAAGACTTCTCATTTTTCATATCATTGATAGAACGAACATGTATCAAAGTACGCAAACTTTAAGACACTTGGAATCACGATGACCATCCAAAAGCATAAAAAGTTAACTTAATCCTAATCGTAAAGTTTACACAACTCTTCTATCTACAAACAGTTACTTGAAAAACTTCATCAAGTACTTACATATAGCGATTCTTTTAAGCGGTACCGAAATCTTATCTAAATTGTATATTTGTGTACTATTATTCCTGAAAATGGAAATGTTGCAACAAAACAACGTATTAGAAGTTTTTATGAGAATTTTACAAAATATTTGTTGTCTTAAAACAGATGGTATTTATTTTCGTAGTCCATTCGGATTCCACCGTAACAAAGTGTAAAACTATCCATTTTCCTAGTTCAAGTATGACATAATCTTGTCACAATGTACAAAATGATTGCTATGCCTAACAATAGGATATCTCCTAATTACAAAATTATACTTTTAATATCCTCGTTCTAAATATATACCAACTCAAAAAAACTCATGATACAAAATGGAAAAAAAAAAAAAAAAAAAAACACCACACAACACAAAAAACACAAAAATACAAAAGCACTCTGTAACTGAAAAAGTCTATATGTACACATTTATTTATTACAGTGTCTTTGGAGGATAATTATTCTAACATTCAATTATAAATAGGGGAATGTTAAATAGACCAATACTTATACTAAATTTACTCACCCCTCATGAAAAACTCAAATAACCTCTAGATTTATTTCTCCACTACTAGATCCAAAACCAATGAAAACCATCAACATTCATCATAATTACCATTCTTCATCATAGGTAGATCATTTTAGTAAAAACCTTGGTCTAATTAACATTCCCCTATAAATATTCAATATTTTGATTAACAATTGCACAAGCCACATTCAAACTCACTACAAACTTTTCCATCCTTCAAGGCAACAATGAACAAACTCTTACAAACTACACCCAAAATCTATTGAATTTGTGGTAAAGAAATGCGCACCAAATAGACATTCAATCACACAAAACTCCAAAACAATACAAGAACAAAATCACAACACATGAGTCCCACGGCACATCCCGATCCAACAATGAAATCACCAATAAAGAAAAAGAAATTATCAAGGAAGAAAAAGAAGGAAGAATAAACACGGCAGCACGTTATCATCCACGAACTATATATCATCCAAATACATTCATCTATCGTCTAGCTTGAGTGGGTGTGTGTGTTCGATCAAAGGTTCCGCGAGGCTTTTGCAGGCAGCGCCATCGCTTCTTCTCCATCTCCACCCCCTCCTTTGGGTATGCTCCATCCCCCTTTCTCTCTTCCCTTCTTTGCACTCCCGTGTCCACTATCACTCTCTCTTTCACAACTACGTGGGACACACAATTACCCTTCAGCAGCAGTAGTAGTAGTACAAACACACACATTTAGATATACTTACGTTCGCACATACACACAAAGGGGAAGTAAGGCAGAGTGGCGTGGTCGGAGTGAACTGAGGATGGGGCTTAGTGTACCGCAGACCTTGGGTTTTAGGATTTAGGATTTCTAGCTGCGAATGTCATTGTGTGTCTTTGTTTACTACTGGTGGTGGAGTGTGTGAACCTTTTTTCTCTGCAGGGGGAATTGGGTCTGTGAGAATTCGTGCCCACAGGGTGAGATTTCAGGTTTGGGTTTTGGGGCTTGAGTGGAGGGAGCAGTGGGTGCTGCTATCAGGGTGTAGTTGGTGTGAGAATTGGTTTAGAATTCGAGACGGTTTGAGAGATTCCTGAGAGTTGGAAGTGACTTTTGGCGAGAACGGTGGTGGGTGGGGTGGCAGTGGAGATTGCGAGTTTGAAATGAAGGAAGGGGGTTTTGTGGAGAATATTACGTAAGTTGTAAGAGGTGCAAGTGGAACGCTTCTTTCTTTTCAGATATGGGAGGAGGGTGTTTTTTTCTTTTTCTTTTTCTTGAATGAATGGTAGAGCATTGCTTGGCACCGGGGGATGGGTTTACGGATAGGAATCGTCGTTGGGTGTCTCTTCCCTTCTCTACCTTCAAGCTTCCCGTGTGCAAATTATGAGGACACCTCAAGCGAGGCGGAATTCAATGGTTCAACATTGTATTGCAAATTTTGAATGAGTTCCTAGTTCATGGCTATGGGTGCCAGAACCCGGGCATCAGAGAATTGAGAAGTGACTGGGGTGCCATGGCGGGGACTACTTCAATGAATAGCTTCCATTCCCCCTCACTGTTTCAAAGAGATGGCAGAATCTCTCTATCGTGGCATTTTGGGACTGATGTTACTGGGTTCAGGGCAGCTAGCTACGCGAGCTGTAAGAGCCTCAAAATTAGAAAGAGGGTGGTGAACACTGCATGTTTTAGTGAAGACGGGGCTCAAAATGCCAGGGTTGCGAGGCCGCGCACGGTGGAGTCCTTGGAAACCACTTCACCAGGTACGAAGTTAATCATTTTTTTCTTTTTCTTGAATGGAAGAGAAGAAAAAGACATAACACACGAATTTATTTCCTTGCGTTTCTTCCACGAAGCAGTTTGCATTCTTCAGTTACAACAATGCAAATAGCGTCCGTTTGGCTGACCACTCTTCCTGGTAGGAGCTTCAACTGGGACTCAAATTTTCTGGCATTTTAGGAAAGAATACCCTAAGAAATGGAAAAGGACGCGTAAATTTTTAGTTCAATATTCGATCTAGAGAATGATTGGCACGAGCATCAATCTCCGATTGCTTTAAATGAATTCAATGCTACTTGAATCACAAACGTTTGATGTGTTGACAGACTCAAGCTGGGATGACGCGCGGCCTGCAGTGCAGCCTGCGAGAGATAGGGCTAGTACGCGGGAGAGGGGCAATTCGAATGGAAAAGCAGTGTCACAATATTTACAGAAACAAATTCAGAAGATGGGTGAAGAGGGGTCGCAACCTGGAGCTCAGGGCAAAGAAGAGGAGCTCATTAGGCCCCGAGAGTGCAATATCTCGACTACTTCCATTGCATCCAGTACGTTCTCTTGGCTACTCTCAATTTTTCTTCTGTGGCATAGAATGAAAATCTGTACTCATGTTTCCTGATTTGCTTCAGAATGTTCTTCAGAACCCCTATTCTCTCCTCAATGATGGAACTTGATTTTAGATTTGTACTCTTCCGTTTTAAGCACTAAGTTGAAGCAGTGAGCCTCCATGTTACCTGTCGCACAGTATGAGCCCACATGAGTGCAGGAAGTGGCTTGACATTTATAAAAGAGAGCAAACCTATATTTTTATGGCCGCAATGCTAATAACTCATTTCTTAGTGCAACAAACTGCGGTGCTCCAAGTACTTCAGAATGTTATGTTGCTCTTAAGCGGAATGTATGGATTCATACCAGTTATCCCTGTCACTTCAAGTAGATGGGATAAAATATTTGTAGCTTAATTGCTCTCCAGATTTCAACATATGAATTATGCATACTCAACTAGTACGTTCTCATTCTCTAAATGTGCTTATGTTCTCTAGCTATCTGAATGTGTTCGTATTTGGGGTTTGTGTCTTAATAGGAGCTGACGAAGGAGTATCCTCTCCCGAGAATCGCTCTTCACAAAATGTCAAGCGAACTCTTCAAAGAGTACTTGAAGCGCACGCTCTTCTTGCAAGCAAGTTGCAAAATGACCAAATGGAGACAACACCTTCATCCGCTTTAGAGACTGTTAAAGCAGATCTGGGTACTAAGAATACAATCAGTATGGCGCGCGAGGTATTGGCTGGGTTTAGTAAAGGATCGGTAGAAAATGATCGAGTAGGAGAACGTAGCATGGCGGATAATGGAAACGGAGTACAGGTTTGGGGAGCAAGTCTGACACGGAGTGGCCTGGCAAAACCTTTGACTGGCAAAGGAAATCTGTGGAAACGAGACCTTGGGACTGTCCATGGTTTGCACAGTTTGACTGATCAACCCTACATAGTGCAGAAGGCATGTGTCTTTTACCAAAAGCTTCACCATGATGCGATTACTGCTGTCTTATCCGTTGTTCGGATTTTTCTATTCACCATCCAATTTGTCGTGGAGCCAAGGTCCAGGCTTTCATTATTGATGGCCTGATGCTCACATTTTGGCCTCCTGGATTATCTCGTAATGCCAAGGAGTATATTACAAATTCTTGGAAGGTTTGGATACATATGCACGTCCCTCTAGATTTGTCTCGTTTGTCTAAAAATGGATTGCGTGTGTTCAGGTTGTAGGAGCATTATCAGGATTGCGGAGCAACAGCAGTGTTATAAACACCATGAATGGATACTTGGGGCAAGTAACTGTATCAGACTTACATCAAGTATTGTATGTGCTTGGGGATACGAAGGAGTGGCTCACTGCACTGCAGGTCTATACTGACTCTAAGCAGTAGAATAAAAGTGTATAACAATGAATTTGTGATAGCAGTTATGTTTCATTCGATTACGCATTTGCTTAGTATCAAATTAATGTGAAAGTTGATGGAAGATGAGGAACAGAGGAGAGGATGTGTAGGACGTGTCTGATGACGCTTTGTGCTTTTATTCAGGTGTTTCAGTGGATGCAAGCATTACCAGATCTGAAACCCGATGAGTTGGTATATCGAACTATTATCAATGTTTTGATAAATGCTCGGAGAATGAACGTTGCAGAAGCAGTTTTCGAGGAATTTGTAAAGAGTGGCATGTCGCCCAGCCACGATGATTATGTCATCCTCATGTCTGGTTATACCAAGTGCGGCAGCTTACAAAGAGGGATTGGAATACTTCAAAAAATGAGAGAAGCCGGAATTCACCCTCAAGTCTCGGCTTACAATGTAATACTGGAAGGGTGCACTAGGTCTACCCGAGGTGATTCTCTCTACCCCCTACTACTCCTCTAGCTGTGTGTGCGTCCCTTATGAATGCCAGTCAGGATTTACAAGTTCTATCTTCTTCTCTCTCTCTCTCTCCCTTTTTTTTTTTTTTTTTTTTTTTTTTTTTTTTTTTAATTTATCAATTTCTTTTAGCTTTAAATTTCTCGTAAACTTTGTCGAACATGTCAAATTTTTGCATGAGATATAACCTTAGAATCTTCAACTTTAACATGTGTCATATGAGATTGGAGAATGAGGGAAGAGATTTTGGTGATGTGAGGTTATTTTAGATGCACAAATAAGTTCCTAGAATCTTTATGAGATAACCTTAAACTGGCCTTACTGATCACTTTGTAAATTTTTTTTTGTCGTCTCAAGGATGCCGTCCTTTTCACCAATTAGCCGTTCTATTTTTATCATAAAAATGGAGGACCTCTTGCTTTGTCGCTTTGGACGTTGATTCTATAATGCGCGAGATTCCTCATTGTATTTACATTCGTGTTGTGCTGCTGTGCAGGCTTGGATATAGCAATTCAGATTAGGGATCAAATGAAACTGGAAAATGTGGCTCTGGATCGAACATCTTACACATTCATGCTCAGCATTTACAGTCGCAAGGGATTGTACAAAGAAATCATTGACACATTCGAACAAATGCGTTTAAGCAGTTGTGTGCCTGATAGGATCCCTTGCCACATAATACTAACGGCTCACAGCAAATTAGGTGCGTACTGTTTCATGTCTTTTCAGTATTTTCCTTACTGCAGAATTGCTCAAGTCCAATACAACTGCTGATATTTTTACTGACGGACAGTTGTTCTTCTTATGTACATGAGCAGGCGATATAAATGGCATGATGGAAGCTCATAGAATCTTGATGGACATGGGGCTGCAGCAAGATTCAGTGACATTCAACATAATAATGAATGCACTGAACCGCGTGGGCCGTATTCGAGATGTTGACCGATATTGGGCTCTCATGAGAATGGTTAGTAATTGAGTTGCAATGTTTTGATATGGTTGATAAGTCCGTATTATGCAGCTGCTTGACGTTGTGCATGAAATCAGATTAGCAATTCAGAGCTCAATTTGTGCTGTCTTTCTCGAGTCATGCTAGCCTAATTGGTTTATGAATTCGTCCGCATCGGGAATCTGAGTTTCTCATTCCAAACCATAAGGTTGGCGTTTGTATTTTGCAATGGGTAGAACCTTTTGATGAATTCGTTTGGTTAGTGGAGTGAGAGGGTTCTTTGCTCACATAATTTTCGCTTGTTGCAGGGCCGCATTGTACCGGATCTGACGACTTGCTCCATCCTCATCAATGCGTTCGGCAGAGCCCGAGACTGGCACAAAGTTGACTTAGTTTTAGCAGAAATGGAAACATATGGGATAAAAGCAGATCTCATGATTTACAACTCCCTTATTAGTGTTTACGGCAAAGCAGGGCTCTTTTATGAAGTTGAACTTGTTGTCAAATCCCTTAGAGCTGAAATTGCTCGTCGTGAAGATCTAGGTAATAGTTCCTTAGCATTTGATCTAGTTACATATAATACATTGTTGGATGTCTATGGAAAGGCTGGCCGGCTGGATGATGTCATCTACTGGTTTGGTGAGATGAAGAAATCTGGAGTGCAACCTGATGTGCTGACATTCGACTCACTCGTTAATGCCTATGGCAAAGCTAGCCATTATGATGGGGTTCGTGCCGTTTCTCCTTTCAAACTCGACTTCTACGTTAGTAGTTTTCCAGAAGAGGATAGTTTTGTGGCTTGAAGCTTGGGATTTGAGGGTCTTGCGACTCTATCCTTAGTCTGGTACCCTCTTTCGTTCACAGTCTTACTTTTTCTCCAACTAAAGTTTAAACTCTAAGTGGAGACTTTACTCGAGTCTACTCTAAGGTTTAACTGAAAAAGACTTCACAGATAACTCTAATGGATGGCCGCTCCTGATCCTGTCATACTCTTCTTTCTTGTTGCTTGTGATCATTTCAGGTGAAGGAGGTGCTGGAACTGTTTAGGAAGTATAACTACAAATCCGACCTAGTCTTCTACAATACCCTGCTCTTCATGTTCGGCAAGGGTGGGCACTACGCCGATGCATGGAAGATTCTTGAGGACATGAAAGCAGCAGGATTCATGCCAACTTCAGAAACCTATAATTCCCTTATTCTTGCATTTGGTCGTGGCAGTATTCAGCAAGGTCTTCAAGTATTTGCGGACATGATAGCTTCCAATGTAGATGTAAGCTTCTTCAGCCACTTCTTATGCTAGTTTATCATTTCCTGCTTGTGTCTCTTTACTGAACCTACAAATTTTACTGAATTAATGTTCATTTCTTTCTCTATCCAGCCCAACATGGTGACATTCAGGCTTCTAATGGACATACATGCGAAAAAAGGCTTGGTGGACGAATGCTTGAACATCTATTACGAATCTCAGAAGTACCCCGACTGCAAGTATGACGAATCGCTGATGAGCGCTGCCTTGAGAGCATGTTGCAACATGCGGTGTATTGAAAAAGCTGAGGAGATCGTCATGTCCGCTGAGGCTGATGGCATTTCCATCCCTGTTGCTTGTTATAATTGGCTTATCCTCGGTACAAACTCATCACCAGTTTTATCATCATAGCTTTCAGGCAGTACTATTTTGTTTACAACTCTGATTTCGAACTGCATCGTGGTCTTTTGTGGTATTTATAGAGTTGATTCTCGCGTTACTCTTTGCAGGTCACGGGAAGAAAGGCCAGTGGCAGGAGGCTGAAAATACTTTGGAGAGAATGAAAGCAAATGGCGTTAAACCCGTTGCTCAAAGCTTCTCCTTTCTCCTTGAGGCCTACAGTTTAAGCGGCCAAATTCCGAAGGGTGAAAAGCTCATTGTCAAGATGAAAGAAGAGAATCTCATTTACGGAATTGCAGGTCATAACTCCTTGCTACGGTTCTACATGCGCGCCGGCGATATAGGCTCCATAATTCAAACCTACGAGACTTGTCAAACTCGCGGACCGAAGCCGAACCAAAGCTCTTTTGTGCCAATGATTGAAGCCCTTACCAAAGAAAACACCGTCGACGAGCGTTTCTGGGGCATTGCCCAGGACCTAGAAAACGCGCCATTTGATGTCCACTTTGCCATTCATGGCGCTCTCCTCTCTGCGCTGGGGCGATGTGGACAGAGTCCCGACGCAGACCGTCTATTAGGAATCCTCAAACGGCTCGGCTGCTCCCCAGATATTTGTAATTTATTTGAGGAAGGCGAGGCCGCACAGAGCAAGCTTTCTGGCGAGGAGGCCTGGAAAAGATTAGCAACTCTATTCAACTCCTTAGAGCAAGAAGGCGTCAATATGGAAGCAGAGCGAAACTTCCACAATGCATTAATTGACGCTTTGTGGAGGTTCGATTACAAATTGCGAGCTCTCAAGGTCACCGAGCTGAGCGTCTCATTGGGTGTTTTTGGATCCAATGTCTGTCAATGGAAGGATTGTTGGAGTTTGGACGTAAGATTTGCCGGCACTGGCGCCGCCCAAATCCTTCTACTGACATGGCTCTCAGGGATTCGACAAGCTATCAAATCTGGCGAGAAAATGCCATCGAAGGTTAAAATTTTGCTTGCATGGGAGTGGCAACTTAGGACTGGTGAGAATTGGGGTGCCCGCGACGGAGTCTCGGCTCATTTGAATGCTTTGAAGGCGCCATTCGTGTTGGTGAAAGAAGGGCAGGAGCTCGAGGCATCTGTGAGCACTCTCCGGAAATGGTTATTGAAGGAGAAAACTGCGCAAGGGCTTGTATTCAACAGCAAACTGTAATTGATGTCCTAACTAGTTCAGAGCTGAATCTATTCTAATTTTTTTTTTAAAATAAATTAAAAGTCCCTCAATTTGCCCAGGGCATGGCCTAATTTGTTGTTTAAAGCATACTGTGTCAAGTCGTCCATCTGAGCCTGCTCGTTGAGTTCATCTTCGATCTCATCTCTAGCATCTGTGATTGTTTGTGAATGAGTGAAATCACTGGAGTTCTTGCTGCAAGTTTCCCAAGTTGGAGACGCATGGTCCGAAATCCTCTGTTGATCTATTTGGTTCGTCGTTGTAAATTTGACATAAATCTAGTGATACCTGTATAGGAACGGCGGATTATTCCGATCAAACGACTAGGATGTTCTTTTCTAGGACACATGAAGCAAGTTTATCAGTGTAATTTACTTTTGCAATGGCTTGTGAGTTGTTGCTTTGGGTCTGATATTTCTAAGTTGCTATCAAAATGTAGGATGCAAAGGACATCAGTTATTTCAGGAAGATACATGTCAACGTTTCTTGTACCTAATTGTAGCTATATATATAGAGGACTTGAGTTCCATCTATTAAGTGATGGAAATACAGGTTCCCCTCATTTCAAGAATTTCTAATGTAGCTTTACTTTGTGGCAGTTGTAGCTATCTGTGATCTTTTGTGATTTCCTCCAATGGCGAGCTATATTGTCCTTTTGAAAACATGAAAGTAAATTTTTTCAACCAAATTCTGGAAGTCAATCTCAACATTTATTTGCAAGAATTTGATTGCATTTTTGTGCATTTTAAAGAAAAATAAACATGTGATTTGTAGATATGTTTCAATTAATTCTTGTTCCTTCAAATAATGTGTAGGATTTGTTCAATTTTTTCATTGAGAAAATTTAGATGGTTTAAGTTATGGTTTTAGAACTCCAAGAATCCCACAAATTAATATTCATAATTTACAAAAAAAAAGTTGCATACAAGCTAGGAACTAAAAACAATATATAAGTTACAATTCAATTTTGATTATAACAACAATTTTATTCTAAGATTGAGTTGAAAGTGCTTTATATAAGAAAAAAAATGAGAAATTGATAATAATGTCAAGATTCATGGAATGCAATAGTATTAACCTTGTTAGAACCAGAAAATATTTCATTCATTTTTCAAACTCAAATTTTCCTTTCTAACTTACTTTATCAACTTGTGTGTAATATTACTTTTTTTTTATTGATTTATTTATTTGTATCATGTCCCATTTAGAAAAGTCACTCTCATGTGGTTCTTAACTTAATGTCACAACACATGCAGCATGCTCCAAATTTAGGCACAGGTAACTTCTTCAGCAAACTTGAAATTTCCTTTGTATATGCTTCCATGCATGACTAAAAATAAGTTAAAACTACTTCAGATGTATAGTTATTGATCAGGACAGAGTGCAATTGAGCATGACTTTGACCCAAGAAACATTTTTTCTGTTGCCACCTGAAAAAGCCTTCTCCTCTGTGCTGGGTCATACAGAGAACCTTGTTGATATCATGTTCTCTAGTCTGGATAAACTGGGGAAATGCAGAGCCTCAAAATAATCTGGTCACAGCAAGCATGCCAGGAAACACTCCCTATTCATGATTCATAACTTTTCCCTACTTTTACTCACATACACACTTACATACACATACATACATTTATATCCAGATTTATAAAAAGGACTATGAAGTAGTAGTGGAGCTCAGGCTACTAATATGCTGTGTGCTTTAGAGGCTCAAATTCATAAGACTTTACTCTAACATTTGTACTTCCCAGTTCAATTGGAGACAAAAGCAACAATACAAGGTTAAGAACAGAACTGCCCAAATAATGACACCAGTTCATATGTAAAATAGTTCACAACAACTTGCATTTGTAAGATGACTCACAGCAAGTTCATTATGTCTCACCATGCACACATAAACCTCACATTCCTCCACACAATTCTAAAGCTCCACTAGTTCACCCCCTACAATCTGCTGGAGCCAGTATCCAGAAAGAAGCTACCATTCATAATATGTCACCTGTCAGTCAGTGTTCAGAGGATGGAACCCAGAAAATATATAAACTGACAGCTTTAGATTAGTTGTGCAGGTGTGAAAACGCTTCCACTAAAAAATCAAATCATAAATATATATATATATATATATATATATTTGTACGTGTACAAAACTAACTTCACACAATTAGGTAACCTCCCCTTCCTGATTTGGCTGCCATCACCAGCAAGATCCATAACACATACCAAAGGTTAACAATCCTATCAATTGTGCATTTTTCTAAAACATGGACACATAATCCAACCATGAGGAGGAGCTTTTTCAGATAGACCCATGAGCCTACTGAGCTCATTCTTCAATAAATTCTCAGACATAACCAGAGACAAGGATGATGGGCTCACTGGATCTCCAGCTGCTCAAAGAACATTCAACCATAGGTCTTCTTAGTTGGCTCACTGATTGATTCAAGATTTTTATTTAGTAGAAGTTTGTCTTTTGGAAATTCTTTTGAGTAATAGATTTTATTATCTTATTGGTTTTATTTAGGTGATAAGATTATAGACAATGTAAAGAACTAGTAACTATAAAAAGTACTATAATATATTTAGATTGTTGCTAATGCCACTAGAGTTTTTGCTTTTGCCACCACAACTTACCATTCACCACATCATTATAGTTTTCACTCCACACTATACTTTATAGAACACTAAAATGCACATCCATACAAAATGTACACTTTGTCCATTGTGGTGGCAATAGCAAAAATTGTGGTGACATTAACAACATCTTATATTTAATATGAATTACAATAAAAAAAAATTATCAATAAAAAAATCTATAATCAATTAATATTTTATTATTATTTGTGATTGAATAAATAAAATGGAAAATATGTATTAAAAAGATAACAAAAAATTACAATCACTAAGATGGTTTTATACACCAAGATTATATTATTTCCTTAAAGCAACCAAAATCAAATACAAAAATATATTTTTTTCTTCTAATTTTTAAAAATCATTAGTATATGTTTCATGTTATTCTTTTGAATATCTAAGGCTAGAAAAAATCACTATGCTTTTCTAAATTATTATATAATTTTTTACTTCTATGTTGTATATTTTTTAAATAAAAATACTGGTCTAAAAAAAATAAAATTATGCATAACAAATAAAATATAATGCACGTGCAATTCCCTTATTAATATCTTACATCAAATAAATCTTAAATTAGACATAATATTGTTTTGAATAAAATGGTATGTCCTTGGTTTGTAAATTATATTGTAATAAGAAATTATGTATTAGTGTAGTGGTATCAAAAGCCAATAATAATAACAACAATAATAATATAACAATTATAAACATTATGAGAGGGATATCAAAGACCGACATCCAAAGGAATCTATAAAAGGAAAGCGGGAGAGGGCAGCCCTAGAAGGAGCCAATAATCGGAAAAGATAAGAAAAAGAAAATACACGAGAAAGAAAAGTAAGCGATGGAAATAAAAGCACAAAGCCGAGAAAGACGAGGAAAGAGGGCCCATCACCGCACGTGGATACCGAGAGAGGCGAAGAGGATAACTCTGTTCTTGACCTCTCGAGGCGGAGCAGGATGAGGAGCGATGGCGAAGAGGACGAGGAGGACGAGAATGGAGCTGGAGCTGGAGCTGATGGAGGAGGAGGAGGAAATGGTGGCCATGGAGCTCACGATGCCGCTCATCATGCTTCCTCGTGTTGCTTGCCTCACTCTCAAACTCTAATTCTCTCTTGCTGCGTCATAGTCGTAGTTATCGTCGTCATTGTCGGAACATCACGCTTCGTCGACGCCCACGTCCCTGGAGGTAAGCGGCAAGCGCATCAATGAACGCCGTTGGCACACGTCCACGTCTCTTCCCTTTGCCACCCATGCAATTTGCGTGGTCCGCCGCTGCTGCTGCTGGTTATGGGTCCTGTCTCTGGGTCTGATGTTTTGTTGCGAACTGTTGTTGTGATGAGGATATTCCTGAAAGGTGGAACCATTTGTGGGGTTTTGTTGGGTGCTGTGCATTGAGCGGCATGTCGTCGATGCTATCCTCTTCCTCTCTTGGTGTGCCATATATTAGTTTTTTCCTTAATCTAGTTGAGGTTGTGGTGGTGTCCTCGTGTGGTAGGAGCATATTTGTCTGTGAAGAAAGTGGAAGGGTTTTATTTTTCTGGTTTTGATTTTTTAGGGACAATAGAATTCGTTTGGATAACGAACCTGGCAAAGTAAGAAGTGCGATGGGAATTTTGATGTCAAACGGAGTCAATGTCTTGCCTTATCGTTTTCAGAGCTTGCAGAATAGGCGCTGGGCTCTTGTCTTCAACTTGTTATAAATTAGTCACAAATGCCTTCGTGGATGAGTTGTCCTTTTGCTGTTAGTACTGTCACAAGCGCCGCAGGGTTTGAGAGCAGACCCTCGTGGGTTGAGGGTCACTATGTAGTCGGTGGGGTTAGAGTGTCAAGACTCTGGGGGTGGCCGTCATAAACATCTGAAGCATATATCTTTATCCTGTGTGAGTCGCCAAGGTTGTAGTTGCTGGATCTCGATGTCGTTTATAGTAGAGGAAACGCGGTGTGGTTGGCTGCATTTATTGCAATTCTCCCATCGGTAATATTAGGGTTGTCATACGCGAGTGCTTAGAGTGTGGGGCAAGTTTGGAGTACGGAGAAGTGGAAGAGGTATGTTCTCTGACGATTGAGGAGGTGTGCCTTTTGAGCAGATCGGATTTACACCTCTGCAAGAGCGGTATTGGGAGGCGGGTTTAGCGGTAGCACAAAATGCGTTCTTAGGTGAGGGCTGCATCCTTAAAATGGAGGAAGAAGACGGTACTGGGTACAAACGTAAGTCTGTTGTGGGAACCGATCTTTTGGCGCCGAGTTTTTCGCAAATGGCTGTTACGGAGGCTAGTAATGTAGACTTAGTAGGGAAGTTGAAGACCTTGGGCGCTGGACGAAAGAAGTTGATGACCAAGTATTTCGATATCGAAGAGGTTGAGAGTGGACCAATTTTTTCCGAATATTTTGCTGTGTCGCTGGCCTTTGTAGCATTGGGGTCCATGATTCGAGAAGCGAACTTGAGAATGCGAAGAAACGATGCAGATTGCGTTGATGTTGTGCCGGCGAAACTGCAAAGGATGGCACTGGATTCCATGCTCAAGTCAGCTATGGAGAGATTGCGAGGACTTGCGCGCAGGACCCAGACCTTGGAAGAGAAAGTCCGGGACAGGTCTTACATGGAAGCAGCCTTTCAATTCGAAAGACTAGAATTTTTGAAGCGAATTAGCCGTTTAGAAGCTACCATCGCCAAGCACGTTGAGGCGGAGGCTGCGTGGCGAAAGGAAAAGGACGAGCTGAACAAGCGCATATCGGATGTTGATGCTCAAAGAGGCTATTTCTTTAAGAAAATGGGCGAGGCGGAAACCTTGTTGGCAGACTTGCAGCGGCTTCGGATGGAGGATGGGAAAGCCAATGCAAAGTTGGTAGAAATTTATGCTGGAAGAGAGCAATCTTGGAAATCAGAGAGAGCAAAGTTGAGACATGAGATAGATCTTCTGAAGGAGAGGCTGAGCAGGATCCTGACGCAATCACAAGTAAAGCCCTCTCAGTCCTTCGAAGTAGCTGCAGAAGCCTTGAGAATGAGAAACTTGAAGCGCAGACCCAAGGAAATTGTGAGGGACAAAGTGATCAGCGAAAGAGAGTTCAACGCTCTTGTCGGGGTTGAACAATACCACAAACCTGAAGCAGATCTGAGTATGTTGCTACCTGTATCTAACGTCTCCTATTGTTGCTAGCTTAAGGAATCAAGAATGACCTTTAGGTTCCATTGATTGTTCTGTGAATGCCCAATGATTACTGTACCTTATTTCCAAAAAATATATTTGATGTATTCGGCGCCGATTTTGTTTATCTTAATAGTTGAGCTTGATGCTGAGAATGCAGGGTCTCGGAATGAGCTTCATACGGCTGTCACTGATCGAAAGGATTCAGGTGGGGTAGATGTCCAGGAGCCGTTGGTCCAGAATCAGGAAATGGAAGATGAGTTGGCAATCATCTTGAAACGAGTTGGAGCAATGAAGAGAAGGGGAACCTCCGGAAGCAAGCTTGATGAACTGCTCAATCAAGCCAAGGGTAAACCTGAACTTAAACGCTTAGGATCTTTCGAACAAGCTCCAAGGAGCTTATCTATTGACAGCACACTTCTGTTACGATCTGATGCTAAAAACATGAAGGATGTAGAAATTGATGACGAGGGTGCTAAAGATATTTGGCAAGCAATCGAGGTCCAAGAATGTAAAAATGTACAGGGAAGCAGCAATTTTGTTAATGAAGAGAACGCGAAAAGCGAATCATCTCGTAGCAGTCTTCTCAACCCTACAGATTTAATTCATGAAAAACTTGATGCCCCAGAGACCAATGCAAGCCAAGAGCAGAGCAGTGCAGCTGTAGGGTCGACTGTTGCAGAACACGATCGAGCGTTACAAAACACTGTAGAAAACGCCAAGCTTACATCAGATCCGATGGCTATTAATTCGGTCGAGGATGCCATTGATCTGTCTCCTAATGAAGGCTGTTGGGTAGTATCATCAGAGGCCACGAACAGTGTGGGAACGGAATTTAAAGGGTACTTTATCACAACTGCAGAGTCGAGCTGCGGTGACGAAATACCGGTTACTCTCGCCGATGTTCCAGTTGGCCAGGGTTTCGTTGATAGTCTCAAATTGTTTGAAGATGACGTGAACAGTGGGATTGTTTTAGACAATCCCACTTGTACTTCTCCTACGTCTGATGGTAACCAACTGGATGTAGTTGATGATGAGCCTTCTTCAAGTTTTCTGGACCACTTGGTTCAGCTACAAGCCTCAGCTGAAGAGATTGATCGCTGTCAGGTCAATACGAGTGATGATGCAGGGTTGCCGTTAACAAGAATGCGGAATATCGATGTCACAGAAGTTTCTACAGGTACAAGTTGCCAGGAGACTGAAGAGCTTCAAGGTAGTTCTCAAGAAATGAAGGAACCCAGAGAGGAGGACTGTGAGGTGTCACCTCAAGCCTCATCCATCAAGTGCGAAACAAGTAGTCACAAGGGTGAAACTGAAGCAAGCGACATTGCCCAATTCCTGCTAAATGACTCGGTCGTCTCTAATGGAGAAATGGATACTTTGGCAGAGGTTCCTTCGTCAAATGATGTGGACGAACCTGCTGATGCTTCGTCTGGAAGGGCTCAAGCAGAAGATCCAGTCTCCACTGTTGAAACTGGCGACGATGTTGCAAGTCTCAAGCCAGTCACTGAAACTTCGGAGCGGCTAGCAGACAGTCCTCTCCTGCAAAGCCCAAGTGCTACATAGAGCAGTCTTCAACCCTGCATGATGGTGTTCTCACCCATCTTTTCCAGGTGTTCGTAAGATTTCTAGAGCCTTCGTCGTCGCCGTTGGCTGGCAGCCTTTGGCGATATAATTTTATTTCTGATTTTCTTTTCGGAGGAAAAAGAACTTGATATGCTCAACATGGGGCAGCTCACTTCTGATTATCTGTTTTATCATTCTAGACTCCTAAATGGTTGCTCTGAATGTGAAAGGTTGCGGGTGGCCTTTTCAGATAATCGACCAGAGAGGTGTGAATCAAGTTCTTGTCCGCAGTAACAATCTGAAATTGGACGTTCTATTGTGTCCGTCTGTGTCAAATGACCATGATTGAAAGCTGTTGCTAAGTAACATAGTATGTCCTGCATGGCAAATCTTTTTATTGTAGATGAGGGTCGTCAAGTAGATCCGGCATAAGTGTAGACAGAGAAAAGCAGGGTAAATACTGAAGCTAAGCGCTTGCTCAGTCATTGTGACTGTAGAAATGGTTACTGTGAAAGGTCAACCCTACTAACCTCAATAAACTCCGCATTGTACTATTAGAAGACTTCCATATTCTTGCTTTCGTTCTGCTGGAGTTGCACATCTAACTTGGACAGTAGAGCCACCACGGAAATGATTGTCTTAACGATAATGTCAAATATTTCAGGTTGCCAACTGTAGTATGGTAAGCTCCAAAATCCATAATGAATTATCATGGTTTCTCAACTTAAGCCGCCTTCCGCAATTGGAGGTATGTTCATTGAAATGTGTAAATATCTGATTGGAGAACTTTTCACAAAGTAGGTGATTGAAAACGTATAATCAATCAACCAGTTTTTCGAAGTTCAGTTACTAGCTTCTAATTTCGAGCGATGTCTCCAGACTCTTGTGTTCGAGCCTGGCATGGCCAAGTCCATCCACCACGCTCGTGTTCTCATCAAGCAACGCCACATCATGGTCGGCAAACAAATCGTCGATGTCCCCTCTTTTAGGTTCGCGTTGACAGTCAAAAGCACGTTGACTTTGCTCTGTCAAGCCCACTTGGTGGCGGAAGACCTGGCAGAGAAGCCCAGAACTTGAAGGCTGCATCCCAGAAGGCATCTGGTGGTGACGACGATGAGGACAAGGATGACGAGTAGATCTTGAATTTACCAGTAGCTGAAGGGGTTCACCAGGCTATTTGTGTGATTGATGAATAAGCTAAGAAAAGCAGTTGATTCTCTTTCCTGTGGGAAGGAAAAAAAGAAAGATATAACAAAGTGTTTGAAGTAATGATCTTAAAAAATAATGGGCAGGATGAGTTCAATTAATCATAATTTTAATTTATTTTTAGTATCTGTTGACTCCTTGCAACATAAACATAAATGTTGCTTCAGCTGTGATTAGATGTCGTATTGTGCATGAGAGTAAATTGTACACGTGTACATGCCGCGCATTTTCAGACGGCCACAGGTCGCGCATTGATGTCGAAGGGGCAGGGTTCAAAAAGAATTAAAGTTTTTTCCAACGTTTTCCTGAATAAATGTTTGCTACTAAACTGAATCGCCGACCGTAAGAGGGTATCTATTCATAGGAGAAGTCCCATGGTGCCAATCCCTATCGTTAGCTGTTAACACTGAAAGTGAAAACTTCAGAAGTGGCACCAATTGGAAGCCGCGCCACCATAGCCTTTTGCCTACCACTACAGCTGTGGCAGCAACTGCAGTCTGTGCTTATAAACGGCTGTTAATCTCATCTCAGGATACTTATGCCTCGTGTTGCACCTGAGCGATGGTCATGTAATTCAGGTTGATGTCGCTTGTATTCCTCAGGTCAGTGACTGTAGATCGCAATTTGAAAAGCGTTGGAGAACGTCATCAAATTTGCTGTTTTGTGAGAGTGCACGAGTGTAAGTAAGCGTTTAAGCTGAAGCATCAATCCTGGACCTGATAATCTCTGGTCGTGTTCTAGTTTTGTGTCCAGGTTGATAGTGCACAATCCTTGTTTCTGTGAGTGTAGTTTGCACTTGAATTGGGCTAGCTTGAACTTACAACTTGAATTGCAAGTTGCACTTACAACGTGATTTGCAAGGCAAATCCGTCACAATGAGCTCAGACCCGCTGCCAGAATATCTCTCTCTACAACCCAGGTTGCGATTCACGTCTGATGAGATCGACGATCCCTTCTACGGAGCGCCCCCGGGAACCTGGCCGAGATGCGCCCTAAGTTCCTATTGAAGCTGAGCTCCACCAGGCCAATGCTGGTGCTGTGGCACGACGTTTTTAATAGTCTAGGAACATTTGATTCGCTTTCATTGATTGCCACTTGCAGCATTGTAACGTAAGCTAGCTTTGAGTCTGATGTGGAATAATTACCAGTCAGGTTATAGGTTGATTTTTTTTAACTTTTCGAACTTTACGCATCCTCTTCTCTTCTCCTTTCGTTTGATTTCTCTGCACATGTTGAACTTAAAAATCTTACTTACCTCTCATATTGGCCTTTACCAATTTCTTCTCCTCTAGTACGTTTTGTTTGTGTGGTTCTCTGGGATATTCTTTTGCTGTAAAATCCATTGTGGCACCATTCACCGTCAATTTTTGTGTTCAGAATAGCAAAATACTATGATCAGTAGAGGTTTAAATTATTTGTTTCTACACAGCACTAAAAACAATACCTCATCTTGAAATCAAAAAGTGTAAGTGTGATACACAAGGTTTTGAAAAAAAAACATAAACCACAAAATACATTTTTTGTGAGGACTGCTTATTTTTCATGTCTAATTTATATAAAAACGAAATGGCTTCTATCCCATATTTCAGATAAAAGAATGTGGCTCTTGTGATAATGTCAAAAAGTTTCTGTAAACATCTATGAAGTGATTTTATATTTTGCATCATTCCAATTAAAGAATTTATATTAAAAAATAAATTAATATTGATAATAAATGCCAAGAATATTACATAATACTTATGATTATAAAAATACTTTTTAATAGCTAATTTTTAAAAATATAAAAATGAAAGATATATACAAAAGATATAAAAATGAAATATATATATATATATATATATAAAATAATGTGATTCAAACTTCAAGGAAAGAATCAATTCCTTTTACAACCAAATGCCTAATGCATTTCAAGTTTGATTAGTATATAATATAACATATTTGATGAATCCAACATGAAAGCTTAAGTTAGAAGGTGTTTTGTTTTGTTTTGTTTTTTTTATTTTGGTTAAACTATAGAGATAAAAGATAAGAATTGTTGGAGGTGGTGGAGGTAGAAGACCAACTTGTCTTTCAAAACGAGATGTTACAAATAGAGTATTGACTTATCTACCACCAATAGGAGATGGAAATAGAAGACCAACTCATCATTTAGAAGAGGTGGTCAAGGAGGATAATTAACTTGTCTTCTAAAATGAGGTAGTGGAAGTGGATGATTGACTTGTCTTCCAGGAAGACATTGTTGTATTATGTGTATTCTTACTTGAGAACACACCAAGTGCCTAGTTGTAGAAGGTAAGTAGAAATGCAAGAACAATCTTATCAAGTCTAATATAATCTTAAATAATCTTAAGTAGACCTTAATGATTCCGATCAAATTTTGATCAATTCAAAATAAATTTAAAAGAAGTTATAAAAGTAATACAAAGAAGTTTCACATTAATCTCAAAGAAAAATAAAAATAAATCTTATAGAAATATAAAAATAAAACTTTAAAGAAATATTAGAAATAAAAATATTTTAAAGAAATAATTAAGAATCCTAAAAAAATACTAAAAATAAAAATTCTAATGTAATTCCAATTAAAATCCTAATTGAACCTTAATCAAATCTTAAGTCAAATCGTAATTGAAACCTTAATTGAATCTTAACTAAATCCTATATCAAACCCTAATAAAATCCTAAATAAATCCTAAACCATATATAAATCCTAGACAAATCTTAGTCAAATCCTAATCAAGTTCTAAACCAATCTTCAAGAAAATCCTAATCCTAATAAAATCCTACACCACATCCTAAGTTCTAACCAAATTGTAAAAAAATCCTATAGCAAATTTGAACATCAATAACTAATGATCAAACCATTGATATCAACTCAAATTTTGTATACTTCTTAATATCTTAGTTAGAAAAAAATACAAGAAAGATGAAATCAATACCAAATACCAATTGAGAGAAATGCAAGATAATCCAATCAGGTATTAAGTAACCTCCTATTCCAATCTAGATGTTGAACTTCTAATGCCAATATCTCCTTCTTAAACTATTGAATTGCTCTAAAATTTTACTAATTTTTTTGAAAATTGAGTCTAGCATCCAAACAAAAATATTTCACTTCAATCTAATTGACAAATTGCTGAAGAAGTTAAAAACACTCATTGATCTTCAAACTCTAATTTTTGAGATCTCAATCTAAAAATACCTTCATATACTTCTATCTAACTATTTGATTAATCTCAAAACTTATACACATATTTACAAATAGCACACCAACATACTATCCAAATTTCATCCATACATATATTACAAAATTTAAGAAAATTTCAAATTTAGAAACATATTTTTATTTTTTAAAATCTAAACCAATTGAGAACATCATTAATTTTGAAAATTCTTCAAAAACTCAATATTGACTCAATTGATATAAAACTAATGCCAAAAAACCTTTTCTCAAGTTTGCTCTCAAATCTAATTCTTTGATCTACCAAAGAATTCTAAAGTCACTATAAGAGCACAGTTTTGTGCCTTACGGATTGTTTTTGATTCAAGTTGACAACTCATCCTCTCTAGGTATCAATTCTTGGCTTCTTGAGGTAATATATATATATATATATATATATATATATTTTTCATTAGCTATATTATATCATGACAATGTTTTAGAAGACTTGCTCATCTTCCAAGAAAAAGTAATTGACATAGTAGATCAATGCGACTTATGAAAAGAGATGGTAGATGTGAAGCACAAGCTTGTCCTCTAGGAGGATATAATAGAATTGGAAGATTGATTTATTTTCTAAGAAAAAATAACAGTAGAGGAAGAATAGCTTGTTCTCTAGAAAAATATTGTAAAGATAGACAACCAACTTGTCTTTTAAAAAGAAGAAGAAGAAGTAGAAGACCACATTGTCTTCTAAAAAGAAGTAGTCAAAGTGAAAGACCAAAATATCTTCTATATATCACACACATATATATATATTTATTCTAATATTTATTTATATGATTAAATAGAAATAGATAAAAGTATATTTATTTCATAATATTTTTTAAAGAAGCTTTTTAGAAGCTTTATAGATGTTCCTTTGATTTTTCATGTATTTGTAGTTGATTGGTAGATTATAAACTTAATCAATAAATTAACCACATATTAATAGCTTATGAAACAAGCTAATTATATAGTGCATATAGAAAAAATTTATCTTGTAAATTAAGATACATGTTTTGTAAAGTCAACACGTTTTTGGAAATCCTAAAGGACATTGTGTCACGGACATACTCATGTAAGCTAGTAATTACATATATAAATAGATGGAAGTAAGTAAAATTAGATAAAAATAAATTAATTCTATAATATTTAATATGAAAGCTTCTTAGAAGCTTCATAGATACTGCTTTGACTTCACAGGTGTCTTTAATTGACTTTTTGGATTAGAAACGTGGTCAATAAGTTGGCCATGTGCCACACATGTTGCTAGCTTGAAGATCAAACTAACTATGTGGCCCACACATAGAAAAACTTGCCTTGCAAGTCAAGGCATGTATCCTACAAAGTCAATACATATTGGAGGTCCTATAGAACATCGCCATGTAGCTCCTAATTAGATAGTATATATAGAGACAAGAGTGAAGCCCTCTTCACTCTTGTCAACTCCTTTCTTGCTTCTAGTCTAGTTTCAAGGGTCTCTAGTTTTCTTATCTTTTGGCAATAGTCATTCCAGTTTCTCTTTCAATATACATACTTGTTTATTTATATTTTGTTACCTTTCTTTGAGTGAAGGCTCACTTATCTAAATTTCTTTTTTATTGAGTTCTTATCCTTGATAGATTGACAAGAATACCCCTACAATATCAGAGCTTTGTCTAATCTTGATTAAGAGTGGATTACCCTTTTTTTTTGATAAGATATAAGCATATTAGAAGTTGCGGATTACCCTCTTCTAAACTGATATTGTCCTTAGTATTTTCTTTGTTCTTAAGTCCTCTCTTCTATTTGTCTTAAGCGATATTAGATATCTTCTCTTTTCTAAGTGTTATCATGGCAGAACTTATTGAAATGAAGAGTGCAATGGCATAAATACAAGAGCAATTGAGAGAGTTAATGCTTGCGATGCATCAACTCAATTTACCACCACAAGGAGCAACAAGATTGGCAGGAAGTGAAGATATAGAAATGGTTGGAGCTGCTTCAACATCTGCACCAAATCATGTCTTTTTTCCTATGGTGGAATGCCCTTCCAGTATTAGAGAACCAAGAATTGCCCTACCCGAGAAGTTTGATGGTACCAGATCCAAGTTTTGAGGATTTATCAATCAAGTGTAACTTGAAATTGAACTTCAATCTCAAAGCTATCCAACTCCATGATCGCAAGTTAGATTCATTGGTATGCTTCTTTTAGGTTCAGCACTATTGTAGTTTTCATCTTTTCTTGAATGATGAGATCCAATATTAAATAATCTAGAGGCTTTTTTGGCGGAGTTTCGATCCATGTATGGAGAACATGATATAATTCATGTTGCAACCAATAAGATCCATTTTTTACGACAAGACAATCGATCAGTAACGTTGTACACTTCATAATTTTGACAACTTACAACTGATATTAAGTGGGATGATGCTGCACTTATTAGCTAATTTCTCTACGGATTATAATATGAGGTAAAAAAATTAATGCTCAACTTACCTGATCCTCAAACATTGAGTTAAGCAATTGACTTTGCTGTGAAGTGCGACAATCACCTTTTTGAATTTCGATCTGAGAACCAACTTCAACGTTACTATAATTCAATGGCAACACCAACACCTCTTCAACACATACATTTGGAAGTAGAGGATATGCAAATTGATGCAGTACGTTTCAAACCTCTTACTGAGCAAGAAAAGACTCGTCGTCGTCAAGAAGGATTATGTTTATATTGTGGAGAACCAAAGCACACTGCTCAACATTGTGCAAAGAAATGACATAATCACAAAATGAGGAGTATGGCTGTGAAAGAAGACAATATGTCGGAAAACGAGTTTGTCCAGCTACAATAGGGACCATGCAGTTGGAACCTTGCACAACATCTAGTAAAAGTCCTATTCTCTTCTCAGAGCCCTCTCCTTGTTTTATATTAAATATTATTTTAGGACCTAAACATTACAAAGTCTCTAGCTTATTAGATTCGGGAGCCTCAGTGTGTCTTTTAGATGAAGAATTTACTAAAAGACATAGCATATCTTTAGTAAAGAAAACTAAACCTGTTCATGTAGAAGTCATAGATGATCGTCCATTGTCTTCTGGAGATATTACTCACGAAATCTTTCTTATAGAAGTAATAATCAATGGTCATAATAGCTTTGTAGTATTTAATATCATTAGATTTCTCTCTAATCCAATCATTCTAGGTTTATCGTGGTTAGAAAAATACAACCCTCAAATAGATTGGATTTTTCAAACTCTTACTTTCTCTAAAAGTATAACTAATAGTGTGATTAATCAAGTAGAGAGTCATAAGTCTAGTTCAATTAAATCCATATTTATAGGTGTAAAAGCTTTCTTGCATGCTGCTATGAAAGAATCACCATATATTATTTATGCCACACTTGTTCCTACTGGTGGAAAGACTTCAAGTGGCATTTCAAGCCAATATCAAGAATTTCAAGATATATTTTGAAAAAAAGAATGCGGATACACTTCCGGAACATCATCCCTATGATTGCTCAATTGACCTTCAAGAAGGAACACAATCGCCATTCGGACTAATCTACATTTTATCACAAAATGAGTTGACTGAACTCAAGGAGTATATTGAAGAAAATCTAGCGAAGAATTTCATACGCCATTCTAAATCTCCGACAGGAGTTTCAATTCTATTTGTAAAGAAAAAAGATGGATTATTGCGGATGTATATTGATTATCGAGGACTCAACAAGATTACTATGAAGAATAGGTATCCACTACCTTTAATATCTGGACTTCTTGATCAGCTGAATCAAGCTAAGATCTATACAAAAATAGATCTCCGGGGAGCATACAATCTAGTACGCATCAAAGAAGGAGATGAATGGAAGACTACGTTTCGAACTAGGTAGGGACATTTTGAATACAATGTCATGCCTTTTGGACTTACAAATGCATCAACAGCTTTTCAACATCTAATGAATGATATTTTTAAAGAATTTTTGGACGATTTTGTGGTTTGTTATCTAGACGACATCTTGATCTATTCTAAGAATCCAGAAGAACATGAACTTCATACTCGTCGTGTATTACAAAAATTAAGAGATGCAAGATTCTATACAAAGATAAAAAAGTGTATATTCCACACTATTCAAGTCGATTTCTTAGGTTACATCATTTCAAATGATGGACTTATGATGGATCCTAAGAAAGTTCAAACTATTATAGATTGGAAGATCTCAAAAACGGTAAGAGATGTCCAATGTTTTTTAGGATTTATCAACTACTATCGAATCTTCATCAAGGACTTCTCTAGAGTTGCAGCTCCACTTACACGTTTGTCTTGTAAAGACAAACTCCAATGGAATCAAGAAGCGAAAGTTGCTTTTGAATCTTTGAAGACAACGTTTATTTCTGGACCAATCTTGTATCGTGTTGATTTTTCCAAAGCATTCTTTATGGAAACAGATGCATCAAACTTTGCTCTGGATGCGATTTTATCACAAATGGGAATAGATGACAAGCTTCATCTAATAGCCTTTCATTCAAGAAAATTCTCAGCAGCAGAAATCAATTATGAAATCCACAATAAAGAACTTGTTACAATCATGGATTCTTTTCAAGAATGGCATCATTATCTAGAAGGCGCTTCCAGTCCAGTCACCATGTATATGGATCACAAGAACCTCGAGTATTTTATGTCAGCATGTATATTAAATCATCATCAAGCTCCTTGGAGCATGTCTTTATCAAGTTTCGAGTTCATCATCACTTATCGGCTAGAAAAACAATAAGGTTTGTCCGATGCCTTGTTTAGACATTCTTATCTTGCACCAAAAGAAGGAGATGCAGCTTTTGAGTAACAAAGAATGGTTCTCTTGAAGCCGGAGTAATTTCATCTTTGAACAATAAAATCAACAATGACTGTTGATTTAACTTTTCTTAAGCAAGTCCAGTTAAGTATGTCTTCAGACCCTCTTGTTCATGATATCAAGAATAATTCTTCTAAATCTCATGATTCCTCTAAATTTGAATTCAAGAACAACCTACTCTATTTTGAAGGATGCCTATATGTTCTAGAAGGAGAAGCACGTTTACGTATTCTTCAAGCTCATCATGACTTTCCAACAGCAGGATATTTTGGATATAATAAGACTTTGAAGCTGATATCTAGGGATTTTTGGTGGCCTCAAATGTGGAAGGCAGTTAAAGATTTTGTACAATCATGTGATGTTTGTTCAAGATCAAAAACTCCTCGTCATCGACTTTTTGGACTTCTTCAGCCATTATCCATTCCAGAACACCCATGGTCTTCTGTTTCTATGGACTTCATCACGGATCTTCCAATCTCAGATTCTTATGATTCTATATTCGTGATAGTAGATCATTTTACCAAGATGGCACATTTTTTACCATGTAAAAAAACTATCACAGGTGAAGAAACAACTAAGCTCTTTCTTGACAATATCTATCGCTATCATGGATTATCTAAGGATATTATATCAGATATGAGAATTCAATTTATATCAAGATTTTGGCGGACTCTTCTCAAGATTCTTAAAGTGGATATAAAACTATCTTCGGCATTCCATCCTCAAACTGATGGACAAACGGAGCATGTTAATCAAGTTTTGGAGCAATATTTAAGATGTACCATTAATTACCAACAAAATGATTGGACAACTCTTTTGCCATTGGTAGAGTTTGCTTACAATAATACGATACATTCTTCTACAAAACAAACACCTTTCTTTACTAATTATGGTTATCATCCACGACTTGATACTTTTGACTTTTCAAAAGTTGATAATCTTGGTGCAAAAGATTTGGCGATTCATTTATCAGAGCTACATGCAATGATGAAGGCGCAGTTAAAAGAGGCTCAAGAATAACAAAAGATCAATGTGGATGTCTATCGAAAGGAATAACCACCATTTATCTTGGGTGATAAGGTATAGCTACTTCGTCACAATATCAAGACCACTCGTACTTGTGATAAGTTGGACTATCGAAGACTTTGACCATTTTCTATTTCTATATAAATCAATCCAATTGCATATCGTTTACATCTACCAGTGTCATATTACGTGCTTTCCTGCTCGAGAATGCGTTGGGGGTCTAGCTATAGAAGATAGTATGGAGATTCGCTAATATTCAAGCAGTCTATCAGTTTTTGACTGTTGGAATATAAACGATTGTAAGAATATACCATAAATCTATACGGATGTCCTTCGACTGCTCGTCGAAATCCTTTTTGTCCCAACCGGTAGGTCTCTAGACGTTACAGAGAACCCCGAACAACCCGATGTGCTAATCCCCGATACCACTTTATACTCATGACCTTGTATCCACTGACTGTCTTGTTAGATTAACCCAAAAATTTTCATTCATTCTGCATACTCAATCCTATAGACATCCTTTTAATTCTTCAATTACAGACGTAACTTCGATTTCACAAAACAGTCAAGAGTAATCACACCCACTTCATTAAAACCCCGATTCACCAATACAACATTGACTTCAGCAACGATTGCTTCAGTCTTCCTAAAACCCTATGAAGAAATAAAAAACCCCAATTCTCTGTCTTTCTCCACCTCCCCCCTCCCCCCCTCAAAGCATGAAGCTAGCTCTCTGACCCTTAAAATCCTAATTCTCCCCTCTTTCAAATCCTAGCCTCTGAATTTCTTCAATCTTCCGTCTTGGATCCAAAATTGACTCCATCGCCAGAGCTTTCTCCTCTGTTTTTTTTTCCTTTTAAAAGGTTCTTTTTTTGGAAACAACGTTCCCTGAAATGGCACAGAGAACAGGACACCCTGAAACAGAATCGAAACCCCCGTAATCGGGACCACATTGAGCCGTCCGACCAATTCAGGTCTCATATTGGCTAAGAGGCCCGTAGTAAGACCTGGATGTTTCCATAATTGGGTCAAATTGGTCCTTCGCGTCAAGCTCACTCAGTCATCGATTTAGTCCTTTCGATTCTGTTGACTCCCACTATTGGACTCGAACGGAGCATTTCATTACTAATAAGTATGCCCTGACCAACTGTAATGGGGTGTCTGAACTGGCCCCTGAATATTGGCACTGGAATCGGTTGTTGCTCCCAATATTCGAGATAAGTGAACATTAATAAAAGTCCCCTTTCTTTATATTTTCATCATATAGACATGTTACAACATGACATCCACCTCCTCTGAACTTGTGCATCCTCCGGTATGCACCAATTTACCCAATTGCTGTTTGATTTATAATATATTCTCTACGTCTTTGTCCAGTTCGTCTTTATCACCTTCATTATCCAAATCACTTTCATCTTCTTGCTGCGGAGTCTCTATACCTTCATTAAGGTCTTCCATATTCATCTCCGCGTGTCTTCGTTTAAATATTTTTACTCGCTTCCCTGCAATTGGTATTTTCAATTATGTACTATCTAATTCCCGTAATGAGTAAGTCACATTATCATGAACAGTTGTTACTACATATGGTCCAAACCAACGTTTTGAAAACTTCCGTAAAGTGCTATATTAGTTGTCCAGACTACTATCATAAACAAGTACCCAATCACCTTTTTCAATTGCTTTAGGTCTCAATCGATGTTGCTTATCGAATCACGCCTTGTTTTGTAACCTTGCTCTTTTTAACCTTTCCAATGCTATCTACACATCTTCCGATCTTTGCTCCAATTGTTGAATCCTAATAGTCAAAAGTTCTTCTCTTGTCAATCCATCTTCCCATAGTAGCATACTCCAAGTAAGTACCTTTTCTTCAATCGGCATAATTGGTTTTTGACCTGTCATAAGTTCTACTGGCATATATCCTGTCACTGAACTATGTATTGTTTGATCAGTCCATAATGCAAATGACAAAAGCCGTGGCCACTCTCTAACTTTTCTATTACAAGCTTTAACTAATGCTTTCACAATCGATGGGTCACCACGTTCGCTTTTTGCATTCCCTTCCGGATTATAAGCAGTAGTCAGTGATAGTTTAACTCCACATCTTTCAAAGAACTTATGAGCTTCTTGTGCATTTAATTCTCCATGATCTGCAGTGATTTTTCCTATGCATCCGTAGCAGCAAATGACATCTTCAAGCAAAAACCTACAAATCCCCTCTGTAGATTTTGTCCTCAATGCTCTTCTTTCTACTTGATTTGATAAATCTTCATGAGCTAAGATCAAATATCTCATCTGCCATAACCCAACTAGCATAATAACCAAATCAACAACCCATTTAAAATGAATAGCCAAAGGATACGTAAGATGAAGACCATCTCGATGTTGAATATTAGAATAGGATTGACAGATTTCACATGACTCTACAAATGAGAGCACATCTCGATACATATTTTTTTACTAATATCGTTTCTTGAGTTTAGCAAAAGTAGCCCAGATTCCTCTATGCCCTGTCCATAAACTATTATGAAATTCCTTTAATAATTTTAGTTTTTCTTCTTTTTTGCCTATCACTCGTTGTGGCATCCCAATTCCTTTCTTTGGTCTCTTCCATAAGAATCCATCTCAAAGCAAAAATCTATATGATTTTTTTCTTATTTGTTTGAATTTTTCTGTAGACCAATTCCCCTGCTTAGTCAAGGTATTCAAGTAATGACCAATATCTAATAATTCTCCTTCATAAGATTCTTCAAGAAATAGCTTGTCTTCTCTGTTGAGATTTGATATTGAATAGAATTTCAATTCGACATCATCAATGTCTTTGACCATTTTGTTCTCCCTCTCATATTTTGCTCGAGATAACATGTCTGCTACTAAATTGTCCTTCCGAGTAACATGCTTAAATTCTGGATTTAGTGACTTAATATAAGCAATCCATCTCAACATTGTAATATCTGGCGTTGAACAGTTAGTAATCATTCTAAGCAATGGCAAGCAATCTGTTTCAATTACTACTACTGCCCCAATCAAATAGTCCTTTTCAGCTTTCATAGTCGAAACAACTTCCCAAAGGTTCTTTTTTGACTTGCGAATATGTACGCTGACGAATATTTAAAACTTTAGCTCCAAATCGAACTGCAAATCTATTTCCACTTATATCATCTTGACCCACAGTCCATCCAATGGTAATTGGACTAGCGTCCATAGTAAGAATCATTGGTCTATTGCACTTATAATCAACCTTCTTCAATATTGGAGGTGATATCAATAATTTCTTCAATCTTTGCATTGCCTGAATATGCCTTTCTTTCCATTTAAATTGGTAGCCCTTGTGTAACAATTCATATAATGGATCCGCTATGTGAGCATAATGAAGTATCCAGATTCGATAAAATATACATGCACCTAAAAACCTGCGAACCTCTGTTAAAGAATCACAATCCTCTTTCATCCTTTCAATTGCATCAACTTTAGTCAAATCTGGATTTCTTTCGTAAGATCCACATAAATGTCCAACAATCACAACCTCTTGTACTCCAAATATGGACTTCATATCCGATAATGTAAGATGAACTTCTCCAAGCTGAGTTAAAATCTTTTCACAATCTTGTATATGATCAACAACACATTTGCGACACCCCTTCTTATCTAAAGTTTCATCCTTGTCTCCTTCTCTGCACCCTTTTATAGGAACATCATCTAGAAAAGGCATAGTCTTCTCCGAAATAAAATCTCTCAATACCTTATTCATCCCATTCATCATATGTGCAATTGAGTTGGTCGCGCCTTAAGGACGAGTGCACATTCTAACCAATCCAAGTGGTGTCCTCATCGTCATCATATCTCTACTTCTTTCAGCGAGTTGAAATTGATCATAACCTGAATACAAATCACCCATTGAATAGATCGCCCTCCTGTAAACGCCTTAGCAAATTCATCCACAATAGATCCAATTCCTGCATTCCTAACAGTTACTACATTCATTGGTTGCATATCTTGAATAAACTGTAGTGACCCATTCTTCTTAGGTACCGTAAACCATCAACTAGAATACGGCGGAAATGAGGGTTCCAATATTTTCATCTTCATCTTTTCTTTTAATAATTCCACCAATTTAGGTAAATGTACCCTCGGTACTAAAATCGGTCTTAGATTTCAAGGTACATGCAGTACAGTGAAGATAACCATATGTGTTATAATATTCGGATCCACACACCCAATTTCATAAGATTCGAAGGCAAACGATCTACCTTGTTTAGCCAACATCTTTTTGAAGCAAGTAATTTCTTTTGGCAATAAAGAACCATCAGAACCAATCTTCAATTCTTCAAAAGTCTCTTTAGTAAACTGATGTCCAATTCTCATTGGATCTCTTAAACTTGCTTCTTTTGATGCTTCTCATATTTGTTCCTTAGACTTTTCTGGTAATGGTCCGGCAATAGGCTTTACCTTCTTATCTGTCGTTTTATATCTCGTCTCTACAGTGACTTCTGGTGCTTGAAAAGATTCAAGTATGGTATAAACCTCTCTTGAATGAATCTCAACAATCTTATCATTATCTCCTAATCCAATAGATGTAATCAATTCCAATAAATCTTCTAGTCCATTTTCTTCATAAACACCTAAAATCCTCTCATCATCTTATAATGTACCTAACTTGCATAATTCTCTTTTAATATTATATAATCTTTTTTTTTCTTTTCTTTTAAAATCATTAACTTTCTTATACATAATATTTCCATTCTCCAAAATACCAATAAAACTCGCATCAAAGGTACCTTCATCTCGCAAGAGTACCTCCTCTTTTGTACCTCCATAATCTTGCTTTATAGTGGTACCTCCCCAAAATCCTTAAATCCTTCAACAATCTTTGACAATGGTTTCTCCCTCAACCTATCTCGATTTTGTTCATGGTTAGGAGGTACTGTTAGAAATTGTACAACTTTTCTCCCATCTTTGCTACATACCCTTGCATAAACAGAACCATCGTCAAGTACTTTTGTTTCTATCCGTGTTGCCATAATATAAGGTTGTCCTAAAATCAACGGATAAGACGTTGTATCTTGAACAAAGAAATGTTACTCCGTCGCAACATCCCCAATCCGAATTTTGACATCTGGACAAGCTCCATATAATTCGCCTTGTGCGTTATTAGCTGCTCGTATTGCCCATCCATGTTCCATATCAATTGGCCATTTTTGCTTCTTATAAAGATATTTAGACATGAGATTTATTTTAGAACCATGGTCGACTAAAGCAACAATTGGTTCTTCTATATCTCCTACTTTCACTAATACCTCAGTAGTTGGCCTTGCCCAATGCTTTCGAGTATAATGATTCAAAGTTTTTGTTTCCTTATCACTATAATCTTTGAAATGTACTCATTGATTATACCCATTCCTTTCATTTTTTGGTTGCTTGTAACCAATATCAACCTCTTCTTCATCTTTATATATTCTTGCATCAATAGCATGACTCATTCCAGTTTCGCCCATTAATTGCCTCTTTTGCTTAATGTTGTCAATGATAACATCATGAAACTCCTTCTTTGCAATTCCCAAGACTTCTTTCAATGTGAATTCCACCTTAGCGTTTAATATATGTTCTTCCAACACCCCTTTCAAATTTGTTGCCGCTTCAATGTCAGAAAGTAGTTTATAAGCAATTAATTTGCCTTTATCTTTTGTCTCCCTTGTTTTTTCTTCCAATGATGCTGAGATATCCTTTACAGGCAATTCTTGTGAAGCTGCCTCCCGAGCCTTGTCTCCTCGAGTTTACCTCTTAGAAGAATTTCCTTCTCTCGTATCATCAAAATTTTCTCGTCTCTTTTCTTCCATCAAAGCTTCATGTTGACTCTTAGCAATATATGCATGAACTGAAAGAGACTCAACAAGATCCTCCCAACCTGTTGCACCTTGTATTGTAGCTGCAGTCCTCAATAATGCTTCTCGAGGTAATTTCCCTTCTTGCATTGTAGAAATGGCAGAAGCCCAAAACTCACTAGTTTCCGTACTTCCACCAAGGTCATCATCTACTCTAGCACCATAACTTGCACTTTCTCGTGCTGTTGTTTCATGCTCTTTTAAGTAATCTTGAACCAATGCTCTCATTCTTCCCTTGCCAAAATTGGTTTGAAGAAGATCCTCTCTATCTTTTAATGCTATCTTCCCATCTTTTCAGCAAATAATTCCTTGCCATATCATATTATTAAATTCATTGCAATCTTTCCTAGTGTGTGAAGCGTCATTACACCAAATGCATCTTTGTACATATCCTTGTTTTGAAACATTCTTCAAATTGTTTGTAGAAATATTCTCTTCAAGTCTTGCCAATTTGATTTGAAGATCTCGCATTCCTCGTATAATTTCTTCCATCCCCATATCTACCTTCTTTGATAAGGATGTTGAAGGTTGAACTGTAGGCATTATTGGTGGTGATGTACGTATTGGAGTTTTGGGTGCTTGTACTATTTTTGGAATATTACTCCTATCCTTCTTCCTTTCTCTTTTTGTAAGCAACCCCACCACATCTTCAACGTTCTTCCACTTTGTTGTCAATCCTTCATCTTCTTCTTTGTCTTCAAGAAGGAGTTCTAATTTCCCTTGCAATTCTCCATCAGTAGCTTGAAGAAATAGATCAACTTTGTTCGGCTCCAATGTCAATTTTTCTACCTTCGATAATTGAGAGTACTGCCTCTGAAATTCTCTTAGTAGCTCTGTTGCTTGCAAATTCTTATTAGGCCGTTCAATCTATTCCAAAAATAGCTTCTTAATAACACAATCAGCATCTTTCAAGAAATATTCGTTTTTCAATGCATGTAAAAAAACCTCCCATGAATTCCCATAACGATCCGTAATTGATGTAATATGGTCTCTTATCTCCGGTATCATGGCAAGTCTAAATAATTCAACCATTTTCTTCTCAGAAACCCGATTTAATTCCATTCCATGAACATAACATCTTAAATACCTTGAAATATTCCTTCCATCAAATTGATCAATTTTATTGACCACTGCTTGCAATGCTTTGGTTGCCAGAGCTTCCTTTCGATCATTGCTTTGCTGTTGCTGCATTGATAATGAAAAGGCTTGAAACATACTAGCAATAGATAGATCCATGTGCATACCTTGTCCTTTAAAAGAACCCCCACCAAAAACTCCTCCTAAAGATCCTTCAAAGTTTTTATTTTCGTTCTCCATAAAAATAAAAATAAAATCAAACGAAATCCAATACCTTTTACCTCAAGCTTTTACGTTGGGTTCACTACTTATTTCGTATTACGTGCTTTCCTGCCAAAGAACACGTCGCGCATTTGGCTGTAGAAAGTAGTATGGAGATTCGCTAATATTCAAGCAGTCTACCAGTTTTTGACTATTGGAATATAAATGATTGTAAGAATATATCATAAATCTATACGGATGTCCTTCGATTGCTTGCCGAAATCCTTTTTGCCCCAACCGGTAGGTCTCTAGACGTTATAGAGAACCCCGAACAACCCGATCTCCTAATCTTCGATACCGCTTTATACTCATGACCTTGTATCCACTGACTATCTTGTTAGATTAACCCAACAAATTTCATTCACTCCGCATACGCAATCCTATAGACACTCTTTTAATTTTTCAATCACAGACGTAACTTTGATTTCACAAAACAGTCAAGAGTAATCACACCCACTTCATTAAAATCCTGATTCACTAGTACAACACTGACTTGAGTAACGATTGCATCAATTTTCCCAAAATCCTATGAAGAAAAAAAAAACCTCAATTCTCTGTCTTTCTCCCCCTCCCTTCCCCAGAAGCATGAAGCTAGCTCTCTGACCCTTAAAATCCTAATTCTCCCCTCTTTCAAATCCTAGCCTTTGAATTTCTTCAATCTTTCGTTTTGGATCCAAAATTGGCTCCACTGTCAGAGCTTCCTCCTCTATTTTTTTTTTCCTTTTAAAAGGTTCTTTTTCTGCAAACAACGTTTCTTGAAATGGCACAGAGAACAAGACAGCCTGAAACAGAATCGAAATCCATGTAATCGGGACCACATTGAGCTGCTCGACCAATTCAGGTCTCATATTGGCTAAGAGGCCCGTAGTAAGACTTGGATGTTCCCATAATTGAATCAAATTGGTCCTTCGCGTCAAGCTCACTCAATCATCGATTTAGTCCTTTTGATTTTGTTGACTCCCACTATTGGACTCGAATGGAGCATTTCGTTACTAGTAAGTATGCCCTGACCGACTTTGACGGGGTATCTCAACTGGCCCCTGAATATTGGCACTGGAATCAATCGTTGCTCCTAATATTCGAGGTAATTGAACATTAATAAAAGTCCCTTTTCTTTATATTCTCACGGTATACTCATGTTACAACACGACACCAGAGTCAATGAAAATCCATCCAATATTTCACATGTCTCTTCTTGAACCATACAAGACAGTGGACATACCAAGAAGATGACAAGCTCCACCTCCTCCTATAGAAGTGGATAATAATGAAGAGTTTGAAGTAGAAGAAGTTTTAGATTCAAGGCGGCACTGAAATAAATTGGAATTACTTGTCCATTGGCGCGTATATGATATTAGTGAATGCACATGGGAGCCAATAAAGAATCTTAAAAATGTAGCAAAGGTGGTGGAGGCTTTTCATCGACGACATCCATCAAAATCAAGATGAAAACCTTCTTTATAAAAGAAACAATATCTAGGCAAGATAACATTCTACTTTCAATCCTTGTTCGTAGCTTCTTTGTAGTTGTGACGCTCAAGAGATAGAGAACTACCAACCAGCAGATTCGACTTAAGAGCCTTCATTTGCTGACCTGTCGGACGAGACATTATGATTGTCACAACCTTCAAGACGACACAATCGAGATGAAGATCTTCAAGAACAACATGTTCTTCCTCGAATAGATGGCGAGATACAATGCATTTGATATCACGATTTGGGAAGGGACTCACGATGTTTGGTGATTTTTCTAGAGGTAGGAACAATTCCTGATGGTGTTCCAAATGTTCTATTTGAAGGAAGTTATGAGGGCCTGTGATTGTCGTTTTACTTACTCTAACTAATCTAATCAGAGTAAATCTGTATAGGGGAATTCGAACACAGGGAAAGATTACCGCATGAGCTTACACGTTAGGGTCACACAATCAACTGTATTCCGCACTACTTAAAACACCCAGGAAATACTACAATGCTTTCCACTTCCTAATAATACTCCACCATCACTGATAACAACAACGTGTAATCTCGCACTATCCTAAATGACAGGACATAATCATACTATAATCCAAACTCTGGAGTACTTCACCATTAACTGCCTTCACATTACAGTGTTTCATACAAACACAGACTCATTCTCTCTGCTGAATTACAATCAGATTTCAGCATTCAATCTTTCTTCTTCCCATTTAATAACAATCATACTTCCATTCCATAATTCACTTTCACAATATTCAGAAACTCTTAATCTTCTTATTCAAAGAAAATAACAAACAAAAGAAAAGAGGTAGCACCAAGCTTACCTCGGCTCACACTATCACAGTCTGGCCCTTACTTCCTCTCTTCCATCCTCCTTATGCTACCATGAGATACCAACTGCTACATCTCTAATGAAAACTACTTTTCCTAACTATTCATCCATTTTACCTACTGAACTACCTTTTCAACAGTCATCTATCCCTGTTTACACTATAAACTAAGTATCTACAATTCAGCAAATAACTACTTATTCTACAGGGCCTCAACAATGATCAAATAATTGGGTGGTCTTTTCGCCCTGGTATGGGATACTATCGATGGTTGAGAGGCCTTATCAATCATCTTCGAAGAGAATAAAGATCAGAATATGTAGCGAATATAATTCATCACATCATAGATTTCCTCAACATATGATGACCGCTCTTCATGGAACTCGTCCCTAGAAGAGGAGGTAATGCCACGGACATACTCATGTAAGCTAATAATTACATATACAAATAGGTGGAAGTAAGTAAAAGTAGATAAAAGTAAGTTAATTCTATAGTATTTAATATAAAAGCTTCTTAGAAGCTTCATAGATATTACTTTGACTTCATAGGTGTCTTTAATTGACTTTTTGGATTAGAAACATAGTCAATAAGTTGGCCATGTGCCACACATATTGTTAGCTTGAAGATCAAGCTAATTATGTGGCCTACATGTAGAAAAACTTGCCTTGTAAGTCAAGGTATGTGTCCTACAAATTCAACACATATTGGAGGTCCTATAGAACGTCGCCATGTAGCCCCTAGTTAGATAGTATATATAGAGACAAGAGTGAAGCCTTCTTCACTCTTGTCAACTCTTTTCTTGCTTCTAGTCTAGTTTCAAGGGTCTCTAGTTTTCTTGTCTTTTGGCAATAGCCATTCCAGTTTTTCTTTCAATATACATACTTGTTTATTTATATTTTGTTACCTTTCTTTGAGCGAAGGCTCACTTGTCTAAATTTCTTTTTTATCGAGTTCTTGTCCTTGAGACATTGTTACATAAGTATGGAAGTAAGAGTGAAGCCTTCTTCACTTTTGTCAATGCATTTTTACTCTTTAGTTTTATTTCAAGATTTTTTTAATTTTCTTGTCTTTGATAATAGCCATTTTAATTTAATAATACATCATTTCTGAGTGATTTTCTAGACCTTTTGAGTGACATAAGAGTGTATTGAAGATTTGTTTTTTCAAGATTCATGTCTTTGATACCACAACAAGATAATCAAGGTTGAAGAATGACTCATCTTTTAAGAAGAGGTAGTATACATCAACAACCAATTTGTCCTCTAAGAAGATATAGTAGATATGAAAGATCGACTTGTCTTTTAAGAAGAGGTAGTGGAGGTTGAAAATCAATTTTTCTTTCAAAACAAGGAATTGGAGGTAATTAATCTACTCCTTGTATATAATGAGGTAATAGAGGTCAAAGACTAACTCGTCCTCAAAAAGAAGTGGTGGGGATGGATGGCTATTTTTCTTCCAAGATAAACTAATAGAAGTTAAGAACTAGCTTATTTTAAAAATTAAAATCAAAGACTAATTTATTTATCAAGAAGATGAAATTAAAGATCAATTTGTCCTTTAAGAAAAAAAAATGAAGGTTGAATATTGATTCATCTTCTAAGATAAGATACTAGATTATTTTATTTTTTATTTTTTATTTATTTATTTATTTTTACAAATGATGGTTGAGATCAAAACACATTCATCTTCCAAGATAAGTGTCATAGATACATATCTTTATTCTAATATTTTTTTATATGATTAAATAGAAATAAATAAAAGTAGATTTATTTCATAATATTTTTTAGAAAAGTTTCTTAGTAGCTTTATAGATGTTGCTTTGACTTTACATGTCTTTGTAATTGATTGATAGATTAGAAACTTGGTCAATAAGTTAATTATGTGTTGGTAGCTTACAAAATAAGCTAACTATATGGCTTATATGTAAAAACCTTGTCTTACAAATTAAAATATATTTCTTACAAAGTCAACATATTTTGGAGGTCATATAGGTTATTGCTACATAGCTCCTAGTTAAGAGTATATATAGAGGCAAAAGTGAATCCTTCTTCACTCTTATCAATGCCTTTCAAGTCTTTAGTTTTTTTTTAAGAATTTTTAAGTTATCTTGTCTTTGGCAATAGCCATTCTAATTTAATACTATACCATCTTTGAAAGACTTTCGAGTTCTTTTCAGTCACATAAGCATATATTGAAGATTTCTTTCTTTGAGTTTCATGTCCTTTACAGTTTGATAAGAGTGCTAATTTATTATTCTTATCTTATTTTAAAAGTGTGTAGATTACCTCAATTTTATTAAAATTATTGCAAGGTTGCAAGGTTGCAAGGTTATTTGGTTGCAAGGTTGCAAGGTTGCAAGGTTGCAAGGTTATTTGGTTGCAAGGTTGCAAGGTTATTTTAAAAGTGTGAAGATTACCTATCTTTAAATAAATTATTTAATTTTCTAACACTAATATTTTTCTTAAAGACATAAAATTATCTTTATTTGTAGAAATTTTTATTTGATATTAGAGATTATAGATTATCTTCCTTTAATTTGACTTGTGGATTTATTAAATTGATTGAAAAGAAAGAAAATAAAACAACCTTGCAACCAAATCAAAGAAGTTTTGCTTCTATAAATACACAGGGATAGAAATTTATATGAACTAGAAGTTTGATGGAATAAGATTAAAATTTTAAGGATTTTTGTAATAAAACAAGCTCTATTTAAGATTGCATCTCTTCTAATATCTTCATGGATTTACTAAAATTTAATTCATGTGTATACTTTTATCTAAAAGTGGTCTTTCTTGGTTTGCACCTTTGATGAAAAAGGATTTTTAGTTCTTTTATGATTTGAATTCATTCTTAGAAGTGTTTATAGATACATTTGAAAAAAGTGATTAAGAAAGAGTAGTAGAGAAAAAGCTCTTATCTTTACAACAAGAATTATAATTAGTTACTATATATGATGTTGAATTCCAAAACCTTGCTTTCAACGTGGATTAGAATGACAAAGCCCTCATCAATTAATTTTAATATAGATTGAAGGATAACATCAAAGATTTGTTATTGGCAATGTTGAAGCATGATCTTTAGAATAATTTATTGCTCAAACCATTGTATATAATAATCAATTATTTGAAAGGTGTCAAGAACAAAGACTTGATTGAAAAGAAATAAGCCAAGTTATGATGGCAGTTGTCAAATTTTCAATAACTTATTTATCAATGCCAAAACCAATGTAAATTAATATAATATATTTTAAATCCTTCACTCAGTAAGAAAAGATTTGATGTCATCAAAAATATTTATGCTTATATTGTGGAGAAGCTAAGAAAACTACTCAATATTGTCCAAAGACATAAAGCAATTGTAAAATGAGAAGTATAATTACTAAAAAAGACTGTATCAAAAAACAAGTTTTTCAAACTATAATAGAGGCCATGTGGCTGAAATCTTATACAACATATAGTAAAGGTTCTATTTTCTCCTTAAATCTCTCACCTTGTTTTACAATAGATATTTTTTTTAAGACCTAAAAATCACAAAGTCTTTGTATTATTAGATTTAAAAGCCTAAATCTATTTTATAGACAAAGCTTTATCAAAAAAATAAGAAATATCTTTAATCAAAAAAACTAAACTTGTACATGTATAAAAAGTTTTTTGTTATCTTTTGAAGATGTTATATATGATATTTTTCTTTTAAATATAGTAATTAAAGATTATAATAGTTCAATAATATTTAATAGAATAAGTTCTCTTTCCAATCTAATTATTTTAAGATTATTGTAGTAAGAAAAATATAACCGACAAATAGATTGGATTTCTTATAACCATATCTTTTCTTATAGTTTAATCCAAAATTTTGATAATAAAATAAAAATAGATAAGCCTAATACATTCAAATTTTTACTAGTAAGTACAAGGACTTTCATGCATGTGGTAAAATAAAGCCATCTTTTGCTACATATACCACATTCATTTTTAATGGTAGAAAGACATCAAGTGATATTTCTAGCCAATATCAAGATTTTTAGGATATTTTTTAAAAGATAAATGTAGATATTCTTCCAAAAAATTGATCCTATGATTGTTCAATTGATCTACAAGAAGGAGCTCAACCACCATTTAGATTGACATACAGCTTATGGCAAAATGAGTTGGCTATACTAAAAGAGTACATTGAGAAGAATTTTTCTAAGAACTTCATATGCTATTCAAAATCTCCAATAGGAGCTCCTATCTTATTAGTAAAAAAAAATAAAAAAAAAAAGAAGATGGATCTCTATGGATGTACATAGAGTATCAAAGACTTAATAATATTTCTATCAAGAATAAATATTTCCTACCTTTGATTTCAAGACTTGACTAATTCAATCAAGTAAAGATCTATCCAAAAATAGATCTACAAAGAGCATACAATCTTATCTGCATTAAAGAAGAAGATGAATAGAAGGCTATTTTTCAAATTAAGTATGGACATTTTGAATATAATGTCATTTATTTTAGACTCAGGAATGCACCAGCTGCTTTTCAACATCTTATGTATGATATCTTTTGTAAATTTTTTGGTTATTTTGTTGTTTTTTATTTAGATGACATTCTAATCTATTTTAAGAATACAAAAAAATATGAACTTCATATTTGTCATGTATTCTAAAAACTTAGAGATGTAGGATTCTATGCAAAGATAAAAAAGTATATATTCTATACTTCTCAAATAGTTTTTTTAGGGTGTATCATTTCCAATGAAGGATTAATGATGGATTCTAAGAAAGTTTAGACTATTATCCATTAAAAGGACCCAAAAATAGTCAAAGATGTACAATATTATTTGAGATTTATAAAATATTATTGAATCTTCATCAAAAATAATTCTCAAGTTGTGGCTTTTTTTACATGTCTGATATGTAAAGACAAATTTGAATAGATTAAAGCAATAAAAATATCTTTTGAAGCCTTAAAAATAATATTTATTTCTAGATCAATTTTGTATCACATTAATTTTTTTAAGGCATTCTTTATAGAAACAAACGTATTGGATTTTACTATAGATGTTGTTTTATCACAAATGGGAGAAATTATAAGCTCTACTTCGTGTCAAAGTAGAGAGAATTTGCCTCAAGAAAGCATTGGGCTCCGGGCTATCTCTAATTGCTCAATTAAGTCTTGAAATAAGAAAGACCAAGTTTTTTTTATATATATATATATATATGTCACTTTTAGGAGCAATTATACCAAATATATAAGTCTTAAGTTTCCAAAAATACCCAAAATATGATATAAAAAACTCTAAATCCTTATATATCCTTATAGAGTATTATTTTCAAACTTCAATCACTCATATCTCTCAATTAGACTATTCAAACATATTCAAATTTTACATGAAGTATTGATGTATTTCTAAAAACCACCACAACAAATTTCAACTACAAATTTGTAGCAGATCTTAAGATATTGCTAAAATCCTAACAATAGTTTTAAATCCTAGTTTTTATACACCTATATGTAATTTTCTTCATATTTTACAAATTAAGCATTTAAATGCTACAAAATTTATATATATAGCTTTTTAATATATTAATTTATCTTTTTCAAAATATTTGAATAAAAAATTCATTCAAAAACTCAAAATATGGCTCCAACCATTACTATGAACAAAATCACTTACTTATTGCCTTTGATTTGGATGTACTAACTTCAACTCTTTATAACTTCTTTTTCTAAATTCCAAATATAATAATTCCTTTATAATAGATATAAGTCATAAAATTGTCGTTCTAGTTGTATTTTTTGATTTCCAAAAACTGCCATAAAACTCTTCATATATTCAAAAAAATAAGAATATATCTTAAAATATTACATTAATTTTAAATGGCTATAATTTCTTCATCCTAACTCCAAACTCACTAATTTTTGTATCCAAATTGTAGCCCAAATTCTAAACCTTATAATTTTAGTTTTTAATTTTAAATGACCTTTTTAAAATTACCAAAACTCTTGTTATGGGCATAGATAGCATATTGAATGCTCATTAGGCATGGCCTTTGACCAATAGGGATAAAGATCCTTACTTTTATTTCTTAAATGTCTCTTTTGAAGTTATCAAAATCCTTGTTATGAGCAAGGATAGCCTATTAAATGCCCATTGGGCATGGCCTTTCACTAATATGAATAAAGATCCTTATTTTTTTGCTTTCATCCGACCATGCCTTGATTTCATCCCTTTTCATAAGCCCTCTAGTAGTTTAGATTTTTATCTTTAGGCTTCTACTTTTTCTTATAGCTCTATACTAAAAATCTAAATCTTATATAATTTAAATACTATAATAAAAATAAATGAAATTCAAAATAAAGTTTCTTATATCCACTTTCTTTAAATTAATTATTAACCATTTTAATGTACATCAAGACTTATGAACATAAAATATGTTTTAACTAAATTTTACATACTATAGGTATTTATAGTCTAACATTGGTTGCTTTTCATTCCAAGAAATTTACAATAGCTGAGATTAACTATGAGATCTACAATAAAGAACTTCTTGTTCTTATAGATTCATTTCAAGAAAGTTGTCATTATTTAGAAGGTACTTTTAGTCTAATTATTATGTATATGGATCACAAGAATCTTCAGTAATTCATATTGGCATGTATTTTGAATCGTTGCCAAGCCCATTGGAGTATGTCTTTATTAAGATTTGATTTTAAGTTCACTTATAGATCTAAAAAAAAAAAAATTATCATATGTCTTTTTTAGATGTTTCTATCTTAAAAAAAAAAAAAAAAAAAAAAAAAAAAACAGCTTTTAATCAACAAAGAATGGTTTTTTTTGAAATTGGAGCATTTTCATCTTTAAGCAATAAAATCAACATTGATTGTTGATTCAACCTTTGTTAAGTAAATTCAATCAAGTATGTCTCATGATCCTCTTATTTATGATATCAAGAATAATTCTTCTAAGTTTTAATACAATCATGTGATATTTGTTCAAGATCTAAAACTCCTTGTCATCAATCTTATGGACTTTTTTTAGCCATTATCTATTATCAAATAACCATAGTCTTTTGTTTCTATGGATTTTATCATAGATTTTTTAATCTTAGGTTTGTATAATTCTATATTTATAATAGTGTATTATTTTATAAAGATGGTTTATTTTATATCATGTACAGAATCTATCATAAGTAAAGAAATTATTGAGTTTTTTTTTTACAACATCTATTGCTATCATGAATTGCTTAAGAATATTATATCAAATAGGGGGCTAAATTTATATTAAGTTTTTAGAGAATAATTTTTAAGATATTAAAAATAGATAAAAAGCTCTCTTTGACTTTTCATCTTCAAATTGATAGGCAAAAAAAATAGGTGAATTAAGTTCTAAAGTAGTATTTGAAGTGTATCATTAATTATTATCAAGATGAATTGATATCTCTTTTTCTTTTAGTAGAGTCTATGTATAATTTGCTATATTCTTCTACTCAATAAAAAACTTTTTTTATCAATTATGGTTATTATCCATGACTTGATACTTTTGACTTTTTAAAAGTTGATAATCCTATATAAAAATATTTGGCAAATCATTTGTCAAAATTACATATAACAATAAAGGTACAATTAAAAAAAAACTCAATAATGACAAAAAATCAATGAAGATGCATATCACAAAGAAAAATCATAATTCAATATAGATGATAAGGTATGGCTACTTTGCCACAATACTAAGAATACTTGTCCTTATGACAAATTAGACTATCATATACTTGAACTTTTTTCCTATTAGTGAGCAAATCAATCTTGTTGCTTATCAATTAAATCTACTAGAGTCTACAAAGATCCATCTTATATTCTATGTGTCTATTCTTAAGCCATATAAGATAATGAATATCTTGAAAGAAAGACAAATACCACCTCCTCCTATAGAAGTGGATAATAATCAAGAATTTGATATGAAAGAAGTCTTAGATTCAAGGCAATGCTAAAATAGCTTAAAACATCTTATTCATTGATGTGGTTTAAATATCAATGAATGCACATGGAGGCTAGTAAAGAAACTTGCAAATAAAACAAAGAAAGTTGAGGTTTTTTATTGCCGACATCTATCAAAATTAAGATGAAGAATAATAAATCTTTGCTATAAAAAAATAATATTTAAAAAAATATCATTCTACCTTCTATTCTTGTTTGGTAATTTTGTACATTTTTCAAATTTAAGAGATAAAAAATCAATAACTAGCAAATTCAACTCAAGAACTATTACTTGCAGACTTGCTAGAAAAAATATTATAATTATTAGAATCTTTAAGACAATGTAATCGGAATGAAGATCGTCAAGAATGACATATCGTTCCTTAAATAAGTAGCAAGATACAATGTATTTGATATCACAACCTTGGAAGAAAATCTTAATGTTTGGTGATTTTAATAGAAGATGAAACAAGTCCTAAAAATTTTCAAATATTTTATTTGAAAGTAGTTATGAAAGTGTGAGTCATCAAATTGACTCACTTATTATTTTAGGATAAAAATATGCATTCAAAATACTTTAAATTACAATATATAGTGACTAGTATAGAAATCCTTTGAGAAATAGAAAATGAGAATGTTAGTGGTGGAGATAGAGTCTTAGTAAGTCTTGGAGGGAATTATCTTCATTTATTTAGTATTTTTATTTATTTTTGAGTATTAAGGATTGTAGAATGTATAAATGACTTTTCTGGTTCATTATCGGTTAAATAGTAGTAATGTTGGGATTTAGATGAATGGTTAGTTCGATTAGTTGTTAATAGTAGGAAGTTAGGAACATATGCGGTTAAGAAGCCAAAGTTTCACAACCTGTGGAATCTGCTGAATGACGATTCATATTTTGGTAGGATAAAGAGGTTGAGGAAGAAGGAATGAGGGCTAGACTGTGATAGTCGTGAGCCAAGGTAAAGCTTGGAGCTACCCTTTTGTTTTCTTTGCTTTTGTGTTTTTCTTTAGTATTGGATTTTAGAAAAAGATTGCTGAAACTGTGATTGAGATATTGAAAATTATGAATTCAAATTAATTAATTTAGAGAAAGAAAGTGTGATTGTGATAATAGAGATTATTGCATTGTGTTAGTAGCACTGGAAGATTGAGTAAAAGTAAAGGAATTGAGAATTGAAGTACTGTAGAAAGAGATTAAGCATCCTGTAGATGTCAGGAATGTCAGTGATATTTAGTAGTTGCAGGGCAGTGAACGATTGTAGAGATTGTGAAGGGATTGAATTGAAATGAGGAAGAGAACTTTGGAAGTTTTAGATAATTAATACATAATAAATTGTGACATAACATATCCAATTCATACAACGAGTCTTTCCCCGAGATCGAACCCACCTATATTGATCAAATATCTTGGTGTTTTGAGTCCGAGTCAAACGACGATTACAAGGATTATTTATTAAGAACCAATATTTATATTTTTCTTCTATCTATATGTACTATTTATAAAAATTATAAATGCTAGTAGTTAGAAGAGGCATGAGAAAGAACCTCATATCAATTTAGTTATTGATATAAAAAATAATATTAATTTTTTTAAAATATATTTTTTATTTTTTTATTTTTTACTAAGTAAAAAACTCTATGAACAGATTGTGACCGAGTTTTGAAGTGTATATTTGCTTGTATACATTCCTTTCACTTGTTTGTATTGTTTCTTCTTTTGTTCTTATTCATTGCATCTTCTACTTCATACTACCCATTACAAGCAACTCTTAATTGAGGCCATCTTGTAATTTGGGTAGAGGGGTGAATTTTACACTCACATTTTGGTGCATTTGTTGGGAAATGGTGCTTCTAATGGTGTGTCTAAATGTGAATTTTTCTTGTTGTGATTGATCTTATTTGGTTTTGTTGAGTGAACAATTCAAGTAGCTCATCATTAGTGGTAAGTATTCTTCATTTCTTCTTTATTGTTGTAAGCAAAAAAATTCTTTTTCTCAATTTATAAAATAGTCAAAAAATTCATTGTTAAGTTGGATGTTGATTTTCTCTTGGGTTTTTGTCAATCAGTTTTTGGATGTTTGATAATTGAAACTAAAATTTTGGCAGTGCATGTATCTTGCTGTTAGCTTTCTAAAAAGATATTATACGCTCAATTTGGAGCTATAACGAATTTTTGGTGAATTTTCAAACACAAGAAGGTTCAATGCCTTGGCAGTTTCGTGTACCCTGTCTTGTACAAGGCATTTCTTAGTGCCGGGTAATTATTTTACAATGAAATTTTTTACGTACAAGAATTTCAAATTTTAGGTTGTATTGGTGTAAAATTCAATGATTTTGAATCAAAATTGAATTTGTGGCGACTTTTGGAGGAGAGAGAGGTTTCTGCCTTGAGCAAATACGATTGAGGTTAGTAATTTCTACCTCTTCAATCATTTACATTGTTGATTTTATGTTATTTTTTTAAATTTTTTGTTTTAAATTTTCTCTCAACTATAATAAATTATAATAATAATAATAATAAAGAAAAATATAAAATAAATAATAAATATATAAATAAAATAATAAATATATAAATAAAATAATAAATATATAAATAAAATAATAAATAAGAATATTAAATAAAATAAATAAATTATAAAAAATATTATTAATAAATAATAATAGTCTTATAAAAATAAATAAATTATTTAATTAATAAAAACTAAAATCAATTGATATTTTAAATTTTACTTTTAATTTTTATTTTAACCCTTATTTTTGCTTTTATTTTATTTTACCTTATTTGATTTCATTTTTCTTTTTTTCTTTAGTTTTATATTTAATTACCTTTTATCTTGATTTTTTATTTAATTTTTACCATTATTTTTATTTATTGATATTATTTTTTTTTTATTAGATGCATTATAAGTTTTATGTATTGACTTAAGTCTAAGATGTTTTTAATTATTAATTTAATCTATTTTTTTAAGTAGCATTATTATTTCTAACCTTAAATAATATTAGATTAGTTTAGTATTAGTATTAGCATTATATGGTGATTTTTTAAGGATTGGTTGTCACTTCCAAAGCATCAAGGGTGGAGCTCGTCTTCAAGGTTTCATCACTCCTTCTCCTTGTAAATTTTCTAGTTGAGGGCTTTTTTCTAGTGACAAGAGGATTCAATCACTCCCTCCACCCTTTGTACCATCTCTTTGCATCCTTATAAATTTCCAATAGAGGGCCTTTCTCTAGTGGTAGGGAGATTTAATCACTCCCTCCACCCCTCATATTCCTTCTATATACAGGAGTAGTGTAGAAGGAGCTTAAGAAGAATTCAAGAATATTCTTCATTAACAAAAGAAAAAGAGATTCAAGAAAAAGAAATAGATAGAAGGATTAGATAGAAAGAATTTGAAAAAAGTAAAAAAAAATAAAAAAATAAAAAAAAGAGAGAGACCAACAAGTTCAAATCATAATCCAAGATAAGTATATTTTTAACAAAAATTATTTAGTTTCAAATTTATTTTGCTAACACAGATTGTGGTTTGAAGAGAAGGAGTATAAAAAAAATGGCAAAAAAATGAATAGCTTGCAACCAAGTAAGTCCTTAAACTTTGTCAATTATTCTTTTTTTGAAATTTTAGAAAATTGCTTGAATACAAGGAGCGGAAGCTAGGAGTTGGAAGGTAGAATCTAGGAGGAAGATACAAGAGAGGTAAGTCTTCAATCTTTCTTGTAGATGTAGATGGAAGAAAGTAGATAGAACCTTTAATCTATTAGCTTTAAACCATAAATCCTTATCTAGAACATTTAGTCGAGATCGGCTAGGGGAGAAGTCACATATTCTAAAAGTTTGTTAACAAGTGACAAGTCGGTTGGTCATGCAGCTAGGTGAGTTCTTCTTCAATGTGGTGTGAATTATTTGCAAGGAATTATTTTTGTAACATAATCTTTGTTGTTAAGTGTTATAGTAGGTAATTCTTTAATTATCTTATTGTAAAAAAATAAAAAAAAGAGAGCTTGGACTTCTTGCCATATCGATACAAAATTCTTTTTCACAATTAAGATTGCTTAAGGTCACTCGTACACAACAATAGTTCTATATAATAATTAAAATTAGAAATAGTCTTCCTTGGAGTGATACTTAAGCAAACATTCTTCCTTTAGTTGATTTTGTTTTGTTTTCTTTCTATATCAGAAGATACTATAAGTGGGTTGTAGGTGGAAGAGCCAAAATATTTTAACTGGATTTTGTAGAAATAGATGTGTTTAAATTATGAGTGTAGGTAAACGTTATATCTATAATCATGTTAGATGCACCATTCTATTAGATCTAGACAACCTAAATTAGTCCCACCTATTGAAAACTTAGAAAAGCTATTAAAAAATCCATGCCATAATTTAGAAGAATTAAGGTCCAACATTGGAAAAATAAGATTTATCTATAACATTACTAGACATATTTGTGATCAATCTGTTGGAATTAAATCGTAACCAAGTGGTAGGAGAAAAAAGGTTGGATCGGGGATTTTTTAATTTTTTTGTAGGAATAAATCAAGAAAGAAAAGAGTCAAGACCTAATTTTTGTTTAGTGGATTGTGGAAGAGAAGCCTCTCTTAATTCTATATCTATAAGCTCCTTAGTTCAACCAAGAAGTTTGCCCATTATAATTTTAGAGGGATTACAAGCAGTTCCTATGCCCCACAACCTCCTTATATTTAAAGGGACTAGAGACAATGATCAATTGGTACACGTGGAGAGATTTATAGAACTTCTCACAATATATTTAATAACCAATCCAAGTTATTATCTTGTATGGTTTTCAAGTACCCTAAAGGATGGAGCTTATGAATGGTATAAAAACCATCCCTCTCAAACCTTTAAGAACCGGGACATGCTTATGAGAGCATTCTTAGAAAAGTTAAGGCTAGAAGTAGGGCAAAGCAATGCCCTTACAACCCTTTTTTCTTTGAGATAAGGAAATGGGGAAGAAATCACTCAATACATTTGATAATTTGAGCTTGTAATAACCAGATTCATGGGAGCTCTTCTTATAGATGATACCTTCATCCATTTCTTTATTCAAGGATTTAATAGTGAAAGAACAATTGAAGAGATCCTCAAGGGAAGACTAGATAATTTAGAAGAGGCCAAAAAATTAGCTTGAGTGATTGAAAATATCAATAAGTAGCAAGAACAAATGTGAAAGAAGGAGGATCATAGAATACCTAGCTTCATTTGAATACATGCTCAAAACATAGGAAATTCCCAAAGGCATTTACATGGGATTGAAGGAACTCAATTTCTACCTATACACTACTATCCAATACTTTTAGAAGTTAGATTGCCTCCCAACCTTCCTAAATTATCATACCTAGAAGATAGGAATATATGAAAGGAGGACTTTAAGAATGAAGTCTTTTAGAGCCAAAAAGGGTTTCAAAATGAACTTGCCCAAAAAATGAAGGTTATATAAGAACAGATGAATATTTTAATTAAGAATCAAACTCAAAACCAAGCCCCACTTCCTATAGAATCTGGTAGATACACCTTAGGACTTAGGTGCATTCAATGTGGCCAATCAAAGCAGAGAAGTCAATTTTGCTCAAACCAACAAAATCACCAACAAAATCAATGAGGGCTACAATTGTATGCTCTACCTCATAGAAATCAAAGTATGGTAGGTTCAAATTTCCAGTTCCAACCTCAATAAAATTCCAACCATAGCTTTAAAAACCTGTAACAACAACAACATGAGGTGTACCACGTTTGTAGAAAAAGACATCTACTAGGTAGTTATTGGATAGAAAATAGGATAGTATATAGAAATTGTGAGAAAAATCATCTTATAAATGTGTATAGACAACCTGACAAGATGATTCCTTTAAAGTTTCTACAAAGAAATTATCAACAGTAAGTCCAACATCAATTTACGGGGTAAAAAATCCAAATCTATACAATACCTTAGGACTTCCTAACCTATTCTATGATTATAATAATAATCTTCAATACAACACCTCTCTTCAAGTCTAAATACACAAAGAGGATTTATTTCATTAAATGTAGATCAACTTCAATATGTCCAACAAGACGAGGGAAGAAATTCACAAGATGTAAGGTATTTGGAAATATCAACTGAAGGACAAGGTTCTCAACCTCTTAGAGACCAATCATCATCTTCTCACACACATTATATCTCTCATAAAGGAGCACCTTATAAGAATAAAGAACTTTCTAATATGCCAGCCTTGGCAATCATGACAAGGTCTAGATATACCAGTTCTCCACCTCCTACCTCAATAGATAGTGAGAACAATTTAAAAGACTCTCTTTATTTTTTGATTTAAATAAAGTTACAAGAGAGGCAATGGATAATGTGAGGAAAGCAAAAAAAATGTTCCATGATTTAGAACCCACTTCCACTCAAAAAACTAAGATAGAAAAAAAAAAAAAAAATCTTTGTAGAAGAATTCTCCTCTACAAAAGAATGGGAAGGTCCTAAGATTGTTAAATTAGAAGATGATATCTCATTCTCTCAAAAAAAAAAAAAAAAATAATAATAAAAAGGAGTCTTATAACTTATAGAAAGACTTGAACAAAATCAATGCTCACATAACTATTGCTCAATTATTGGAGGTTTCTCCAATAATGAAAAAAGTCTTTAAAACAGACTTGCCAATTAAGAGATACCAAAGATCCAAGAAAATAGTTCAAGCACCATGTTAGAACAATTTAAGTGGCACAAGAGGTAAAGAAAATTGAGTTAGAAGTGTCTATAGTAGATAAAATCATATCTTATACCATTTTAGATGGAGATAGTAGATTAAATATTATGCCAATAAGAACTATGGAAAAATTAGAACTTAGTATCACTGAACCCTCTTCTTATGTGATTAATATGGCTAATCAAAGCCAAGACACTCCTTTGACGTAAATTAGTGGTTGTAAGATGAAAATAAGGGATGAAGAGTATCCCTGACATTCCATGTCATACATACGCATCCTAGTAAAAATTCATATCCACTACTTCTAGGTAGACTATGATTAAGGGCAGAAAGTGCCAAAATTGATTGGAGTGGTAAAAAAAACCCCATATTATTTATGATCTATTAGAATATCTTACAAAAATCTTCATTCAATGCTAAAGATTATTTTTGGAAAAAAATTCATCTCTCTTTAGAAGATATGCTTTTAAATCCATAACTAGAGAATGAATTAAAAGAAAAAAAAAATGAGATTTGTCAATTTAGGAGGAAAAGAATTAGCTTATTCCAATGTAATCTAATCTACCTCATTAGGTTGTATGGGCGTAGGACTATATGATTGGGAAGATGATAGAAAATTCACCCAATGGTTGAAAACTCATCCTACTTCAAATGCAGATGAGGTTGTAAGTGTTAATTTCATAGATAGTTTTGTCACTTGGTAAAACAATGAAATAGAAGTGGATTTAGTAACTTTGGTAGATGACAATAATTTTAAATATGTCTTTAGATTAAACTTTAATAGTACTCAAATTCATGAGTTGGATGAGTTAATAGAAGAAGGTAACCTTAATCCACCTTTACAATTCAAACAAACTTCTAATGGTCTTACAACTAGAAATGACATTGTTATTTATCCACAAATTCCAAATGATTGGTATAAAGGCCCTACAAAATAAGTTCATGCACATAACCTTGATTACTAAATAATGGATGTATCTTTGAAGAAAAAAGATCCAAAATTCATCAAAGTAGAGATTCAATTAATAGAGGATGAGTTGACAAGTTACAAGTCATTAATTAAGGAATAAAGGGATGTATTTACATGGTCTTATAAAGATCTTAAGGGCATACCTCCAGAAGTAGCCCAACATAGAATCCCTCTTCTCTCCAATTTAATTCTTATGAGACAAAAAGAAAGAAGAATGAATCTCAATCTGCAATTAATTGTCAAGATAAAATTAAAAAAACTCTTCTAAGCAGGATTTATTCAACCTATAGAAATTACGGACTAGATTTCACCTATGGTTTTAGTCAAAATAAAGAATGGAAAACTTTGAGTATATATAGATTACAGGAAACTTAATAAGTATATTCAAAAAGATCATTTTCTTCTATTTGTATTAATATCATTTTAGAAAAAGTGGCAGATCATGAACTTTATACATTTATAGATGGATATTCAAGATATAATCAAATATCCATAACTCAAGAGGAACATTACAAAACTGCTTTCACTATGCCATGGGATACTTTTATTTATGTAGTGATGCCTTTTCAACCTTGTAATGCTCGAGCGGCATTTCAAAGGGCCATGTCCTATACCTTCTGTGACCTTCTACACAAGTCAATGATAGTGATCATTGATGACTTTAGCACTATCTCTTCTAAGATAAAATATTTGGAATGTGTCTGGGCTAGTCTTCAACATTGTCGAAAGACCAAGATTGCATTAAATCTTGACAAAATATTCCTTGCAGATCAAAAGGAAGTTCTACTAGGATATGAAGTGTCAAAAAAGGGTAGAAAATTTGATTTGGTGTCGTATTACGTGTTATTTGCTCAAAAATGTACTAGGCACCTAGCTGTGGAAGGTGAGATTGTGTTTCACAAGTAACCAAGAACCCTAATAGCTTTTGCCTATACAAGAAGAATATAATTTGAATTTCAATTCAAAAGTGCTTAAAATACTCTTCTTAGTAGTCTTAACCATACATAAATCCCAATTACCTTGTTACTTTCATATTTAAATAATTTAGATTTTTCTTGTAAGTTCCAATCCTAATCAGTGAGCTTTAACAAGCTATAACATCCAATCTGACTGTCCATGTAGAATAGATATTAATTCTTTCTAACAATTTTATTATTTGAGAAGAAAAAAGATTGAATGCTGAAATCTTATTGTAGTTCAGTAGAGAAAATAAGTCTGAGTTTGTGTGAAACACCGTGATGTGAATGGCAGTTTTATGTGAAGAATTCAAGTGATTGGAATGAGGGTAATTGTGTGCTGAAAGCTGTGAAGGCGCAATATTATAGTTGGAGATTATGAGGGTGAATATATTGGTGGAAATAGCAGTTATTGGTATGATTGAATTGCTGTAAGAAAGAGACCGATAAGGTGAAGGAGGAGATTATAGTTTCCTTGTATGTTCAAATATTGGAAATAGAGACAATACATTCAAGAGGTCATTGATTGTGTGACCCTAACGTGAACGCTGTCATATTGTAAATGCTTACAATATGTAAAAATTAGCTAAAATATATTATATGTTGATAAATCTAGATGTGTGTTAGAGTGGCTAGTAGATTAAATTAAAAGGATTTGGTATAAGAAACTTTACTTTGTTTCTTTACTTCTTTTGATTTTGATATTAAAATATATATATATATATATATATATAGGACCTAAATGTTTAGTATGAAGCCTTGGGAGAAGGTGGAAACCTAAGGATGAAAATCTAAACTAGTAGGAGGCTAATTGAAAGGGATGAAAGCAAGGCATGGTCGGATGAAGGCAAGAAATGGAGAACTTCATCCCTATTGGTCGAATACCATGCCCAATAGGCTTCAAGGAGGCTGCCCGAGGCCTTATTAGGGATTAGGATTCCTCTTTCGAGGGCATTCGGAGATTAGAAGCTAGGATTGTAAAGTTTAGAGTTTGAAGAACAATTTGTGTACAAAAATTAGAGGATTTGGAGTTAGGGTGAAAAAGTTATAACCATTTGAAGTTAAGGTGTTTATTTAAGACATACTGTTACTCTTTTGAGAGTACAAGGAGTTTTACAATAGCTTTTGAAGATCAGAAGGTGCAAATGGAACGACGATTTCAAGGCCTACATCTTTTACGAAAGAATTATTGCTTTTGAAGTTCATATAAAGGAGTTGTAAGGAGTTGAAGGCTACGCTTCCAAATCAAAAGCAGTAAGTAAACGGGTTTGTTTGTAGTAATGGTTGAAGCCATAACTTGAGTTTCCGGACGAATTTTTGGCTCAAACTTTTTGGAGAATGTAAAATTTTGTGTTAAGAAGCTATAAATATAAATTTCGTGGCATTTGAGCATATATTTTGTGAGATATGAAGAAAATTGCACGCAGATATATAAAGACAAGGGTTTGAAGCGACTATTAGGGATTTCAAGATATCTCAAGATCTGAAATGAATTTGCCGTTGAAAATTGTTGTAGAAGTTAATAAGAATACATCAGTACCTCATGTAGAATTTGACTTTGTTTGGACGGTTGGATTAAGAGATATGAAGTGTTGAAGTTCGGGAAAATCTCCACATAAGAATAAACAAGGATTTAGAAGATTTTATCATATTTTGGAAGTTGTGGGTTACTTGAGGATTGTGTATTTGGTGTAATTACTCAAAAAGAGAAAAATTATATATAAACTTAGGGCTTTCCTTATTTTCAAGCTTGATTGAATAATTAGTGACAGCCACAAGCCCAGCATTTTCTTGAGGTAAATTCTTTCTATCCCGACAACGCTTAAGCAACTAGTCATTCCCCGTGTTCGAATCCTCCTATATGGGTTTATTCCCATTAGATTAATTTGAAATAAGTAAAACAAGTAATCACATTTTGGCGTCGCTGCTGGAGAGTAATAATAGCTCTGAATATTAGGAATTAATTACCAAACACGTGAAAAAATTGGCAATGGAAGACGATTTTAATAGTGTTTGAAGCAAGATTATGGTTAATAATAACGAGAGCATTGTATCGAGGAAAATAAATCAGTTGAGAAAAAGACAAGAAAGAGCGCAAGGAAGGAACTTGCCTAGAGAGGAGCAGGAACGTAATCTTTAAAGGAAGCATCAACAGAATTGGATTAAACCATGGTTGCAAGCTTGTCGGCGCATCCAAACATATCAAGAACTAGACAGACTGTTAATTCTATAGTCTTATGTACCATTAGAAAAACTGCCAAGAACACTTGCAGGAAATTTTGTTAACATTCCAGTGGAAATCTTGAGGCCATTAATTGAAAGAGAAGGAGGCGTAGAATAATTTGGTACTCCATTGGATATTTTTCCAGTAGGAGGTATCGCTGAAACGAGCAATAGTGACTCTTCAGATTGGCACAAATTGGTCGCCAATAAAGATAACTATATTATATTTTAAAATCTGACATTTTCACCTATAATTCAACCAATAAAACTATTTGTGGAAAATAATAGTAAATCGAGGAGCAATGAGAGCTCAGAAATTAAAATAAGGAAAAGCAGAGATTATTTTAAAATGGAGTTTAGTGGAACAAAAAATTCAATGGCATCAGGAGGACCAGCTGTTTCGATTGCAGTACAAATGGGTACAGTAGGCAATCGTACGACTAATGTCATGCCACTACCTACTTTTTGGGGATTTCTAGGTGTAGATCTCGATCAACATTTGTCTCAGTTTCTTATAGCATGTGTAGCTAATAATGGCAGAACTGAAGATATTTGGTTGCGATGGCTGCCAGCGACATTTTTAAGACAGCATTTGAGTGCTATAACCGCCAACCTGTGGGACAATTTATCAATTGGGAGGCATTGAAAAATATATTTTTAGCCCATTTTCGATCAATTGGTTTTGAAGAACGTCTTAGAAAAAAATTAATGAACAGCAGAATGGTACCAGGGGAAGCGGTACAGTCATATTATGGTCGCGTAGCAAATATACTTCGAAAATGGCCAAATAACCAAATGTCGGAATCGTTTGTGTTGTCCATATTGGTTAATGGACTACACCTACCAGAATTGAAGATGTTTATAAAGGAGGCCCAATCAGCCACCATTGCATCATCTCTTGAGTGAGAAAAAGTAACTATAATCAGAACTTAACAGTTGGAGCCACGATGATTTCATCTCAAGGAGGTTATCAAATGACAAATTGGAATGACGCATCGAAAAGTTATCCAGAAAGAAATGATTATGGTATAATTCCACAGAGAATAGTGGATGTCATTCCATTGCAAGCTGTACCACCATCATCATCACAACTGTATGCGCCTTATTCTGCGTATCAAAAATCAATACCTACGAAGGAATTGTCAAATGCATTGATATTAAGGGATCCCAATGAGTCATTGCTATTAATATTGACGAAAAAAATGGATAAATTCATTGTGAATCTGGCCAAAGATTAAAAATATATATATATATATATATATATATATATATACAACCCAATATGTGTCCCAATGTTTAGTGCAGCAATTGTAAGGGACAAGGTCATTTAGTAACAGAATATCCTTCACCTCCCCAAATGACTGTACAATGTACCTTTTGCGGGGGCAAGCATATTACCACCAACTGTTGGAATTTACGGAAGCAACAACAACTCAGTAACCAGATAATGACTCAACCAACTTCATGGGATGTCAATCAAGTAAAAATGAATAATAGGTTTGGCTAGAATAGAAATCGAGCGAATAAATAAAATAGGAACTATTCCAATTTCTTAAACTCTAAATTTCATCAAGAAGATGTATCCAATACTCACGGATTGGCGATGAATCAACTAGGATACCATCAATATTTATCCATGATAAAGCCAATGCCAGAGTCTACAGTAACAATGGGTCAATCAAGACCCTTTACTCATCCGACATGGAACACACCTAGCCGTTATATACCAGTAGAGACACCCAATATCCCTGAAGGAGTTGGCAAGAGACCACTTTGTTGCTATCATTGTAGACAAATCGGACATTATGCAAGTGAATGTCCTAATCCAAGGGCCAATGATGACTATGCTCTAATATGTGGAAATTGTAAGCATTCTGGTCACACTTATCAGCAGTGCAATGCGCCGTTTAATTATAATAATCGGGACGAGCAAATACAAACAAGCCAACTGGCAGAGGACAATGGCCCTATTCAACGAGACTTACTAGTACATCGTATTGAGGTAGTGAACGCAGTGCTTACCAGAGGCCAACAAAAAGACAAGAATTCAATTCAGGACCTAGATGAATCAATCGCAGGAGAGCAAATAGCACCATTCATGGAGCTAAACGAATCAATATCAGTATTGGGACGTATCTCAATATTGAGACCTCAACAGACTTAGGAACCCAATTCGGTTCCACGTGCCAATTTACCGGGACCATCAAGAACGATCCCAACTGATCAACTACTAATACCTGTACAGTCCAATAAAAGATCTTACGCATTAAAAGAACCTTTAATGGTAGAAAAGTTGACAAAGTTATCAGAGGCAATCCCAATCGCCAGGAAGGAATTGCTGTCGAATAGAGTAAAATTGAAACCAATGAAATGCAAAAGAGTATTGGAAATTACTCTCAATATAGAACCCTACGACATTCTAAAGGATTTGGATGTTATTCAGCCTTCAATTACAATGAAGCAACTTTTGGCTATACCACCGAAATATTGATCTACATTGAATTCAGCGCTAATACGACGAAGATCCTGCATTAAAGAAATTCATGAAGTTAACTTAAACCGAGATCCGGAAGCACCAACAATCGATGTATTAATCGATGGCATTTTAATTCCAGAGGTACAAGTTAATGGTAGCTCCAATGTAAATTTAATGAACGGGGATACAATGGAGGACTTAGATCTAAAGCAATTGCTACCTATGACATTGGTCTTGCGAATGGCAGATCATAGTCAGGTAAAGCCAATGGGAATCTTACAAAATATTGCCACTGTAATCGTAGGATTGACATACAAAATCGATTATATTATATTTTGATTACAGAGTTCTACGTTATCATATCCTATTTTATTAGATAGACCTTGGCTTTATTAAGCCAAAGCTAAGAACGATTGGGGCCGAGGTACATTGACAATTGTAAGAATCAGAATTTACATCAGACAACGAGAGTTAATTGATTGAGGAAGATGTCGATGCTATAGATTCACTGCAATTTGGGGTAGGACAAAATACTTCAATAGCAAAGGCAAGAGTCTACCAATACAGAGGTCTCGGTGAATATTTACTGCATTAGGAGGATGCGACTAACTCGGATCATGCTATTACGAAATGGATGAACAATCCCACAGTCAATAGAGTCAGCACATTGGAACCAGATTTGCGTAGTTTCCATATGTCGGATAATACAAGATATTCAGATAAAGAGAAGACAATTAAATCAGAGGTTGTTGAAAACCCTGTGTGTCAATCTATTAACATGGGCACCAATGAAATGCCACAGCTAATTAAAATATATGCCAATATTATCGGTACAGAATTGGATGCTTGGAAACAGTTTTTTGTCCGTCACAAATCTGCCTTTGCGTGGTCATATACGGATTTGAAAGGGATTCTAGCCAACATGTATGAGCACCAGATTATTTTGGAGGAGGGTATTATACCAGTTTGTCAAAGACAACACCGGCTTAACCCAAAATATTCCTTTTTAGTAAAAGAGGAATTGGATAAACTTCTCGACATGGATTTTATTTATCCTATTTTGCATAGTGTATGGGTGTCGTCAATCGTGATGGTACCAAAGAAGAATGGAAAAATCCAAATTTGTTAAGATTTCTGGAAACTTAATATGGATACCAAGAAAGATTACTTCCCATTACCTTTCACGGACAGTATGGGTAACATGTTGTCATTATCACCAAGTAGTAAAAGAATAGAAGTAGGGCAACAGTTAAAGTCATTCTGTGGTGTTATTTTGGGTTGACTAGAGTGCCATTTTCTTGTATTTCTTGTATTTTCGAGAGTAATAGTTCCAGTTAAGAGTTAACAGTGAGAAGCCGGTCACAAGTGTTGATTGAAGATATTCTAGAATGGATGAATCAGCAGCAACATCAATTGGAACTTGGGGATGTTCAGATCTTAAAATTGGATGCTCAAGTTTGTGTACTGGATGAGTATAATGAAGATCTATCAAACCAGTTGAGGAAGGAGTTGATGGATTGGAGAAAGAAGAAGAAGATGTACAATTGGAATCAGATTTGGTCGAACCTACATTCGATAATGTAGCAAATGATTAATTAGGTGGGCTAGAGGAACTAGTAACTTTGTGGAGATTTGTTAAGTAGTTTTTAGATAGGTATCAATTGAATATTTGCGAGGATGCTGTCGTATTGTAATTCGTCTATATGATGAGAATATAAATGAAGAAGACTTATTAATATTTAGTCACCTTGGGTATTAGAAGCGGTGGCCAATTCCAGTGCAAATACTGAGAGGCCAGGTTTAGTCATCCCATTAGTCAGCTGGGGCATACTCACCAGTAACGAAATGCTAGATTCGATTCCAATAACTGGAGTCAGCAAAAAAAGAAAGGACCAATTCAACGACGGATGAACCTAGTTCGAAGAGCCAATTGAATCCAATTTCAGAAGACCTTGAATCCAGGTCCTATTACGAGCCTCTTATCCAATATGAGACCTGACTTGGTCGGGCAACCCAATGCGGTCCAATTACGGGGCTTCGATTCTGTTTCAGGCTGTTCCATTCTTTGTGCCATTTTGAGAACGTCCTTTTAGTAAAAGAATCTCTTAAAGGCAAAAATGGGAGAGAAAGCTCCATCGGCTATTCCAATTCGGAGAGTCCAAGGCGGGAAAATAGGATCTTCTCAGGGTTAAAGGAGAAGATAGGTTAAGAAATGAAGAGGGAAGAATCAGGGTTTTAAGGGAGAAGAGCTAGCTTCATACTTTGGAAGGAAAAAAGATAGAGAATTGGGGTTTTTTTTTCTTTATAGGATTTTGGGAAGACTGAGGCAATCGTTGCTGAAGTCAGTGTTGTACTAGTGAATCGAGGTTTTAATGAAGTGGGTGTGATTACTCTTGACTGTTTTATGAAATCAAAGTTACGTCTGTGATTGAAGAATTAAAAGGGTGTCTATAGGATTGAGTATGCGGAATGAATGAAAATTTTTGGATTAATCTAACAAGACAGTCAGTGGATACAAGGTGGTGAGTATAAAGCGGTATCGAAGATTAGGAGATTGGGTTGTTCGGGGTTCTCTGTAACGTCTAGAGACCTATTGGCTAGGGCAAAAAGGATTTCGGTGAGCAGTCGAAAGACATCCATATAGATTTATGATATATTCTTACAATCTTTTATATTCCAACAAACAAAAACCGATAGACTGCTTGAATATTAGCGAATCTCCATACTACCTTCTACAGCCAAACGCCCAGTGCGTTCTCGAGCAGGAAAGCATGTAATATGACATAAGTGGTGAATCCGATGTGAAAGCTTGAAGTGGAAGGTATTGGATTTCATTTGATTTTATTTTTATTTTTATGGAGAACGAAAATAAAAACTTTGAAAGATCTTTGGGAGGAGTTTCTGGTTGGGATTCTTCTAAGGAATAAGGAATGCACATGGATCCATCTATTGCTAGTATGTTTCAAGCCTTCTCATTATCAATATAGCAACAGCAAAGCAATGATCGAAAGGAAGCTTTGGCAACCAAAGCATTACAAGCAATGGTCAATAAAATTAATTAATTTGATGGAAGGAATATTTCAAGGTATTTAAGATGTTATGTTCATGAAATGGAATTAAATCGGGTTTCTGAGAAGAAAATGGTTGAATTATTTAGACTTGCCATGATACCGGAGATAAGAGACCATATTACATCAATTACGGATCGTTATGGGAATTCATGGGAGGTTTTTTTACATGCATTGAAAAACGAATATTTCTTGAAAGATGCTGATTGCGTTATTAAGAAGCTATTTTTGGAATAGATTGAACGGCCTAATAAGAATTTGCAAGCAACAGAGCTACTAAGAGAATTTCAGAGGCAGTACTCTCAATTATCGAAGGTAGAAAAATTGACATTGGAGCCGAACAAAGTTGATCTATTTCTTCAAGCTACTGATGGAGAATTGCAAGGGAAATTAGAACTCCTTCTTGAAGACAAAGAAGAAGATGAAGGATTGACAACAAAGTGGAAGAACGTTGAAGATGTGGTGGGGTTGCTTACAAAAAGAGAAAGGAAGAAGGATAGGAGTAATATTCCAAAAATAGTACAAGCACCCAAAACTCCAATACGTACATCACCACCAATAATGCCTACAGTTCAACCTTCAACATCCTTATCAAAGAAGGTAGATATGGGGATGGAAGAAATTATACGAGGAATGCGAGATCTTCAAATCAAATTGGCAAGACTTGAAGAGAATATTTCTACAAACAATTTGAAGAATGTTTCAAAACAAGGATATGTACAAAGATGCATTTGGTGTAATGACGCTTCACACACTAGGAAAGATTGCAATGAATTTAATAATATGATATGGCAAGGAATTATTTGCTGAAAAGATGGGAAGATAGCATTAAAAGATAGAGAGGATCTTCTTCAAACCAATTTTGGCAAGGGAAGAATGAGAGCATTGGTTCAAGATTACTTAAAAGAGCATGAAACAACAGCACGAGAAAGTGCAAGTTATGGTGCTAGAGTAGATGATGACCTTGGTGGAAGTACGGAAACTAGTGAGTTTTGGGCTTCTGCCATTTCTACAATGCAAGAAGGGAAATTACCTCGAGAAGCATTATTGAGGACTGCAGCTACAATACAAGGTGCAACAGGTTGGGAGGATCTTGTTGAGTCTCTTTCAGTTCATGCATATATTGCTAAGAGTCAACATGAAGCTTTGATGGAAGAAAAGAGACGAGAAAATTTTGATGATACGAGAGAAGGAAATTCTTCTAAGAGGTAAACTCGAGGAGACAAGGCTTGGGAGGCAGCTTCACAAGAATTGCCTGTAAAGGATATCTCAACATCATTGGAAGAAAAAACAAGGGAGACAAAAGATAAAGGCAAATTAATTGCTTATAAACTACTTTCTGACATTGAAGCGGCAACAAATTTGAAAGGGGTGTTGGAAGAACATATATTAAACGCTAAGGTGGAATTCACATTGAAAGAAGTCTTGGGAATTGCAAAGAAGGAGTTTCATGATGTTATCATTGACAACATTAAGCAAAAGAGGCAATTAATGGGCGAAACTGGAATGAGTCATGCTATTGATGCAAGAATATATAAAGATGAAGAAGAGGTTGATATTGGTTACAAGCAACCAAAAAATGAAAGGAATGGGTATAATCAACGAGTACATTTCAAAGATTATAGTGATAAGGAAACGAAAACTTTGAATCATTATACTCGAAAGCATTGGGCAAGGCCAACTACTGAGGTATTAGTGAAAGTAGGAGATATAGAAGAACCAATTGTTGCTTTAGTCGACCATGGTTCTAAAATAAATCTCATGTCTAAATATCTTTATAAGAAGCAAAAATGGCCAATTGATATGGAACATGGATGGGCAATACGAGCAGCTAATAACGCACAAGGCGAATTATATGGAGCTTGTCCAGATGTCAAAATTCGGATTGGGGATGTTGCGACGGAGTAACATTTCTTTGTTCAAGATACAACGTCTTATCCGTTGATTTTAGGACAACCTTATATTATGGCAACACGGATAGAAACAAAAGTACTTGACGATGGTTCTGTTTATGCAAGGGTATGTAGCAAAGATGGGAGAAAAGTTGTACAATTTCTAACAGTACCTCCTAACCATGAACAAAATCGAGATAGGTTGAGGGAGAAACCATTGTCAAAGATTGTTGAAGGATTTAAGGATTTTGGGGAGGTACCACTATAAAGCAAGATTATGGAGGTACAAAAGAGGAGGTACTCTTGCGAGATGAAGGTACCTTTGATGCGAGTTTTATTGGTATTTTGGAGAATGGAAATATTATGTATAAGAAAGTTAATGATTTTAAAAGAAAAGAAAAAAAAAAGATTATATAATATTAAAAGAGAATTATGCAAGTTAGGTACATTATAAGATGATGAGAGGATTTTAGGTGTTTATGAAGAAAATGGACTAGAAGATTTATTGGAATTGATTACATCTATTGGATTAGGAGATAATGATAAGATTGTTGAGATTCATTCAAGAGAGGTTTATACCATACTTGAATCTTTTCAAGCACCAGAAGTCACTGTAGAGACGAGATATAAAACGACAGATAAGAAGGTAAAGCCTATTGCCGGACCATTACCAGAAAAGTCTAAGGAAAAAATATGAGAAGCATCAAAAGAAGCAAGTTTAAGAGATCCAATGAGAATTGGACATCAGTTTACTAAAGAGACTTTTGAAGAATTGAAGATTGGTTCTGATGGTTCTTTATTGCCAAAAGAAATTACTTGCTTCAAAAAGATGTTGGCTAAACAAGGTAGATCGTTTGCCTTCGAATCTTATGAAATTGGGTGTGTGGATCCGAATATTATAACACATATGGTTATCTTCACTGTACTGCATGTACCTTGAAATCTAAGACCGATTTCAGTACCGAGGGCACATTTACCTAAATTGGTGGAACTATTAAAAGAAAAGATGAAGATGAAAATATTGGAACCCTCATTTCCGCTGTATTCTAGTTGATGGTTTACGGTACCTAAGAAGAATGGGTCACTACAGTTTATTCAAGATATGCAACCAGTGAATGTAGTAACTGTTAGGAATGCAAGAATTGGATCTATTGTGGATGAATTTGCTAAGGCGTTTACAGGAGGGCGATCTATTCAATGGGTGATTTGTATTCAGGTTATGATCAATTTCAACTCGCTGAAAGAAGTAGAGATATGATGACGATGAGGACACCACTTGGATTGGTTAGAATGTGCACTCGTCCTTAAAGCGCGACCAACTCAATTGCACATATGATGAATGGGATGAATAAGGTATTGAGAGATTTTATTTCGGAGAAGACTATGTCTTTTCTGGATGATGTTCCTATAAAAGAGTGCAGAGAAGGAGAGAAGGATGAAACTTTAGATAAGAAGGGGTGTCGCAAATGTGTTGTTGATCATATACAAGATTGTGAAAAGATTTTAACTCAGCTTGGAGAAGTTCATCTTACATTATCGGGTATGAAGTCCATATTTGGAGTACAAGAGGTTGTGATTGTTGGACATTTATGTGGATCTTACGAAAGAAATCCAGATTTGACTAAAGTTGATGCAATTGAAAGGATGAAAGAGGATTGTGATTCTTTAACAGAGGTTCGCAGGTTTTTAGGTGCATGTATATTTTATCGAATCTGGATACTTCATTATGCTCACATAGCGGATCCATTATATGAATTGTTACACAAGGGCTACCAATTTAAATGAAAAGAAAGGCATATTCAGGCAATGCAAAGATTGAAGAAATTATTGATGTCACCTCCAATATTGAGGAAGGTTGATTATAAGTGCAATAGACCAATGATTCTTACTATGGACGCTAGTCCAATTACCATTGGATGGACTGTGGGTCAAGATGATATAAGTGGAAATAGATTTGCAGTTCGATTTGGAGCTAAAGTTTTAAATATTCGTCAGCGTACATATTCGCAAGTCAAAAAAGAACCTTTGGGAAGTTGTTTCGGCTATGAAAGCTGAAAAGGACTATTTGATTGGGGCAGTAGTAGTAATTGAAACAGATTGCTTGCCATTGCTTAGAATGATTACTAACTGTTCAACGCCAGATATTACAATGTTGAGATGGATTGCTTATATTAAGTCACTAAATCCAGAATTTAAGCATGTTACTCGGAAGGACAATTTAGTAGCAGACATGTTATCTCGAGCAAAATATGAGAGGGTGAACAAAATGGTCAAAGACATTGATGATGTCGGATTGAAATTCTATTCAATATCAAATCTCAACAGAGAAGACAAGCTATTTCTTGAAGAATCTTATGAAGGAGAATTATTAGATATTGGTCATTACTTGAATACCTTGACTAAGCAGGGGAATTGGTCTACAGAAAAATTCAAACAAATAAGAAAAAAATCATATAGATTTTTGCTTTGAGATGGATTCTTATGGAAGAGACCAAAGAAAGGAATTGGGATGCCACAACGAGTGATAGGCAAAAAAGAAGAAAAACTAAAATTATTAAAGGAATTTCATAATAGTTTATGGACAGGGCATAGAGGAATCTGGGCTACTTTTGCTAAACTCAAGAAACGATATTAGTAAAAAAATATGTATCGAGATGTGCTCTCATTTGTAGAGTCATGTGAAATCTGTCAATCCTATTCTAATATTCAACATCGAGATGGTCTTCATCTTACGTATCCTTTGGCTATTCATTTTAAATGGGTTGTTGATTTGGTTATTATGCTAGTTGGGTTATGGCAGATGAGATATTTGATCTTAGCTCATGAAGATTTATCAAATCAAGTAGAAAGAAGAGCATTGAGGACAAAATCTACAGAGGGGATTTGTAGGTTTTTGCTTGAAGATGTCATTTGCTGCTACGGATGCATAGGAAAAATCACTGCAGATCATGGAGAATTAAATGCACAAGAAGCTCATAAGTTCTTTGAAAGATGTGGAGTTAAACTATCACTGACTACTGCTTATAATCCGGAAGGGAATGCAAAAAGCGAACGTGGTGACCCATCGATTGTGAAAGCATTAGTTAAAGCTTGTAATAGAAAAGTTAGAGAGTGGCCACGGCTTTTGTCATTTGCATTATGGACTGATCAAACAATACATAGTTCAGTGACAGGATATATGCCAGTAGAACTTATGACAGGTCAAAAACCAATTATGCCGATTGAAGAAAAGGTACTTACTTGGAGTATGCTACCATGGGAAGATGGATTGACAAGAGAAGAACTTCTGGCTATTAGGATTCAACAATTGGAGCAAAGATCGGAAGATGTATAGATAGCATTGGAAAGGTTAAAAAGAGCAAGGTTACAAAACAAGGCGTGATTCGATAAGCAACATTGATTGAGACCTAAAGCAATTGAAGAAGGTGATTGGGTACTTGTTTATGATAGTAGTCTGGACAACCAATATAGCACTTTACGAAAGTTTTCAAAACATTGGTTTGGACCATATGTAGTAACAACTGTTCATGATAATGCGACTTACTCATTATGGGAGTTAGATGGTACAAAATTAAAAATACCAATTGCAGGGAAGCGAGTAAAAATATTTAAACAAAGACATGCGGAGATGAATATGGAAGACCTTAATGAAGGTATAGAGACTCCGCAGCAAGAAGATGAAAGTGATTTGGATAATGAAGGTGACAAAGACGAACTGGACAAAGACGTAGAGAATATATTATAAATCAAATAATAATTGGATAAATTGGTGCATACCGGAGGATGCACAGGTTCAGAGGAGGTGGATGTCATGTTGTAACATGTCTATATGATGAAAATATAAATGAAGAAGACTTATTAATATTTAGTTACTTTAGATATTAGAAGTGATGGCCAATTCCAGTGCAAATACTGAGAGGCGAGGTTCAGTCATCCCGTTAGTCAGCCGGGGCATACTTACTAGTTACGAAATGCTCCGTTCGATTCTAATAACGGAAGTCAGCACAAAGGGAAAGGACCAATTCAACGACGGGTGAGCGTGGTTCGAAGAGCCAATTGAATCTAATTTCAGAAGACCTCGAATTCAAGTCCTATTACGGGCCTCTTATCCAATATGAGACCTTACTTAGTTGGGCAACCCAATGCGGTCCAATTATGGGGCTCCGATTCCATTTCAGGTTGTTCCGTTTTTTGTGCCGTTTCGAGAACGTCCTTTCGATAAAAGGATCTCTTAAAGGCAAAAATGGGGGAGAAAGCTCCATCGGCTGTTCCAATTCGGGGAATCTAAGGCGGGAGAATAGGATCTTCTCAGGGTTAAAGGGGAAGATAGGTTAAGAAATGAAGAAGGGAGAATAAGGATTTTAAGGGGGGAGAGCTAGCTTCATGCTTCGAGGGAAAAAAAGACAGAGAATTGGGATTTTTTTTTCTTCATAGGGTTTTGGGAAGATTGAGGCAATCGTTGCTGAAGTCAGTGTTGTACTAGTGAATCGGGGTTTTAATGAAGTGGGTGTGATTACTCTTGACTGTTTTATGAAATCGAAGTTATGTCTGTGATTGAAGAATTAAAAGGGTGTCTATAGGATTGAGTATGCGGAATGAATGAAAATTTTTGGGCTAATCTAACAAGATAGTGAGTGGATACAAGGTCGTGAGTATAAAGCAGTATCGAAGATTAGCAGATTGGGTTGTTCGAGGTTCTCTATAATGTCTAGAGACCTACCGACTGGAGCAAAAAGGATTTTGGTGAGCACTCCAAGGACATCCGTATAGATTTATGATATATTCTTATAATCGTTTATATTCCAACAGTCAAAAACTGATAGACTGCTTGAATATTAGCAAATCTCCATACTACCTTCTACAGCCAGACGCCTGGTGCGTTCTCGAGCAGGAAAGCACGTAATACGACAATATTGCACAGATAGGAGTGGGGCTATGTAGAATAGATATTAATTCATTTTTGAAAGATATTGATAAAATATATTAATAGTCCATATAATAGGAAATTCAGGAGGACGGATGAGTGATTTAGTTCTTAAAAGCAATTAATTACAAAATTACGATTAAAATCTGGAGAATGAGGGAAAAGTATATAGGGGTTGTAGAAGTTAATTAAGGTGCCATCGCTGTGATAGTTGTGAGCCGGAGTAAGCTTGGTGCTACCTCTTTTTTTTTGTTTGTTATTTTCTTTAAATAAGAGAATTGAGAGTTTCTGAATATTGTGAAGTGAATTATGGAATGGAAATGTGATTGGTATTATTTGAGAAGAAGAAAGATTGAATGCTGAAATCAGATTGTAGTTCAGCAAAGAGAATGAGTTTGTGTTTGTATGAAATACCGTAATATAAATGGCAGTTCTGTGTGAAGAATTCCAGTGATTGGAATGAGGATAATTGTATGCTGAAAGTTGTGACGGCACAGTATTATAGTTGGAGATTATGAGGGTGAATATATTAGTGGAAATAGCAATTATTGGTATGACTGAATGGCTATAAAGAAGAGACCGATAAGGTGAAGGAAGAGATTATAGTTTCCTTATGTATTCAGATATTGGAAATAGAGATGATACATTCAAGAGGTAATTGATTGTATGACCTTAACATGAATGCTCAAGCAACTAGTCATTTCTCATGTTCGAATCCCCCTATACGGATTTATTCCCATTAGATTAATTTGGAATAAGTAAAATGAGTAATCACAATCTACTTGATGTAGAATTTTGCATGCAATTATCAAAATAAGTCTTGTATATGCTTAAGAACTTTTATCCCAATCCAACTTATAGATTGTAAGAAAACCTCCAAAAATTGTACTGATGTCACTCAATCGCCAATTTGAAAAATGAAGCTGAAATTCCAATAATGATTTTTTTCTTTTCAACCATTAACTTTGTCTTAAAATTGGTGTGTAGATTGATCTTCAAGTCCTTCAACACCATGTAAATTTTCACTTTAATTCGATTGATAGATCTTCAGATATCATAGAAACTCTACCCAACCTCAAACTGCCACCTTCCAAAATCCTCTTGTGCTAAAAACTAGATATCTCTAAACCATGCTATTAAATTATCACAAAATTTTGTATACACTTAGCACACTCAATAATCCAAATAGTATCAAAATTTCAACTATAGATATTATACCAATTGTACAAACTAGTCAAAAATATTAGTCCTAATTATATTATATAAAATCCAAATCATTGATATAAACCCTAACTTCAAACAACAATTTCTAAGTCTTTCAAAACCCTCTCAAAAAAATTCTTATGTTTCTAAAAAGAACTTTAAGCTAGCTCTCAAATCTTAACCTTTGATCTTTGAATGCTTTCCTAACTTGCCCTTGGCAGTTATTTTAGTAACCAAAGGTCTGATTTCAATCATGTCTCACAAATGATCAAGCCTTGGGTATCAATCTAACTTATTCTCAAGATTTTTTAGCCCAATTCTATCCTTAATTTGATCCTAGTATCAGTCATACCAACCATTTATCTCTTCTATCCTAATTTTATCAATTTATGATCTTTCTAAGGTAGTAGAAGAGTCTCTATAACCTAAAAGGTAAAATTACTAATTAACCTTCAACCTACTAACTATTAAGATAAGAAAATAACCTAAGAGGCTTTTATTAAAGCCATGTTTAGATACCTCAAATTATAATTGAACTAAGATAATTAGATATTAATTAGAAATTCAATTTTAATTATAATTTTATTATATAATCATATTACATCACAACATCTACCCCTTCTTAACCTACGCATCCTATGGCATGCGCCAAATGAACCATATGTCATAATTGGCACTACACCATCTCTTTATTTTCTTTGTCAAATTCTTCATTTCTATTTATATCATCCTCTTCAAAATAATTGTCTTCTTCAAAAATATCAATATCTTCAGTATAATCTTCCATATTGATTTCTCTATCTCGTCTTTTAAAAATCTTCACTCGCTTCACAGCAATAGGTATTTTCAACTTAGTACCATCAACCTCTCTTGATGAATATGTGGCATTATCATGAACCATTTCTACCTCATATGGTCTAAACCAACGTTTCGAAAACTTTTGCAAAGTACTATGTTGGTTATTCAGACTGCTATCATAAACAAGTACCTAATCACCTTCTTCAATTGCTTTAGGTCTCAATTGATGTTGCTTATCAAAACAAGTCTTATTTCCTAACCTTGCCTTTTGTAACCTTTTTAATGCTAGTTTTATATCTTTTGATCTTTTTTCAAGTTGTCGGATTCTAATGGCTAACAATTCCTCTCTTGTCAACCCATCTTTATATGGTAGCATATTTCAAGTTGGCACATTTTTTTCAATTGGCATAATTGGTTTTTGACTTGTCATAAGTTCCATTGGTATATATCCAATCACTGAACTATGTGTTGTTCGATCAGCCCATAATGCATAAGGTAGAAGTCGAGGCCATTCTCTCTTTCTTCCATTACAAGCTTTAACTAAGGCTTTTACAATTGATGGATGCCCACGTTCACTCTTTGCATTCCCCTCTAGATTATAAGTAGTAATCAATAATAATTTGATCCCACATCTCTTAAAAAAATCACGAGCTTTATGTGTATCTAATTCTCTTTGATCTGTAGTAATCTTTCTTATATATCTATAGCAACAAATAACTTCCTTAAGTAAAAATCTACAAATTTCCTCTATAGACTTTATTTTTAATGCTTGCCTTCTACTTGGTTTGATAAATCTTCATGAGCCAAAATTAAATATCTCATTTCTCATAGTTTCATCGACATAATAACCAAATCCACAACCCATTTAAAATGAATAACTAAAAGATATATCAGATGTAACCCATCTCGATGTTGAATATTTGAATATATCTAACAAGTTACATAAGATTCTATAAACAAAGTTACATCTCAATTTATATTCTTCTATCAATATCATTCTTTTATTTTAGCAAAAGTAGCCCAAATTCCTCTATGTCCCATCCATAGACTTTTATGAAACTCCTTGAATAGACTTTGATGATCTTCTTTAGTACCTACTACTCGTCTTGGCATTCCAATTCCTTTCTTTGGTCTCTTCTATAAAAACCCTTCTTGAAGCAAAAATCCATAAGCCTTCTTTCTTACACCAAATATATCTTTGTACATACTTTTGTTTAAAAGTAGCCTTTGAACTTATTATAGAAGTTTTTTCTTCAAGCCTTGTAAGTTTGATTTGAAGATTTTACATCCCTCGTACAATTTGCTCAAGTCCCATATCTTCTTTTTTTGATGTAGTCAATGGAGGTTGGACAATAGGTACAATCAATCTTGTAGTAGGCATTGGGATCTTTGGTACTTGTACCACTCATCGAGAACTAAATCCATCCTTTCTCCTTTCTTTTTTTGTAAGTAATCTAATAACATCTTCAATAGCTCTCCACTTTGTTGTCAATCCTTCCTCTTCTTTCTTATCTTCAAGAAGAATCTCTAATTTTTCTTATAATTTTTCATTAGTAGCTTGAAGAAACAATTCAAACTTGTTTGGTCCCAATGTTAACTTTTCCATTTTCGATAATCGAATAAATTGCCTTTCAAATTTTTTTAATGATTCTGTAGCTTACAAATTTTTGTTAGGTTGCTCAATCTATTCCAAGAATGATTTCTTGGTAACTCAATCAATATCTTCCAAAAAATACTCATCCTTAAATGCATGTAAAAATACCTCCCATGAACTTCCAAATTATCCCATAATAGATCTTATATACTCTTATTTCTAGTACCATTGTCATAATATGTGAAGTCTTGCTTGAGAATGCTCTGGGCACCTGGCTAAGAAAAGAAGAATGAAAATTACAATAACAAAATCTTAATTCTAATAGAATATTAACAATGCTCTAATTAGACTATAATAATACTAAGCAAGCTTAATCAAATTCAAAAAAACCTCAAAGAAATTTCAAACAAAGAATAAGAATTCTTAAAGAAATATTAGAATGATCACAAATATCACTCAAATACATCTCAATTCAATTTTAATTTAATTCTAATTAAAGTCCTATTGAACTTCATTCAAATTTTAGGCCAAAACTAATTAAAACTTAAACTCTAATAAAATCCTAAACCCTAAATCAAAATCTAAATAAACCTTAAACCAAATCCCAACCAAATCCTAAACCAAATCCTAAACAAACCTTAAACCAAACCCCAACCAAATCCTAAATCAAACCCTAACCAAATCCTAATCAAACCCTAAACCAAACCTTAAATCTTAAATCAAATCCTAACCAAATCCTAATCCAAATCCTAAACTCTAAACCGAACCCTAATCCAAACCCTAAATAAAACCCTAACCAAACCCTAAACAAACCTTAAACCAAATCCCGACCAAATCCTAAACCAAATCCTAACCAAACCCTAACCAAATCCTAATATAAACCCTAAATCCTAAATCAAATCCTAACCAAATTCTAACCAAATCCTAAATCCTAAATAAAATCCTAATCAGACCTTAAATCCTAAATCAAATCCTAAACCAAATCCTAAACCCTAAATCAAACTCTAACGAAATCTTAAACCAAATCCTTGTAATTCCTACAATAGATTTAAACCTCAATAACTAATAAATAAACCGTTGATCATAACTCAAATTTTTCATATTTCTTAAAAATTAAGTAAATAAGAAGCACAAAAAAATTAAAAAGGATCGAAGTTACCAAATTGATTTTAACTTCAAAAATGTGCTCGAGTATTGGCCGGCCTCCTTCTCCAATCTTGATGCCAATCTTCCACAACTGATATCTCTCCATTGCACCGTTCGATTGATCTCAAAATTCTCATGCACATAGGAAAATAAGTCTAATATCCTTTCACGTAACTTTCACTCCAATCTAACTAGTAGATTGCAAGAAATCTTAAAAATCCCTATTAGACCTAAAATTCTACTTTTTGAAACCTTGACCCACTTAAATCTCAATATTCCTCAATTCAACCGTTAGATCGAGCTCAAATTTACAACACATATTGATCACAACTATAACCACAAATCCACAAAATTTCACCTATAGATATATTACAAAACTCTTGAAATCATCCAAAACATAAATCTTGTTTTATTTCATAAATCCCAAGTCATTTGAAACAAACCTTGACTTTGCAAAGCTCTTACAAAGTCATATCAACTTCAAATCATCCAAAATTAATTTTCATAGAAACCTTATCTAATCTTCTCTCAAACTCCATTCTCCAATTTGCCAAAGAGTCCCGAAGTCGTTGTTGAGACTCAGTTTTGTGCCCCAGGGTCTGATTTCGACCCTGGTTCATAACTGGCCCTATCCGGATATCAATATCTAGTTTTTCTACATAACTTCTTTCTAGAATTTATTCTTAATTTCCTTTTAAAGATGCCTATATCATTTATTTTTCCAATCTACTTTGATTTGCCTTACTTATGGTGCTACAAAGTAAGTAGAAGTCACCTTTCTAAAAGGCAGCATTGGTACCTTTTAATTTTTCTATCCCTTTGACTATTAACTATATTTCTAAGATAATTTGTTCTAATACTTTGAACTAAGATCTCCTAAATTATAATAATTTCCACACTCTTTCACCTATTAATCATGTTATATCACAATACCGTAACAAGCTCAAATAATTGAATCATCTTCTTCTGAGAAACGCAATTCAATTTCATTTCCCACACATAACATCTTAAATATTTAAAAATATCCCTTCCATCAAATTGGTCAACCTTGTTAACCACTACTTGCAATGCTTTGGTTGCCAAAGCCTCTTTGTGATCATTATCCTATTGCTATTGCATAAATAATGTAAATGCTTGAAACATTTTTGCAGTGTTTGGATCAAGGTACATATCTTATTCACCAGTAGATATTCTACTTGAAGTTGCGCTTGAAGATCCACTTGAAGCTCTACCCAAAGCTCCATGAAAAAGTCCAAATTCAACCTTCTTATCTTCTTCTGCCATCAATTCCAAATAACCACAAATATAATCCAATACCTTCCACCCCAAACTTTCACGTCCAGTTCACCACTTATATCGTATTACATGTTATTTGCTCAAGAATGCACCTAGCTGTGGAAGGTGAGGTTGTGTTTCAGAAGTAACTAAGAACCCTAATAGGTTTTGCCTATACAAGAAGAATATAATCTGAATTTCAATTCAAAAGTACTTAAAACATTCTTTTTAGTAGTCTTAACGATACATAAATCTCAATTACCTTGTTACTTTCATATTTAAATAATTTAGATTTTTCTTATGAGCCCCAATCCTAATCAATGAGCTTTAACAAGCTATAACATCCAATCTGACTGTCCACTTGATGTGGAATTTTACATGCAATTGTCAAAATAAGTCTTGTATATGCTTAAGAACTTTTATCCCAATCCAACTTATAGATTGTAAGAAAACCTCCAAAAATTGTACTGATGTCACTCAATTGCCAATTTGAAAAATGAAGCTGAAATTCCAATAATGATTTTTTCCTTTCCAACCATTAACTTTGTCTTAAAATTGGTGTGTAGATTGATCTTCAAGTCCTTCAACACCATGTAAATTTTCACTTTAATCCGATTGATAGATCTTCAGATATCATAGAAACTCTACCCAACCTCAAACTGCCACCTTCCAAAATCCTCTTGTGCTAAAAACTAGATATCTCTAAACCATGCTATTAAATTATCACAAAATTTTGTATACACTTAGCACACTCAATAATCCAAATAGTTTCAAAATTTCAACTATAGATGTTATACCAATTGCACAAACTAGCCAAAAATGCTAGCCTTAATTATATTATATAAAATCCAAATCATTGATATAAACCCTAACTTCAAACAACAATTTCTAAGTCTTCCAAAACCCTCTCAAAAAAATTCTTATGTTTCTAAAAAGAACTTTAAGCTAGCTCTCAAATCTTAACCTTTGATCTTTGAATGCTTCCCTAACTTGCCCTTGGCAGTTGTTTTAGTGACCAGAGGTCTGATTTCAACCATGTCTCACAAATGGTCGAGCCTTGGGTATCAATCTAACTTATCCTCAAGATTTTTTAGTCCAATTCTACCCTTAACTTGACCTTAGTATCAATCATACCAACCATTTATCTCTTCTATCCTAATTTTATTAATTTATGATCTTTCTAAGGTAGTAGAAGAGTCTCTATAACCTAAAAGGTAAAATTACTAATTAACCTTCAACCTACTAACTATTAAGATAAGAAAATAACCTAAGAGGCTTTTATTAAAGCCATGTTTAGATACCTAAAATTATAATTGAACTAAGATAATTAAATATTAATTAGAAATTCAATTTTAATTATAATTTTATTGTATAATCGTATTACATCACGATATCGAAAAAGATCAAAGTTATTATGGACTTAAAACCTCCTTCCATGGTAAAAGAAGTATAAAGGACGTTGGGACATATAGGATGGTATCAAGAAGTCATATAAGATTATGCTACACTGTCCATGCATATATCTCAACTGATACAAAAAGATATGAAGTTTGAATGGGATGAAAAATGCCAAGAGGCATTTGATATCCTTAAAGAAAAACTTAGTACCTTTCCCATCTTAAGACCCCTCAATTGATCATTGCCCTTCCATGTACTTTATGACACTTCATTGGTAGCCATAGGGAGCATGTTGTATTGAGCAAGTGGAGAGAGAGGTAAGGACTATCCCATAGCCTTTGCTAATAGGCAATTGAATTGTGTAGAGAAGAATTATACTACCATGGTGCGAAAATGCCTTGCCATGGTTTATTCTATTAAAAAGTTTAGATATTACCTTCTCTTAAATCCAATGGTGTTTTTTGTAGACGACATGGTAATCAAGTACTTTAAGAATAAGATTGATTTAAGTGATAGACTTGCAAGATAGGTGCTTCTACTAGAAGAATTTGATTATATAGTAGAATACAAGCCTCAAAAGATGCATAAGCAAATAGACCATTTATCTAGGTTGTCAGAACAAATTGGTGAAGCCTCGATTGACGATACCTTAATAGATGAAACCTTGTTTATTGTTTCAACTACTCCTACTTGATATGAATTAATTGCCAAGTTTTTTACAATCCAAGCCTTGGCTTCTCATCTTTCTAAAACAGAACGTAGGAAGGTGAAAATCAATAGTAGACACTTTGCCATAATTGGGGGCAAATTACATAGATATGGAATCAAAGGGATGTTAAAGAGGTGTATGATGGGCAACGAAATTCCTACCATTTTATCATCATGTCATCATAGTGCATGTAGGGGGCATTTTTCAGGGACCTTAATAGACCAAAAAATCCTTATAGTTGGCTATTATTGGCCTATATTATTCCAAGATTCCATAGATATACCAAGGCCTATGATGCATATCAACGATATGTTAGGAATAACTTAAAGTTGAGTATTCCTCTCTATGTGTCCTTACCTTTAGTTTCTTTTGAAAAATAGAGCATTGATTATATTCGAGAGGTCCATTCTAATTCTATTAGTAGTATGAAATACATAGTAGTAATAAATAAATACTTGATTAAGTGGGCTGAGGCAAGGATAGTTAAAGCCAATGACACCAAGCAAGCTGCAAAATTCCTCTATGAGCAGATCATCACTAGATTTGGATGTCCAAAAATTCTAATTAGTAATAGGTGCAAGCATTTTTTAAATAAAATGATAGAAAACTCGACTAATCAATTTAAAATTGATCATAGAAAAACTACCCCTTATCACCTTCAAATCAATAGACATATGGAAAAAGTCAACCAAACATTAGTTAATATTCTCAAGAAAATAGTGACAACATCAAAACGAGATTGGGATATAAAGCTTCTTACAGCCTTATGGGCTCATAGAACAATCTTTAAAGTAACAACCCAAGCAATCTTTTTTTCTTTTGTTTATGGCATAGAAGCAATTTTACCAATCGAGTTTGAAATTCCTTCCTTTTGTATTGCCTTGATAGAAAGATTGTCAACTAAACAATCTTTAATTGATAGGTTGGAACAATTAAAAAACCTAGATGAAGCTAAAAGATGAAGTGCTCAACATACAGAGGCAATTCAAAGAAGAAGTAAAATTACCTTTGAGAAATGATACAAGATTAGAATCTTAACACCTGGCATGTTGGTCTTCTTACAAGATGTTAGGAGATTAGACTTTCCTAAAAAAATTTGATGTCATATGGTTGGACCCCTATTTGGTTAAAAAAGTCTTTTCAAACAATTCAGTTTGACTATAAATACTCAATAGTAAAAAAAATTCAACCAAAATATTTAAAAATAGATATAAAGAATATAGAGTGTGATTTTTATCATACACAAAGTCATGTGGCTCAACTTCAAATTCACCTTTATTCAATTTCTTAAGTGGAAAATTATCAAAACTAGATAAAATTTAGTAGCTAAAATATTGGACCTCAAGATAAACTATAGTTATATTCAATTGTCTTGTCTTCCGCTCAATTTATTTCCTTCACCAAATAATTAGAGATATTCTAACTGAAGGAGACGAGTACTTGATGAGACTTTCATACAAAAATAAATAAATAAATAAATTATTAAGAGTTGTAAGAATATATTTTAATAAACATCCAAAAGACATAGAAGGATTGATTACATGAGAGGTTGTCAAGTGAGTGTCTTGGGTTTGAATCTGGTTGGAAAAAATGAGTTATTCCAATGAGATAGACCAACCTTGACACCTAATGGAAACATATGCCTTAGAAGGTTGATAGTAAAATCCACTCATATGAAAGAAGAAAATAAAAAGATCACTTTTTTAGCTTTGATTCTTATATATATATATATAATCATTAATTCTTAAGTTAGATTTAATTTTTTTTTGATTCTTGATTAATTCTATAGAAAAAAACCTACTTTAGTTTCTTTAAATAAATAGCAAGTCACTCATTCTTGTCTTGAACAATTGTTAAGAACTTCCATAGAAAAATCTTCTTTATGTTCAATAATATTTTAGAAAGTCAGTTCTAGGTTTTTTTTCTTTATAAGTCGTCTCAAATGGTTGCCATGTGTGAATCATCAAATTAACTCGCTTATTATTTTAGGATAAAAATTTGCATTTAGAATGCTTTAAATCACAATATATAGTGACTAGCGTAGAAATCCTTTGAGAAATAGAAAATGAGAATGTTAGTAGTGGAGATGAAGTCTTAGTAAGTCTTGGAGGCAATTATCTTTATATTATTATCAAAAATCATAAAGGTAGGAAAATATAGCCTTATATGGATATTAGCATTATAAAAATATTATAGGATTTTTTAAATTTTATTTAGAATTTATTTATAATTTTTTAGGAATTTTTAGAGTAATGTTTAAGATCTTAGTAAAAATGAGTTTTACCACTTCGAAAGCCATTATGAAGAAAGGGAGTAAGATTGGAAGGCCATATTAAGTTCCTATGCTAATTGGATATTTTTAAACACCATGGTAAAGTCAAAAATATAAAAAAAGGAGTTTTACTAGTAGAAAATAGGAGGACCAGCAACTAGTCTAGTCCTTGTGGGAAGGAAGGTGTACAAGTTCCATATGAATTGTAGCACCTTGGGTATAGGTAGGAAGATAAGACTAAGGCCTCAAGGCCTCTTTAGACACCCAATATACACTACATGTGAGCCTTGGTGAGGCTCGAACCCTTGACCTATAAGTAAGTTATCTTTGAGGTAAAATATTTTTACTTAACTTTTATTTATTTACTTATTATTTTTAAATCTTCATAACTTATTCATAGTAACTCGGATTTACATGTTTCTTACATCATTGGAAAGTTTTAAAAATTAAATTTTTTAAAATATATTTTTTATTTTTTTATTTTTTAGTAGGTAAAAAACTCTGTGAACAGACTAAGACGAAGTTTTGGAGTGTGTATTTGCTTGTATACATTCCTTTCACTTATTTGTATTGTTTCTTCTTTTGTTCTTGTTCATTGCATCTTCTACTTCATACTACCCATTACAAGCAACTCTTAATTGAGGCCATCCTGTAATTTAGATAGAGAGATAAATTTTACACTTATAGAAGGCCGCAACAATGATCAAATAATAGAATGGTCTTCCTACCTTAGTATGGAGTACTATTGATGGCTGAGAGGACCTATTAACTATCTTCAAAGAAAAAAAAGATCATAGTATGTGGCAAAATTTAATTTGTTGTATCTTAAATTTTCTAAACATATGATGACCAATTTTTGTGAAACTCGTCTCCAGAAGGAAGAATGATGTCACGAATATATATATTTATTCTAATATTTATCTATATGATTAAATAGAAATAGATAAAAGTAGATTTATTTCGTGATATTTTTTAGAAAAACTTCTTAGCAACTTTATAGATGTTGCTTTGATTTTATTTTTGTTTATATTTGATTAATAGGTTAAAAACTTGGTCAATAAGTTAATAATGTGTTGATAGCTTGCAAAATAAGCTAATTATGTGATACACATATAAAAAACTTATCTTGCAAATTAAGATATGTTTCTTGTAAAATCAATATGTTTTAGAGGTCTTTACTTTTGTTTCAAGACTTTTTAAGTCTTCTTGTCTTTGGCAATAGCCATTTTAGTTTAATATTATACCATTTTTGAGTGATTTTTAATTCTTTTGAATCACACAAAAGTGTATTGAGGATTTCTTTTTTAAAATTTTGTATCCTTAATAACAAGGTGGTGGAAGTAGATGACAAACTTGTCTTTTAAGAATAAGTGGTAGTATTAGAGGACTAATGTTGTATAGTAAAATAATCTATATAGAATATTTATATTTTATAAAATAGTCTTTTAGTTATTTTATAAGATTATAAATGAAAATAATCGAAGTAAATAAGAAAAATAACTTATATAAATATCTTTAAGAAAGATTTAAAAATAAATTGTAGCAAAATTATTTCAAAAAACTAAGAATTTATATTAAAAAATGATCAGTTGTGAATCAAGGTTGGACTGAAATTTTTAAGCACTAAATTATGTACCTATGATAATTTAGGAATTTTTTGGAAAATCAAAGAATAAGACTTGAGAAAAAATTAGAATAAAGATCCTAGGGCCTTGAATTTAAGTGATTTGAGTTTGTAATAACTTTATAAAAACTTTGCAAAATTAGGATTTTTTTGGGTGATTTTGTATTTGGATAAATATAAATATTTTATATTATAGATATTTTAATAAGATTAATAAATAAACTATGGTAAAATTTTGAAATTGAATGACTATTTTTGTATTCAATATATATCATAAGTTTAAGTTTTCTTGATTAATTCATTTGAAGGCTATTAAATTTTAAAGTATTAGGATCTTAAAAATTAGAGTGTAGAAGACCAATGAAGATTTTTAAGATTTGCAACAATTTTCCATTTGGATTGAAATAAAATTTTGTATATTGATAGTAGACTTAAATTCTAATAATTGTGCAAAACTTAAAAGCTATTATATGGTGATTTTAAAAAATATTGATACTAGAAGATCGGTAACAAGGTTAGAGAAGAATGCCAATTAATATCCAAGTAGATTATAGAATTTATCTTATATTTGGTAAGTTTGATTTTTTTTAATTTTTTTGTATTTATTTTTAATTAAGTTATTAAAATATATAAAAATTTTGAGTCAAAATCTATTATTAAATTATTAATTATTAAAGTTTTAATTTACTTTAGGATTGATTAAAGATTTTTTTATAATTTAAAGTTTGATTAAATTTTCATTAGGATTTGATTTAGGATTTAAAATTTCGTTAGAATTTTTTTAAAATTATATTAGAATTTAGTTATATTAAATTAGAATTTGATAAGAATTTTATTAGGATTTTATTAGAATTTAATTAATATTTATTTAGGATTTTATTAGAATTTATTTAAGATTTATTTAGAATTTTATTTATTGATATTTTTTAAAGTTTTTGTAAAGTTCTAAATGATTTCTTTAAAAAAAATAGGATTTTTTTATGTTTCTTTTACAAAAAATTTAATACTTCTTTTGGAATTTATTAAAGTTTGATAAGGATTATTAAGGTCTAATTGAAATTTATTTAAGATTATATTAAAATCATTAGAATCTTGTCATTATAATTTCCAATTTACCTCCTATAATTAAGTGATGAATGCATTCTCAAGCAAGGCTTTATATAAAACAACATTGGCTTGTCCTCTAAGAAGAAGTAGTGGAAATTGAGGACATACTTATCATCTACAATAAGATGGTCAATGTACAAGACTAGATTGTTCTTTAGGAAGAAGTAGTAGAAGTAGAGAATTGGCTTATTTTCTAAGAAAAAATGGTTAAGATCAAAGACTAGCACATTTTTCTAGACAAGGAGATAGAAAACCAACTTATCTTCTAAAATGAGATAGTAGAGGTGGAGGTGGAAGTAGAAATTCCACTTATCTTCTACGAAAAAATTGTGGTGGAAGATTGTAATATCTTTGAAGATAAGGGGGTCAATGTACACAACCAACTTATTTTCAAGGAAGATATGGTAGAAATTGAGAATTGATATTTTTTTTAAAAGAAGGTAGTTGAGCTTAAAAATTAGCTCATTTTCTAGAATGATAAGTTAGATGTAGTAGATGTAGAGATTGGACTTATTTTCCACAAAGATAAAGTGATAGCAGTGGTGAAAGACTGACTTGTCTTTAAAGACAAGATAGTAGAAGTAAATAACTAGCTCATTATTGTATAATAATACAAATATTAAGTGAAAGAGAAATAAAAAAGAAATGCTTTATCATAGAAGAGCTTAAATAAAATTATTTTAGCAAATCATTTTTAAAATATAGATAATAGGCAAAGAAGTGATAAAAATTAATAAGTATTAATATTGCTTTTTATAAAAGAGACTCCTATTTATTTTGTAGAGATATAAATAAGCAAAATTAAAATAAATAAAATAAATAATTAATATAGGCATATTAAAAAAAGATTAAAAATAGTTTTTAATAAAAATTACCTCAAAATATGAAGAATTGATACAGAAAGAAGATTAGTTGTGAACCAAGATCAAAACTAAATCTAGAGACACAAAACCATGCACCTACGATACTTCTAAGATTCTTTGGTTGATTAAAGAATAGAATTTGAAAGCAAACTTATGAAAGGATTTTTGAGAGTTGATTTCATGTAATTTGAAGATATATGAAGGTTTTGAAAGCTTTTCAAAGTGAGAGGTGTATTCAATGGATTTGGATTTTAAAAAATAAAATTTTTAAAATCACAAATTTAATAATTTTATAAATATTGTAGTATATTTATATGTAAAAATTTATTAATTTGTCATTGTTCTTGTTGTAAATGAGTGTGAAAAATTATATATCAATTGAGTAGTTAGATTGAAGGTTATAAGAATTTTTATAGATTATGGTCTCAAATAATTCAAATTTAGGGTCAACAAGGGCTTTTACAATCTTGTAATATTTGCTAGTTTGATTAAAATAAAAAATTTTGAGAGCAATTCAGACTTAAATATTGAAATACGGACCAATTTTTAAAACAATTGAATTGTTCAACAAAGAGAAATATTTTTTGGAAGATCAACATTCAGGTTGGAGAAAGAGAGTGGCCAATATTTGAAAGGTTTTGGGAGCTTTTCTTTTAGTTGGTGAATTTGATTCTCCTCAAATTTTATATGATTGTGAATTTCTTGTGAATTAAAGTTTGGATAAAATTTTAGTTGAGATTAATAATTCAATTAATATTTATTTAGGTTTAAAAATAGTTATATTAATTGATTAATATTTATTTAGAATTTTCTTGAGATTTTTTAGGATTTATTTAAGATTTAATTACAATTTAGAATTTGATTAAAATTTTATTATGATTTTTTTAGAATTTAATTAAAATATAAAATTTGATTAAAATTTAATTAAGATTGATTAAAAATTTTATTAGAAATTTAGATAGAATTTAGAATTTAATTAGGATTTGATTAGAATTTGATTAGGATGTGGTCTAGGATTTTATTAGGATTTCATTAGGATTTCATTAGAATTTGGTCTAGGATTAAGATTTAGGAATTTATTAGGATTTAATTAGAATTTTATTAGAATTTAATTAAGATTTGATTAGATTTGATTTAGGATTTTATCAAAATTTTATTAGGATTTGATGAAGATTTGTTGAAGATTACATTAAGATTTGATTAAGATTCATTTAAGATTTCTATTTTTAATATTTTTTAAAGATTTTTTTGAGATTTTTTTGGATTTTTTTTATTATATCTATTCTTTTAAGATTAATTTATGATTTTTTATGTTTTTTTTGTAAGATCTATGGGACTTCTTTTGAGATTTAATTAAAGATTGATTAACATAATTATAATTTAATCAAATATTATTTAGGATTCTATTAGAGTTTTTAGGATCTTCTTATTGCAAGTTTTATTTTATCTTTCACAACCAGATGCCTAGTGCATTTCAAGCAAACTTCACAAAATACAACATTGCCTTCAAGGAAGAAGTGGTGAAGGTAGATGACCAGCTTATCTTCCAAGATAAAGTGATAAATGTGAAGTACCAACTTGTACTTTAATATGAGGTAGTAGATGTTGAAGATTAGATTGTCTTCTATAGACTTCACTTAGACCGATTTGTTTTATAAGACATGGTAGTGGAGGTAGTAGAGATAGAAGATGAGAGATTAGAAGATTTGATATCTTGGTGGAGAAGGAGGTGGGAGGTAGAGGAGGTGGTCTTTTGGTAGAAGGAGGTGTAGAAGTGGAGGTGGAGGACAAGCTGATTTTCCTACAAAGAAGTAGAAAGTGGATGAGAAGGACGTCAAAAAGAAGGATGTCTAAGATGAATTGATTTTTTTAGTCAAAGAGAAAGAGAAGAAGTTTTCACTATTTCAAAAACAAGATTCAAATGCTTCTTTAAATAAATCTAAATTATGTTAAGAAACACTAAAGTATGGTAAAATTAAAAATTTATTAGAATATGAAATATAAAAGTTTAATTTATGACTTATATTAGATATATATATTGTATTACCATAAAAAATTAATAATAAATCATAATAATATATGTGTATGTATATATATATATATATATATATATATAGCTTAATTATTTAAAATATTATATTTAAATAAATATTATTTTAATTTAGAATTGATTTATAAATACATACATATATGTGATTTAATTCAATTATAAAATATTCGTAATTTTAAAATTATTTTAAAACCACATCAATTCAAAATTATTTTATAAAATCAACTTTTATAATTTCCTATAATCTTTTTAAATAGAATGAAAAAAATATATGTTTTATTAGATTATTATATATATATATATATCATTATAATTATATTTATTTATTTATTTATTTAATTTATAATTTTATAATATACTATGTAAGACTTTTGGAATATTGAAAATGAATCATACTACAAAAGATATGTTTTTAGATAATTTAATTTTTTTTTAATGAATCAAAAGATTTAAATTGATATTTTCTAAGCATTTGTATCTATGTTTTTTAAAAGCCTATATTTTCTTTTGTATGTTTAGACTTTAACTAAATTTAATTGAATTTTATATTATTCAAAAATAAAGATTTTAAGATTATCAATAGATTACCATTGAAATTCAAGAATTAAAAAATGATAAAAATGTTAAAAATAATTACTAGCATAAGCATTTTTAATGTAAAAATGGTTAGTTTAAAAGCACAACACTAATAAATTGAATAAAATTCCTATTGTATAACTAGAAGACTTTTAAATTCTTACTTTTATTTTTCTAGTTTTACACATCTTACTTAAATAATAGAATTATTACTTAAATGAATATCTTAACAATAAAGTCGAAATTTTCAAATTACCAACTTTAATATAAAAGCAATAGAAGTTCCAAATTATTTAATAGATTAATAAAATTATTTAATTTCAGCTATGTATTATTATAAATCTATATTTATTCAAAGTATAAATTAAATATTTGACATTTTTTAGTAAAATTATTAATTCAAAACATGTGAACATCAACAAGTTTTAAGTTTCTAATTTCTTTAAAATTTCTATTATTATCTGATTTTTATTTTTAAATTTAATTTCTTTATAATATTTTTTAATGTAAAAAATAAGAAAATTTTTAATTTCATACCTTTTAGGCAGATATAAAATTTTGGTTTATTCATAACTAATCGTTTGTTAGTTAATAGTCAAATTTTATTGAAACATATTTTAAAATATTTAGAATAATATTCTTAATAAATATTTTTTCAAGTTCTAAATAATGATTTTATATAATTTAAACATAATTTTTATATATATATATAATAGGCTCTATTAATATTTATTGAAATTATACACATAGATACATTATGTTTTAGTTCTAAAATTTTATAAATTTATTCTATTTTTTAATGATTTAAGTTTATCTTGAAATGATATTATATAACAATTTTATTTATTAGAAGCCAATTAGAAGTAAAACCAAAAATACACTTAGAATTGTTTTTAAAATATTAATTGTCTTATATTTGGCTGATTTGTATTGAAGTAAAGCTGATTTATATTGAAGTAAAGCTGATTTATATGAATTTGTTGTATAAGTAGTATTACTATGGTATATTATATATCATCAAAATAAAAAACAAAAAAAGGTAACAGTCGAATATAATATATAAAAATAATAATATGTATTAAAACTCCAAAATAAATTTTTTTTGTTTAGCATTCACAAAAGATGTGGGTGGTATGTGATAGATAGTTGGTTGTGGTAGCAATCACAAAAACTAGAGAAGCATTAATAATATCCTACATTAATATTAACAATCTTATACTTTTAAAAATATATTATATTACTAAAAGATTCTATTAATTGTATTTAAAACATACAAGTTCTATGTAAAAATAACCAAGAAAATATTTTAAACAATGAATCACTATAAAAATACATGTAAAATGTTTTTAGTATAATAATTCAGTTACCTTATCTACTATATAGTTTTGTATATTATTTTTAATGATATCTTATATATTGTGGTACAAAATTGGTTTCTAATATTGAAAAACATAAGTAGATGAAGGAGGAAAATACATAGAGAAAAAAATTACTAAAAAAATATATTATTTTAATGAATGCAGAAAACAAAAAACAAAACAAAACAAATAGTAGTTTGTTTTGTATAAAACAATTCAATATTTACTTTGTGACACATTGAATGCATCATAAAACAAGAGTATTTTAATATTAAAATATCAAACATTGATTAGCAAAAGCATACTATGTAACACAAGTAATGACACAAGAACTCACTTTGTTTTCTTAATCCAAAACGATAATGCACATTGGAGGCAAAGAGAGGATCACACTTTCACTTTTTTCAGTCCGCGTGTCCGAAGAACGCCGGGCAGAACGGGGAAGCGACCCTACTTAAGGGACGGGCCTGGTGGGTCCAAAGGCTCAAAGACTCCTCCGAAGGATTCGCCACTCTGCCTCCAAACCCTAGTCAGTACTGCTGCTCTGCCGCTGCTTGTTGTTGCTCTGCCCTCAAGTGCCTCCCTCATGTAGTGCTTGCGTTGCGTTCCGTTGCCCCGTGGACTCCCGACTCCTCCTTTCTACGTAAGTGCGATGCCTGTCCCTCTTTCGCAGCGAGCTTCTGGCTTTTCTGCTGCTTCCTTTTATCGTTCCAAGCAATCGCTGGAAGCTTTTGAGAGAGGCGTTTGAATCCGGTGCGTTGACGCCTGGCCGGTGAGTTTGGTTGGAGCCCGGTGGAGGTGTTCCGAGAGATGAATAGATTGGAGCGCCTTCCGGATTAATATCTCCCCGGCAAGGGAAGAATAAGTGTAAATGTAATTGGAAGAATTTGACGTGAGGAAGTGTGGGGGTTTACGCTCGGGTCCGACAGTTTGGTTTTTGTTTGAGTTGCAATGTGAGTGAGGTGTGGACATTATCAAAGGTTTTCATATGAATTTCTGGTTCCCGTTGTCTTTTTCTGAAATCCAGGCTCGTGTAGGCTCAGAGAGAAGGTGCTTCAATGTGTTTGTTTTTACTCAATTATTCTGTCGCTCTGAAGGCTCCTGCTTCGGCTAGTGATCGTTTTTTTTAATTCTCTAATTTTCTAATTTTTTTGCTTGCGTAGAGCTGAATTTTGTGAAATGCGGAATTCGGCATGGATGTTTATTGACCTTTTGGTATTTGATCTCAATAGACTTTGTCTAGGTGTAACAGAGTCAAAGTGACTATTTACATGTAGCTCATGTAATCGAGTGCACCTATGTGGTGATTCTACTGTTGTTTTCCAAGGTAGAAAATAGATGGTTGGAGATGAAGCTAGTTTGGTACTCTGCCGTTGTGAAGTGGGATTCTGGGGCTGTTTAGTTGAAGTTATGTCAAGTAATGACTTTTTTGTCTGATGCAGAGAAAATAGACTTCGCGATGTATAAAAGTCAATTACAGGAGTATGCCCAAAAGCAAGGCCTCATGTCTCCCTCGTATGAGTACGTGAAGGAGGGAGCGTCTCATGAACCTCGGTTCAAATCAACCGTATGGGTGAACGGTCGTGGCTATGAGTCTGCACCCGGTTATCCAACTCTTAGATCAGCGGAACATGCTGCTGCGAAGGCTGCCCTAGATTTTCTTCAAAAAACTCAGTTTAAGGTTGTTCCAGTGGTAAGTTTTTCTGTCGTTTTGGTTAACTTGGTTTCTCAATCTCGTTATCGTCACTTGTGACATATTGTTCCTCAATCTGAACGTCTAATTGCTGAACGGGTTAGTTAAGCCTATGGGGATCGCATTTCGGTTCTACCAGTAAAGGATGTGCCATAAGTACTTCTGCTGTGCCATTCCTTCTTAGGAACCTCCATGTAGTCTAGGGTTGTTCTTTGCCTAGATTCTTTATTCACGTGTGCGTCAGATAATGCGTTAGGTTGTTTACTAGACATGCTTACTAAGTTGATTGTTAGTTGTGGTTTTTTTTTAGCTCGGATGTGATTTGTCCTTAGTTTACCTCGGATTAAACACGCTACAGATGGTTTAGCTACAATACACAGTATCTGCTCTCAGCGGTTGTAATGTCTTCTTAACGGTATATTTGAAAATGTTTGGAGATGGCTGTAGCCATTACAAGCATTTAGTTCATGACTTTTCGGCTGTCTTCCTGTTGTACATTAGGAAGACCTATAGCTCAGATGCTGGTCATGTCGCATGCTTAAGATGTTTATAATGGGATTTGCAACACCTAAGTCAGCTTCGTGGTAGGTGTGGTACAGCATGAGTCAGGTCTCTGCAAGAATCTATTACAAGAATTCGCCCAGAAGCATGGGTATCCGCTACCTCAGTACAAAAGTGTTCGGCAAGGAGAGGAGCACTCACTCGTATTCTCATCAACTGTCGAAATTGCTGGTGTGAGCTACAGTGGTGGTTGTGCCAAAAGCAAGAAAGAAGCAGAAATAAAAGCTGCTCGCACTGCTCTTCTTGCCATTCAGGCCACACAACCAGGTATCGTAATCACCTTTGATTGGATTGTACAACTCCTATATCTCATGTTCACGCAACCTCTACCTAGGACTAATCTGCTTTAAAAATGACACTCCTTGCCATGTAGTTGTGACTAACTTCATCTTTACTGTAACGTGGGTTTTGCTTCAGCTGAGCCTCATATTGCTGTATCTCCAGTGGATCAACCTGGTCTTGTAAGGAGTCTCTTTCACACGTTGCCATTTGATTTCAGTCATTATAGTCTACAGACTTTTGCGCTACCAGCTGAATTTGGGTTGCAATCAGAACATCTTGTGCACATATATGCGCATTAATCTGTTTGTGTATGGTATCTCTTGGTCCCATACTGGGCGACCCTTCCCAATCCATAGCCGCAGCTTCTCAACTGTTGTTTATAGATTGTTTGAATGCGTAATATACGAAGCCAAGTTTAGCACTTGGGTCGCTTGGTATCTGATAGTCAATCCGCAGGCTACTTTTTCATGATACTCGAATCAAAGTCTGACCTGGTCAACACTTCCAGTATTCATGACCTGATGCCTTTTGCAGGTTGCAAATTTTGTCAAAGCTCAACAAAAGCGTAAGAGAAAAGGTAGGCTACATCCTGTGGTAGTTGAGGAGCCCCTTGCCACGAGAGTGAAGCAGTGCGTAGGGCAAATTCCTGAACCAGTACAATTGAATCAAGTGCACCAGGTACCGTACATGCATCAGATACCACAAGTGCACCAGATGTCCCAAGGTCCCCAAGTTCCTCAAATTCCCCAGTACCACCATGTAATACCAGTGAATCAGGTAGGACAACAGTATTCAGTTAATCCTGGTACGTTCCCTGCACAGAACGTTTCACCAAATGATGTGAAAAAAGAGCCTATGTCGAACGTCGGGGCACATGATAATCTAGTGACCCAGCTCGACATCGGAAAAAAGTCAGTAGCTTCGCATAAACCTGTAGCAGGGACGGAATCAAAACTGGTTGCTAAGGTTGTCGATGTGAAGGAGGCAGCTGTATCCGACGTACAGCGGGCTGCAGTTGAAGTTGAACCTACCGCAGTGCATCAGATTTCTATCACAACTGATGTGATTAAGGAATCACGAAATGTCAAAATCTCTAATGTGAAAGCCAATGCTGTGTTAGAGACCTTGACAACCGGTTCAAAGAGAAATTCTCCACTGATAGAACCACGTGTGAACGAAGAATCTTCACCTTCACAGAAATTAGTTCCCACTGCTCTAAAATCGCCAGCTGCATCACAGCGAGCCGTTGGGCGGAATTTCATGGATGTCCAACTTCCGATCAAAAGAAGACACAAAGACCATTGAAGGCAGGACTAAAAACTGTCTGTTGAAGCTGCGTATAGTTTGCAACATAGGTGAGACCGTCAATACTGTACTCCTCGTCATGTTGGATTCACCTAATTTTGTCCAATTATGTTCCTTTATACCATGCATGGTTGTTGAAGTTATTGAAATTAATTCCTTGTTATGAGGTAATCTGTTTTATATCGTTTTGAAAATAAGAGCATGAATAGTACATGTGAATTAGCATAATTCTTGATGCCGAATTTGAATATGCTACTTTTGTGTTACCCGCCTGTGCAAGGTTGGACCATATTCTTCTGACGGAGATACAACTGCGTGGAATTTTTCATCAAACAAGAATTTGTGAACTTTAATACGCTTTGGATGATATTAATATCTGATGAGCTCTAATTCACTGTGTTGGTCCTTGACTAAGACAGTTTATTGTATCAACCATGTCCTTCAGGAGCGGGACAGTCGTCATGTAACAGCTTTTAAACAAACACAGCGCACATTTTAAGTCTGCAACGCGGCGACAGGATTTTATGAGTGATGTAGCAAGCAGATATATCCATGGTTGCAGATTCTGCGCCGTGCACTAGAACTTGATCTTTAAGTAGATAACGCTTTAAGGTGGCTGCGAATGGTTGTTATGTATAATGTGCAGAAGAATGCAGTTTAGTCCTTAGTCTTGGTGATCTACCTTGTGTTGCCCGTCAAGTGCTTGAAACAAGCTGCTGACTGTCGGGACAATTTTGACAATGGCTGATTTGTTTAAATCGTTACGACTCCCACTCTTGCTGATGCATATCAAAGTATTATTTAATCCTGAGGAGTACTGTAATCCTGAATTTTGCTCGATGCATTCGCTCATCATGGATTTGAGTAGCCTATTACCGTAGAAAACAATGTCGGAGTGGTATGAAAACCGCCACCCTCGGATTTCATTTGAAGGAGCCTCTGTTCATTCCTTCAATTCTTTTCAATTCTTTCTGTAGGCTCTTTCAAGTGTGGTGGTAATTGAATCAAACAAATGGTATTCCAATTTTTTGAGAAGAAATGGGCCAAGTCTTCAATTATTTTCTTTGTTTTAAAGGTGATTAGTCTTGATATCACAACAAAGTAATCATGTTTTGTTACCAACTTTGAATTTAGATTGTTCTTTTCTAAAAACATCTACATCAGTTTTTTAATATTCTTGAGTGTCTTTTATTTGTATCTTCATTATTGTCTGAAGTTATTTCATTCTACTTATCAAATCTTTTATTATTAGATTTTGAACTCTTAAAAAATCAAATGTATCAAATCATAAAAGTTATTTATAACCAAAAAAAAATGGAGTTTCTTAAATCAAAGAATGACCAATATTATTATATAAAAGCTTTGCAAATGGTAAGAAAATTGTCCAATTGATTTGGTAGTAGTTGATAATATATCACAAATACTATTCCAAAGCTTGATTCACATGTTCCATTTGTTCATTGATTTGAAGATGAAAAGTTGAAGTTTGATATGAATTAAGGCTTTTGATCAATTATAATATCACTTGAAGGTGAATGATATTAGTATTATTTAAAAACAAGTTAGTTGTTTCTTCACAAGTAATTATTTTTGAATATAGTATAAAATACACTATTTTGAAAGAAAGAAAGTAAAATAAAATAAAAAATCTAACATTATAAACATAGAATTATAAAAATTTGAAATAAAAAGATCTAAAATAAAATCTATTAAAACAAATGACTAGGATTGCTTTGAAATAAGTAGAGATTGAAAAAGTTCATAAGATTGATGACATATAGTCTTTGCTTTAGAACAAACGTAACATGATTGAACAAATGTTTTTTCTTCTTTTAACATTTGAAGCCATCAAAAATCTCTTGAAATAAGTTCCAACATTTTCTTATATCAAATGTTATATGTTGTTAGAAAGTTGGCTTGTGCTAAGTTTGCTTGTAATGCACATAATCATGCTTCAACTTTAGAAATATAAAACAAATTTTAATTGATATTACTTTTTTCAATAAATTTTGTTCAAGTTTGTTAATAAATAACTTAAAGGTATAATTGGTCAAGTTTCAAAAAAATACTTTGTTGTTGATTATATGTTGTATCTTCTTCTTTTGGATTAAGATAAGAACATCTAAACAAGACATTTGAGAAGTCATTGTTTTCTAAAACAATATATAATATTAGATACAAATTATAAAAAGAACATGCTCCAACAAGCTTCATAATAATTTGAAATATGTGATGACATTAAATACTCAAGATTATTTTTATTAATATAAAAAGTAATAGAATGAAAAGCATCCTTTAGGTAGTGGTGCCATTTTTGGAATAAATCCATAATAGTAAAAAGTTCTTTTTATTGTGGATCTTATAATTAATTTGTATTTTTGGAAATATTCTTGAATAAAAAATAATAGAATAGAATTTATTATCTTCATCTGATACCAAGTTTAATACATTATTTTATATAAAAAATGGCTTTGAGAAATCATAACAAAATAAAATAGATGTTGAAGTAACGGCCATTTTTAAACCTTAGAATATTGCTTCTATATCTTTACTTTATTGTAATTTCTTTTTAAAACTTAATTGAGTAAGTGAAACAACTTAAGAATTTTTTTTGATAAATATTCAATAATGGTTTATAAATCTAAAATAAGTGGATATCATATATAATTTTTAGAAGTTTTCAATCTATGATAGTTTTCATCTTTTTAGAATTTATTTGCAAATTGTTATTTGAAATGATGTATGCCAAAAATCCTACTTAAATTGTGTAAAAAATATATTTTTTTATCTAGGTATATAAACTTAAATCTCTAAATTCTTGTAATACAAGACAAACATATTATTTATATTCTTCTTTATTCTTGAAATATATAAGAATATTATCTAAATAGAATGTAATAAAATCATCTAAATATTTATGAAATATATTTCTAATCAAATAATAGAAATCAATTGGAGTATTTGTAAATTCTTAAGATATAATATTGTATTTGAAATTTCCATATCAAATAAAAAATAGAATCTTTTATTTACTTCTTCTTTAATATGTACTAAATTATAGGAACTTTGTAAATATATTTTATTGTAGATTTTAGCTTCATTTTATTAATCAAAGAATTTCAATAATAAAGACAAAAAATAACAATAATTATTGATGGTCAATTTTTTAAATTTAGAATAATCTATACACATTCAAAAGGATCCATCTTTTTTTTTTACAAAAAGAATTGGCACACTTGTAAGAAATTTTGAATGTTGAACAGAATTCTTTGTAAGATTTTTATTAATGTATTCTTTGAAAGTATCAAGTTCATTTTGCAGCAAGTTGTAATTTTATCCAAATAGTAATTAAGTCCCTTCTTAAAGATTAATTGCATAATTATAAGATTGATATTTTGATAATACAACAATATTCTTATCTTCAAATACATCTTGTTATTCTTTATACTACTTCAAATTCTATTGCAATCTTTATTTGAATGAACACTTTGTATTACAAAAATAACAAATTTATTCTTATCTTTAATAGCTTGCATAAATCTCCTAGTTGCCACAAATAAAGTTTAAGCTAGTTTGTTGTCATAAAAACTAACTCTTGAAGTGACTTTTTGTGGTTTTTTTATCAACATTTAGATTATGTAATTTAAAACAAGCAAGGCCAAATATTATTCAATTTTAAGAACATTGAATAATATTAAAGACAATGTTAGATATTTGATCTCTTGATTCTACTTTTGATGGTTTGATTTCTTCTATATATATTCAAATGCAAGTGATTGTCCATCAATAATTTCTATTGGGATTAGTTGAATCTTCTTTAAAAGTAACAATTTTTGTTGTAATACAAAGTCTTTATTTGTAAAATTTACTAAGTCTTTAATATTTAAAATTATTTGAGCTAAAAATTTATTATTTGAAGTTATAATAATCTTAGAAAGTTTAAAACAATATATGGGATCTAAAGTTGTTAAACCATAAGGTTTTTATTTCAATTGAATGTCTTTATTTTTTAATCTTTTAAGTTTAAATTTATATTATTTGCTTTAAATCTTATTAAATTGATATAAAGATTTTATATCTTTTATATTATTATCTTATAATATAAACATAATATTTTTTATTTTTTATATGTCAATCATTTGAATTGAGTTGTATCAATTTGCATATATTTTGATGTTAATGAATAAGTTTCTAAAAACTTAAGGATTGTTGTCATAATTTAATTTGTTCTTCTTTAATCATAATTTTGTTCTTGAGGCCTTTAAAAGAGTTGATTGTCATATGGAATAGCTTAAGTAATAAATAATTCTAATAAGTCTTATTTTTACATTATTAATAATAAATTTATAACATTATCTTTTAATCTATATCAAAATTAATTGATAAGGGCTTTATTATTTTAATATACAATATAAGAAAGTTTTTGAAATATGGTAGTATAGATGGTAGTTGATTGTGATCTTTGTTGTAAAGACTAGAGTTTTGTTTTTTTATCTTTTCTTAATTTATTTCTCTAAATGTAAACACTTTCAAGAATGATTTAAGATTATATATAAATTATGAATTTTTTTAATCACATATGCAATTCAAATGGGAATACTTCTAAATAAAAATATAATTTTAATTTCAATTTGAATAAATCTTTCTAAATATTAAGAAGAATGTAATCTTAAATAGAACTTGAATTATTGTATAAATCTTCAAAATTTTGATCTTGTTCCATTAAACTTCTTTCATATACTAATATTTGTGTTCTTTATATTTTTAATAGCAAAAAAAATTGAATTCACTTGTGAGGTTGATTTATTTATTTCCTTAATGTGTATAATTTTTTTGTGTAGACATTAGAATTCATTATTTATTTCTTTTATAGACATAAGAATAGTGTTTATATAATTGATATTGATAATATGTAAAAAGAAATTCCTAAGAATATTAAAAAGCTTATGAAGATTTGTAATAATTATTATCTATTCTTTTATTAAATAAAGTATTCATATTTTTTTTCTTTCCACTTCTATATTAAAGGATTTTAATAAATCTAAAAGTCGAATTAGAATAGGATAATCTCCAACCTCTATTATCAAAAACATATTTTTACAAAGAGAAGTATTTTATTTTTATTTTAAAAAAAATAATATTAAAAATCAAAAAATATTATTTGAAGGTGAATAGTTTGCAATTTTTAAAACACAATAATAAAAAGTGTCAAGGATATGAACTGGAAGAAGATGCAAAAACCTGAAAAACCTATATTGAAAGAAAATTGATAAAATAGCAATAAAATAATTTGTATATTAAAAGAAAACTAGAATGGCTATTGCCAAAAGATAAAGAAACTAGAGACTCTTAAATCTAGACTAGAAGCAAGAAAAGAGTTGACAAGACTAAAGAGGGCTTCATTCTTACCTCTATATATATTATCTAACTGAGAGCTACGTGGCGATGTTTTATAAGACCTCTAATATATATTGACTTTGCAAAATACATGCTTTAGCTTACAATATAAGTTTTCTATATGTGGGCCACACAGTTAGCTTATACTTTAAGCTACTAACATATGTGGCACATGGCTAATTTATTGACCACGTTTTTAATCTAAAAAATTAATTAAAGACACATATAAAGTCAAAGCAGTGTCTATGAAGCTTTTAAGAAGATTCTATAGAAGATATTATGGAATTAATTTACTTTTACTTACTATTATCTAAATCATGTAGATAATTATTAATTTACATGTATATATCCGTGACATTATCTCCTCTTCTAGGGACAAGTTCCATGAGGATCAATCTTCATATGTTAAAGAAATCCAAGATGCGGCAAATTATATTAACTACATACTCCAATCTTTGTTCTCTTCAAAGATAGTTGGTAGGCCCTCTCAGCCATTGATAGTATCCTATACTAGGGCAAAAAGACCACCCTGTTATTTGGTTATTGTTGAGGCTTTTGTAACTTCTTTTAAATAAAATATTTGAAATATTATTACGAGTTGATCCTAACTCTAATAAAATCACTTAACATTGAAAGTCTCTTCCAAGGTTAAGATACCAAGTACATTATATCTTGCCATCTATTCGAAGAAAGACATGTCATTCTTGAGGATCTTCATCTCAAATTTGTCAACTTGAAGGTTGTAACAATTGCAATGTCCTATCTGATAAATCCGCAAATGAAAGCTCTTGAATTGAATCTACTCATTGTTGGTTGTCTAACTCCATAGCGTCACAAATACATAGAAGCTACAAAAAAAGATAAAAGATAGAATGTAATTTTCTTTAGACCTTGTTTCTTTTATAGCAAAGACTTACTATTCTTCATCTTAATTTAGATAAATATTATGGATAAAAAGCCTCCATCGTCTTTGTTACATTTATAAGATTCTTTACTAGCTTCCATATACATTCAGTAATATCATATCTATGCCAATGAATAAGATATTCGAATTTATTTTGGCATCGCCTTAAATCTAGAATTTCTTCTATTTCAAACTTTTCATTATTATCCACTTCTATAGGAAGAGGTAGATTTTTTTTTTCTTCTTGATATATTCATAGTCTTGTATGATTCAAGAAGAGATACGTAGAAGATAGGATGGATCTTCATTATTTTTGGTAGATATAATCGATAAGCAACCAGATTAATTTGTCTATAAATAGAAAAAGATTCAAGCTTGTAGTAGTCCAACTTATTACAAGGACAAGTAGTCTTGATATTATGACAAAGCAACCATATCTTGTCACCAACATTGAATTGTAGTTGTTTCTTTTGATAGGCATCCGCGTTGATCTTTTGTGGTTCTTGAGCTTTTTTTAATTGCACCTTCATCGTTGCATGTAGCTCTGATAAATGATTTATCAAACCTTCTACCACATGATTATCAACTTTTAAAAAGTCAAAAGTATCAAGTCATGGATGGTAACCATAATTAGTAAAAAAATATATTTATTATGTAGAAGAATGCATTATATTATTATAAACAAACTCTGACAATGACAAGAGGGTTCTTCAATCATCTTCTTAATAAAGTCCATAGAAATAGAAGACCATGGTTGTTCTCAAATAAGTAATGGTTGAAGATGTCCATAAGGTTGATGCTAAGGAGTTTTTGACTTTCAACAAATATTACATGATTAAACAAAGTCTTTTATAGCCTTCTATATTTATAACTACCAAAAATCTCTAGATATTAGCTCCAGAGTCTTATTGTATCGAAAATGTCATGCTGCTAGAAAGTCATGATATGCTTGAAGAACACGTAAACATACTCCTTTTTTTGGCACATATAAGCATCCTATAAAATAAAGTAGGTTGTTCTTGAATTCAAACTTAGAAGTATCACAAGACTTAGAAGAAGTATTATTGATATTATGAATAAGAGGATCAAAGGAAATACTTGATTGAATTTATTTGAGAAAAGTTGAATCAACAATCAATGTTAATTTCATTACTCAAAGATGAAATTTTTTTGACTCTAATCAGATTGTCTTTTATTAATCAAAAGTTCTATCTCCTTCTTTGGGTGTAAGATAAGAATATTTGCAAAGGGCATCAGACAAATCTTATTGTTTTCGTGGCCAATAAGTGATATTTAACTCAAATTTTGACAAAGACATACTCCAATGGGACTGGCAACAATTCAAAATACAAGCTGACATGAAATACTTGAGGTTCTTGTAATCTATATATACAGTGCATGGACTCAAAGCGCCTTCTAAATAATGATGCCATTCTTGGAAAGAATCCACAATTGCAAGAAGCCACAATTGCAAGAAGCCACAATTGCAAGAAGCCTTTTTGTTGTGGATCTCATAGTTAAACCTGGGCGCTAAAATTTTTCTAGAATCAAAAGCTACTGAGTGAAATTTATCATCTATTCCCATTTGTCATAATATAGCATCCAAAGTAAAGTCCAATGTGTCTAATTCCATAAAGAATGCCTTAAAAAAGTCATCACAATACAAGATTGGTGTAGAAACAAAGGCTATCTTTAAAACTTTAAATATTGCTTTCGCTTCTTGATTCTATTGAAGTTTATCTTTACAAGTCAAACGTATAAGTGGAATTATAGTTTGAGAGAAGTCTTTGATAAAGATCTGATACTAATTGGCAAATCTTAAAAAATATTGAATATCTTAGACTGTTTTTGAGATCTTTCAATCTATAATAGTTTGAACTTTCTTAAAATCCATCATAAGTCCATCGTTTGAAATGATGTAACCTAAGAAGTCAACTTGAGTAGTGTGGAATACATACTTTTTTATTGTGGCATAGAGTCTCTCATTTCTTAGTTTTTGTAAGACTTGATGAACATGAAGTTCATATTCTTTGTATTCTTAGAATATATCAAAATGTTGTCTAGATAACAGACAACAAAATCATCTAAAAACTCTCAAAAAATATCATTCATAAGATGTTGAAAAGCTACTACTGCATTTGTAAGTCTAAAAGACATGATATTATATTCAAAATATCCATACCTGATTTGAAATGCAGTCTTCCATTCATCTCCTTTTTTAATACGTACCAGATTATATATTCTTTATAGATCTATTTTTGTATAGATCTTAGCTTGATTCAACTAATCAAGAAGTCTAGATATTAAAGATAGCGAGTATCTGTTTTTGATGGTGATCTTATTGAATCCTTGATAATCAACGCACATTTGTAATGATCCAACTTTTTTCTTTACAAATAGAATTGGGGGTCTTGCTGGAGATTTAGAATGGCATATGGAGTTCTTAGCTAGATTTTCTTTAATATATTCTTTAAATTTGGCCAACTCATTTTGTGATAAATTGTAGATTGGTCCAAATGGCGATTTTACTCCCTCTTAAAGGTTAATTGAGAAGTCATAGGAATGATGTTCTGAAAGAGTATTCGTATTCTTTTTTTCAAATACATCTTAAAAATCTTGATATTGGCTTAGAATACAACTTGAAGTCTTTCCACCGTTAGAAACAGATGTTGCATAGATGACAAAAGGTGATCCTTTTTTTGGAGCATGCAAGAAAGCACTTGCACCTATAAATATAAGTTTAATTGTATTAGACTTGTGATTTTTTACTTGATTAATTATACTCTTAATTATACTTTTAGAAAAGTCAAGAGTATGAGAAATTCAATCTATTCGAGGGTTGTATTTTTCTAACGATGATAAACCTAAAATGATTGAATTAGAAGAAGTTCTAATGATATTAAATACAACAAAGCTATTATGATTATTGGTTATTATTTGTATAGGAAGGATTTTGTGAGTAACATCTCTAGAAGACAATGGACGACCATCTATGACTTTTACATGAAGAAGTTTAATTTTTCTTATTAAAGATATGCTAAGTCTTTTAGCAAATTATTCATTTAAGAAACATGCTGAGACTCTTGAATCTAACAAGGTAAAGGCTTTGTTATGTATAGGTCCTAAAATAATATTTAATGTAAAACAAAGAAAGGGTTCAAAGGAGAGAATAGGACCTTTATTAGGCATTGTACAAGGTTTTAGTTCCACAATTCCTATTATAATTGGATAAACTTATTTTTCAATATATTATCTTCTTTAACATTCATACTTCTTATTTTATAATTGTATCATTTCTTTGGACAATGTTGAGCAATGTACTTAGATTCTTCATAATATAAGCATAATCCTTTCTTATAATGATGAGTCTTTTCTTGTTCAATAAAAGGTTTGAAACGTACCACATTAATTTGCATATCCTATATTTTTAAAATGTATGTATTAAGGAGGCATTGGTGTTGCCATTGAATTATAGTAACATTGAGGCCTACTTGTCCAACTCTCAAATCAAAATTTGAAAAGTCAATTGTCACACTTCACAGCAAAATTATTTGCTTGATTCAATGTTTAAGGATCAAGTAAGTTGAGTATCAATTTCTTTACCTCATGTTATAATCCATAGAAAAATTGGTTAATAAGTGCAACATCATCTTACTTGATATCAATTCCAAGTTATCAAAATTATAAAGTATATAATGTTACAAATCGATTGCTTTCTTGTAAAATATAGATCTTATTGGTTGTAATATGAGTTGCATCATGTTTTCTATACATGGATCAAAACTCTACTAAAAAAGCCACCAAATTATCTAATATTGGATCTTGTTCTTTAAAAAAAGATAAAAATTATGATAATGCTGAACATAAAAGAAGTGTACCAATGAATCTAACTTGTGATCTTAGAATTAGCTAAATTTGGTATTAAAGTTCAATCACAAGTTGTACTTGATTGATAAATCCTCAAAACTTGGATCTTATACCATCAAACTTCTCAAGCAAGGCAACTTTTGCTTCTCTAATGTCGAAAGGATGTTCCACCATAGGAAAAGGGATATGATTGGGTGCAGATATTGAAGCGGCTCCAATCATATCTATATCATCACTTCCAGCTATTCTTGTTTCTTTTTGTGGTAGTAAACTAAGTTGATACATCATAAACATTAATGCCTTCAATTGATCTTGTATGTGTGTCATTACATCTTTCATTTCAACAAGCTCTGCTATGATAATATTTAAAAAATAAATATCTAATATTGCTCAGGACGAGCAGAAAAAGAGACTTGAGAACAAAGAAGATACTAAAAATAATATTAGTTTAAAAGAGGGTAATCTATAACTTCTAATACGCTTATATCTTATAAAAAAAAAAGGGATAATCTACTCTTAATTAAGAAAAGACAAAGCTCTAATATTGTAAGTATACTATTGTCAATCTATTAAAGATATGAGCTAGAAGAAGATATATAAATCTGAAAAATCTATGTTAAAAGAAAAGTGACAAAATAGCAATAAAGTAGTATGTATATTAAAAAGAAATTAGAATGGCTATTGCCAAAAGATAAGAAAATTAGAGACTCTTAAATCTAGATTAGAAGCAAGAAAAGAGTTGACAAGAGTGAAGAAGGCTTCACTCTTGCCTCTATATATACTATCCAACTAGAAGCTATGTAGCGATGTTTTATAAGATCTCTAATATGTGTTGACTTTGCAGAACACATGCCTTAGCTTACAAGGCAAGTTTTTTACATGTGAGCTTTATAGTTAGCTTGTACTTCAAGCTACCAACATATGTGGTACATGGCCAACTTCTTGACCACGTTTCTAACCTAAAAAGTCAATTAAGACACCTATAAAGTCAAAGCAACATCTATGAAGCTTTTAGGAAGCTTCTATAGAAGTTATTATTGAATTAATCTACTTTTATCTGAATCATATAGGTAATTATTGATTTACATGTATATGTCTGTGACAAAAAGTCAAATAATCCACTCACTTCTAAAACAAAATAAGTTCAATAAATAAAGATTTTTATCAAACTATTATAGATATGAATTACAATAAATTTCTAAAAATGATAATATGTTCTAATATCAAATAATAATAATAATAATAATAATTAAAAATATATATAAAATTAAAATTAGAATAACTATTATTTAATATAATAGCTAAAATACCTTAAATTAAGATAGAATACAAAAAGGCATTGATAAGAGTAAAAAAACCTTAATTTTATTTTATAAATATAATATCTAATAAAGAATTATATAAAAGTATCTTCTAAGTCATATGACATGTATCCAATTTGCAAAACAAGTGTTTAACTTTTAGAGTAAGTTTCTCATATATGTGCCACATAGCCAACTTGTTGGTTAAGTTGTCAATCTATTAATTACTTATAAACACATGTAAAGTCTACTAAGCTTTTAGAAGCTTTTTAATAAGATATCAATAATCTATCCTTCTTCTATTTATTTCTATATAATTCTACTTATCTAAATAAATGAATAAGCATCTTTTAGACTTATAAAGGCTTCAATTTTTTTAGCATTTGATAAATTTCTAATAATTCTTTGAGTATTATTTTGATAATATCTTATATATTCTAAAAATATTAAAAAATAAAGAATATATATTTTTTTACTACAAAATTTTTAAGATGAAACAATATATATCAAGATGAAAAAATATATATTATACATAATTCAAGTAAAATTTTTGAGACATATTATTTTAAATAATATTATAAAAATAGAATATAAGAAGATACAAACTATTTTTGATTAGACAATCTTTAATATTATACATCCAATATTTTTAGGATTTATAAATTTTCATTAAATATTTATCAAGAATTTTTCTTAAATTATTCATTTGCTTATACCTTTAATTTCCAATGAAAAAAAAGAATTTAATAAAGATAAAAAAAATAACATTTAAAGATATAAAAATAACTTTTATTTCAATTCTTATATTATGCTTCTCAGATTTTTTGAAGCCATATATTGTAGAAACATATGCATAAGAATTTGCATTATGTTAGTTCTATCTTAAATTCATGCAAATAATAGACTCCATTCTATTTCCACTTATATAAATAAAATATGAATAGTTATAAAACCTACTTGTGAAATTTATAAAAAATAATATTTTTTTATTATAGATTCATTCAAAGAATGGCATTACTATCTAAAAAGTAATTTTCATACAATCATAATTTTTTTTGAATACAAGAATCTTAAGCATTTTATATTAATACTTATTTTTATTATTTTTTATTATTTTAGAGCATATATTTATCAATATTTGTATCTAATATTACACATTGTCTTGAATAATAATAAAACTTATCAAACACTTTATCTAAATATTTTTATCTTGCACCAAAATATTAAAATTTCACATGCAATTAATAATAGATTGTTCTTTTGAAACAAGAGCAATTACATCTTTAAGGCATTAAATCAACAAAAATTGTTGAAATTATTTTTTATTACAATATTTTAAATTATAATAGACCTTAATCTTGATATTAAAAGTAACATTCATGAAGAAGTTAGAAATTTTTTTCTCAAGGATAATCTTCTTTATTTTGAAAGTCATATATATATTCCAAGAGTTCAACAATAATTACATGTACAAATAGTAAAACATAATCTTTCAACAATATAATACCTTGGATATAATAAAAATTTAAAATTTGTCTGAAGAAATTTTGGTGGTCTCTAATTTAGAAAGAAACTAAAGTATTTGTTTAACCATGTGACAAGTATTCTAAAGCATAGACTATGGCATTGATCTTAAAAAATTCTTTAATTTTTATCTATTTTAAGATCATCTTAATAATTTAATTCACCAAACTTAATTTTAATTATTTTATATTTTAATTAATTTTAGATTAAAAAATGCACCATGATAAATATAAAAATATTATAATTCTAATACACTTAATTATAATTATGTATACTATAATTATATGTAATATCAATTCTTAAGACTTTTTTTTGTCATGGAATATTTTTTAACTAAAATATTACAAAATTTTACCTTATACAAAAACTATCATGGTTGTAAAATATCCAAACTCTTCTTCTACATTATTTATTGATATTTTGGACTTTTTAGTGATATTATATTCTCTTGAAAAATTTAATTTGTATCAAGTCCATAGAAGAAATTCTTCAATATATTAATATTAAAAATTTAAAGATATCAAATTATCTTTAATATTTTAATTTTAAAATAATAAAAAATTAAAATGTATAAATTTAGTATTAGAATAATGTTTTTAGTATACCATTAACTATGAACAAAAAAATTACTTAATTGTCTTGTCACTAGCAAAATATATTATATAATAATACAATTCAATCTATTATTTAGAAAATTTATTTTTTAAATTATAGTTATTATCTATAATTTGATATATTTGATATTTTAAAAGTTAAAAATCTAGTACTTAATATAGTTACAAAATTAAAGCCATTTATATATATATATATATATATATATATATATATGTGTGTGTGTGTGTATATATATGTATGTGTGTATGTGTGTGTGTGTGTGTGTGTGTGTGTGTAACAATATCTATTATTATTCTTTTTTATCTTTTAATATTTTTTTATCTTTTATTTTTGGCTTTCTTTCTTTCTTAATAATATATAAGTGTTTTTTTCTTTGGAATGTTCACAGATTTATATACGTTAAAAAAAATTGAAATTAAATCTAATAGGACTAATAAAGATTTTTTTGATTTTAAAAACAAAACTATTAATGATATTTGCAAAATAATTACAATTGAAATTGAATAATCAATAGAAGCTTTTGACTTTGTAGCTTGAAAAATAGTTTATTTTCATATCATGTATACTATTTATTTATTTTTTAATCACGGTCAGAGATTCTACATATAATAATTGACCTATCTTATTATTTTTTAAAATTACATATAACACTATTAAACAAATTATAAAAAAGACATTCTCTAATAAATTCAATCATATTTTAAGACACATATTCACATAAAATATTAATTTTTTTGTAATTAATATAAAGCACGTATTGATTTAAAGTGCCTTTTAAATAATAATGTCATTCTTGAAATTAATCTATAGTAAAAAAAAAATGTTTTTGTAGGAGATCTTACAATTTATTTTAGATGTAAAAAAGAATTATAATAATAAAATAAATTATATTATTAATATATATTTTTTATGAAAATATTACTAATATAAATTTTGATACAATTGACCTAGTAAAAAATATTTTTAAAATAATTAAATAGCATAAAATAGAATTTATATTGTAAGTTATTTTAATAATTTAGAATATTTCTTTTACATCTTTATCTTATTAAAATTTATCTTTACATGATAGTTTTAGAATTAAATTAATAAAATAAAATATATTTTTCATAAATATTCAGTTGTAGTTTAAAGTTTTAAAGAATAATTTAAAATAACTTATAATTTTAGAGTTATCTAACTTATTTTTAGTATTATTCACCTTCTTATAATATATTTTTTATATAAATAGAAAGATCCTAAAAATTTATTTCAATTGTATAAAATACGTATTTTTCTATCTTGACATAAGATTTTATATATTGAAGTTTTGGTACTAAAAGAAAAATATATTCTTTATGTTTATTTATATTCTTTATGTGTTTAAAAAATATCTTTAGATAATAAAAATATATAATATCTTTAAATTTGTAAAGTGAAATTTTGTTTAAATGCTATAGAGCTATAAGAATTTTAATAGATACACTAGGTTCAACATTATATTAGAACTAATTGAGAATTATTCAAAAAATAATTCTACCTTAATATTATAATATAATTCAACTTTAATAATATGACTATAGGATTATACTAATTAAAATATTTATTTTTAAAAAAAATAATAATTTCAAAAAAATAATACATATATCTTTAAGAAGAAAATTTTAATTTAATGTTAGTATTAAGATATGGTTATTATGTTATAGTATCAAGATCAATTAGCCTTCTAAAAAATCAAATTGATTTAAATTTAAAGTAATTATTCTGCAAATACAAATAAATTTGTATATTGATTGGAATTACCAAAAAAAACTCTAATATATATATATATATATATATATATATATATATATATAATAATAATAATTTTATCATCATATTTTTAGAATATTTTTTTAATAATTATTTTAAATAATAAATATATTTAGACTAAATTACTTACTATATCATTTTATTAAAATAGATAATAATTAAGGATTTAAAATAGAAAAAAATCTAAGATTTGAAGCAATACCAAAAAAGCATTGAAATTTCTTGTATGTTAGCTTTTATAGTAACTTCCAAAAGTAATGCAACATCCTTTACAAATGTACAAAATTGACATTTTTTCAAGAATGGTGTCATTTTGTGTATATTCTTTCTTGACAATGCATAGGACATTTGATTGTAGAAGGTAAATAGAAATGCAACAACAATCCTACTAACTCTAATAGAATCTTAAATAAACCTTAAACAAACTTTAATAATCCTAATCAAAATTTAATCAATTCAAAATAAATTTTAAAGAAGTTACAAAAAAAAAAAATCTTAAATTAATCTCAAAGAAAAATAATAAAAAATCTTAAGGTAATATAAAAATAAACCTTCAAAAAACTAAAAATAATCTTAGAAAAATACTAGAAATAAAAGCTTTAAAAAAAACAAAGAATCCTAAAGAAATATTGAAAAAAAAAATTCTAAATAAATTCCAAGTAAATCATAATCAAATCTTAATTAAAATCCTAATTAAAATCGTAATGAACCTTAATCAAATTCTAACTAAAATTCTAATGGATCTTAACCAAATCCTACTTCAAATCCTAATAATATCCTAAATCCTAAATCAATCATAATAAAATACTAAACTTTAGATTAATCCTAATGAATCCTGATAGAATCCTATTATAATCCTACATCATATATCAACTCTAATGAAATCCTAGACAAACCTAATCAAATCTTAATCAATTTTTAGTCATATTCTAATTAAATCATAATTCAATTCTAATCTAATCCTAGTTAAATCTTCATCAAATACAAATAAATTTTTAAATCCTAACCATATCCTAGACTCTAAACTAAATTTAATCAATCCTTAATCAAACTTTCTATCTTAAAAAAAAAATTAACAATCTTATAGCAGATTAAAAGTTTGATAACAAATGACCGAATCATTGATTTTGACTAAAGCTTTTTATTCCTTGGAACAATTAAGTTAACAACAAGCACAAAAAAATTGAAGAAGTTCGAACATATCATATAGATGATAAATCCTAAAATCCACTTAGATATTGACTAGCCTCCTTCTCAAATCTTGATGCCAATCTCTTCAAGCCACATTCTCTTAATTCCATAATTAAATACCTCTTTAAATTTCTTTATATGTTGGAAATCAATTCTACTATCTATATATATAAATTTTACCTCAATTCAACTTGAAGATTACTAAAGATCTTATAAACCCTCATTGACCATGAAAACCGTATTTTTGAGACCCCAATCTATTTGAACTTCAATAACCTTCGATCTAATTTTTTGATTATGCTTAAATTTATAGCACGCAATAACATCAACTATAATCACTAACCTACAAATTATTATCCTTAGATCTATTACCAAACTCATAAAATTCTTCCAAATATAAATTCTTTTTTTAGTTTATAAAATTAGATTCACCAAAAACAACCTTGACTTTGTAAAGCTCATACAAAGTCATTAAAAACTAAAATTTTCCAAAATCAACATTAAAAAAAATCCTATAAAGTCTTATCTAAAATTCCATTCTTTAATTTTCAAAAAAATTCTAGAGTCACCATAGGTGCGTGATTTTATGCCTTGGGGTTTAATTTTGATCTTAGTTAGCAACCAATCCGTTCTAGGTATCAATTCTTGTTTTTTTGAGGTATATTTTGCTAAAATCATCTTCTAACTCCCTTGTATATATTCATATATTCTTTATTTTTCTAATATACCTTATTTTTTTTATTTATGGCCCTACAAAGTAAGTAGAAGCCGATTTTGTAAAAAGGCAGCATTTGTACTTTTAGTTTTACTACATTTTGACTATTATCTATATTTCTAAGATAATTTTTCACAATGATTTGAAATAAGTTCTTCTATAATATAATATTTTTTTTACCTATTAGCCATGTTATATCATGACAATAGAAAAATCTTATGTCACATAGTGCCAATAGAATCTAAATAAAATATGTAATTAGCCTTAGGTCAATTTCCATGGTGATCAGACCTACAAGCTAGCAGTAAATGGTAGAAACATAAATTTGAGGTGTTGCATTACTTTTTGAATTCTTCAAAGTATCTAAATTATGGAAAAAATTAATTATATTAGTACCTAATTATTTATTGGTTAATACTCTTGCTTTGCATTCACAAGATCCTCAATTCAATTTTTACTTCTATCATGCCCAAAACTTCCCTAAAAATTTATACACAAGTAATTACCTTACACACTGAATAAAAAAGTTGTCATATAAAGAAAGGAAACTAGGAACAATACCATCAATAGTTAATTGCATCATTAAATATTATAAAGCTAAGAAGAAGCTGGAGATTAAGTAAAAGTTAGAATATCATGCATTCTCATTGAAAGATATGATTTTTACCTAGCATGATTGGTGCAAATAAAAGAGCAAAGTATTGTAGTAAAATGTGAGAGGGTTCTTTGAGAGGTTATAAATATCTTAGCTTCTTGTAACACAATAAGAAGGATGCTAAAGCAACAAAGAATATAATATATAATTAGAAAGAAGAAGTATCTTTTTTTAGAATGTCACAAATAATTAAAGCATAAATAGATTAAAAATAAAATAAAATAAAATAAAGATTAGATGGAGGAATAATAGATGAAAGTTGTTTTTTAATATGTAAGTAAATTCAACATTATATAGTTTGATGGTCAAGAATATTGTTAGAAGAAGCAACCGGAATTCTTAAGCAATTGTATTGTTAATAAGATTATGAAGCATGGAGGAAGGAGAATCATGGTTTGAAGTTGCATGAGTTAAGAGGGCATTGGAGAACTCACCAAAATCAAAAGAAATATGAATAACAAATATTGTGAGAACATCTTACAAGACAAATTTAAGCATATAAGTTCTAAAGTTTGAAAAAGAAGCAGTGGATGTTCTAATAGAATAATGATCTAAAGCATACTAGTAGGTCAATAGTGAAATACTCATAGTTTATACAATCACAATATTGCCATGGAATCTACAATTCTTCAATAAGAATCCTATTGAACATTGGTGGAACAAAGTCGAGTGGTACCTTCGACTCCATTAAGACCTCTCAACTAGTAAGGATGACCTTTGAAAGAAGTTGTAGGAAGAATAGAACATCATTGAGATAAAAGTCATACAAAAGTTGGTAAAATCAATGTCCAACAGAGTGCAAACATTATTGAAGGTAAAAAGATAATATATCAAATACCAATCAAATAACATAGCATTGATATAAAATAAATAAAAAATAAAATATATTTTTGCATCTTTATTGCAATTTTTCCAATATTATTCAACAAGATTTGTGTATCTCAAAACATAATAATGTAAAAATTCCAAAAATAATACAATACTTCAAATTCATATTTTTACCATTTATTACTAGCTTGTAGGTCCAATCACCATAGAGATTGATGTGAAGATAGCTACATACTTTATTTAGACTATATTGGTATCATATGATATAAGTTTTTTTTGTTTCCAAAAAAATGTCAATTTTATACATTTGCAAAGTATATTACATTACTTTTGGAAGTTTTTGGTATTTTAAACTATGCAATCTAATTATAAATTTTTTTATAGAAATTTTCTAAATTTATAAGACACAATAGAAATATCATATAATTCAAACATTCAAATCATAAATCATATAGCTATTAAGAAACTTCTACAAGACCATCTTGTTCATTAATATATAAGTAGGGAAGATTAAAATCATATAACATTATTTTCTCACTTTAGTATTACATCAAAATCTTTTTAGTCTTTTGTACTTAACAATAACTATTTTAATACATTCTTGTCTTATTATTAAATAAAATGAATTAGATCTTGTTTATTCTTTTCTAATATATATATATATATATATATATGTGAATTTTTTAATAAGACTGTTTAAATACATGTCCAAAAATACATCTAAAATTTTATATTATTAAGCATAAAGATATAATATTAATCAAAAATATAATTATAAATTATATGAATATTTTTTAACTATTTATTGATAACTATTACAAATTTTTTATAAATAAAATTTTAAAAAGAAGATAGTAATAAAATTATTAAAATTTAATATTTGATTGATTTTTTATTTCTTTGTATAAATTAATTGTATAATTTGTTTATCATAATTTTATACCTATTTTTTAAATAAGTAATATTTGAATACTATTTTGTAATAATGTATTTATTTTGTAATAATCCCTTTTTTGATAGACTATATAATATTTTTTTAACATATAAGTTTGATCAAAATTTACCAAAAATCAAAATTTAATGAAAAATTAAAAATTAAAATAAATTTTATTTTTTACATGTATTTTTTATAAATAATTTAAAATAATTTATTTTCTTATATAGAAAAAAAAATGAAATTTATTGATATTATATATTAACAAAAATATAAAAAAAATGATAATCATTTTTATTATTGCAGATGATTAATTCTATTCAACCATAAAAAAGTGGAATTGTTTTGGATATCACAATCATTTACTTAATATTATTAATATTAAATGATTTGATTTAGTTAAGCCTATAAATTATTTTTAAGTTTTAAATTATCATGCCTATTGTAATATACAAACACGTAAAAAATAAGAATACAAGTTTCAAATGGTCAAAACATTAGATTTTCAAATAGTGTATCCAAAATCTGTCTTTGTTTAAAATAATATATTTACTTTTAATAAACACACATACTTAGCATATAAATTCAAAAGAATTGAAAAATCAGTATTCATAAATTATATTCAGAAGTAATTAAATCTTGCCCATATGTGACTTATAAAATACTATATGTGTGATCTTACATGTATTATGAAATCATGATATTTTTTTACTTTTGGATGGTATTTATAATTTTCGAGTACAATAGTGTATTAAATGTTGTAAGCAAACATACTTTAGAACTGCTTTTAATTACTACATAATTATATTGACATCATTAAACAAACTCCATGTATTACCAGTTAAAATAACTGATGAAAAGTAAGTTATTTTCACAGAGGTTAAAATAAATTTTCAAACCATCTAGATTGATCCTTCCACAACGTTTTTTCAGTCCCTGTAAACAATAATATTCTCAAGTCTTGTGATTATACCAACAAACTTCAATCACTTTTAATGTATTTTGTTCAATGTCTATGCAGAAGTCAAAGCTATTTCATAGAAAATATAAGTGTTTAATCACAACCTGGTATCAAATTTTTTAGAGCTTTGCCAAAAATTCTCATCTAATGCAAAAGTCACATTCCCAGAATATTTTCATGTTGCTTTCTTCAAACAAATTAATACACATCTGTTCTCAAACTCTTCTTCAGTATTTTAGCTAGTATCCAACTCCTAGTCTAGTTTCTATGATACCCCACATTTCCAGCATAAGAAATAATCAAGTAGCAATGAAAATTTATTTATTTATATTGAATGTTAGAAAGAGACTCATTTTTAACATGCCTTCATATAAATCTGCAGAGGTAGTGACATTGAAAATGGAACCCATATAATGATGCGCCATGACTCAATAACCACGATCTTCATTTCTCCACTGCTGTTCATGTTATTCTTATCAGTAGTAATAGTAGTAGTAGTGGTCGTTGTAATAGTATTTTCCTACCGACTTCGCAAGAATATTGTTGGCAGGCATCTTATAACAATGGCTTTGACAAAGAGCAGCAATGCTTTGATCTCAAAGCATCAAGCATTCATGAATCCATGCCTGTTTGAGAGAAGCATGCCTGTTTGTCTGGCATAAGGGAGAATTGGCAGCATGTTGATTGATTCACCAGCAATGGAGATCATGAAGCGGTGCGACCCGACGCAAACAGGTGGCCTTTGTAAGAAGGAACGGAGGATCTCGAAGACCATGCCGAATGCAGACGTGCACGAAAAAGACATACGAGCACCGACTAGGGCAAGCAATCTCACTGTTAGAACAAAATCTCTCGCCTTCGAGCATAAGCACAAGCATCGAAACTGTGCATGTCGAAGTCGAGGTGATGGTGTGTGGTTGGTTTTGAGGAGCATGTACCTCGATAATCGATTGCCGAATTCCGGATCTGCAGTCAGAAGGGCAACCTTCATAGACCAGATTGCTTCTCCAGGGTGTGCAGGATACGCTTGTTCCACAAATCACAGGAATTTTTGGTGTTGGGATCCTTACCCCGCTTCAGATTTCCGACCTTGGGTGGTAGGAGACTCAGACATCGTGGCATGTTGAGCCGTTTCTCGTGCGGCTTCTTGCCGATCGCGGTGGTGCGACAGTTGCAGCGAGGCTGTGGGAAGCTGGTGTCACCGAAAACGTATCATGAGAAAGTGGTTGAGCATTATAACAATCCGCGCAACGTCGGCAGCTTCGACAAGGACAATCCTGACGTTGGAACGGGGCTTGTAGGTGCTCCAGCGTGCGGCGATGTGATGAAGCTGCAAATCCGCGTGGATGAGAAGACTGGCAAGATAATTGACTCCTGTTTCAAGACTTTTGGCTGCGGATCGGCTATAGCGTCGTCTTCAGTAGGTATGATATTTCTGGCCATTCCCCTTCAGACGCATTCCATCTGCGTGCTGTGGGTATGTTTCGACAGCTTCCACACACTGTTCCACCCACTATGTGTGAAGAAACTGAGATTCTCTGCTGCGATTGTACATGCGCTCGTTCCGTGACTTCCCGCATCATCATCACCATCAATACCACCACTCATCGCTCTTCAAGGGGTTGGGCGTTCTTTGCAGCCACCGAATGGATCAAAGGGAGGCCAGAGAAGGAGGTACTCTCCATCAAGAACAGGTACGCTCAGGACAACCCATTACTTCGCACTATTAACAGTGAAAGCATCCCACCGTCTCCTTCTGACCTACTGCACTAAAACTAAGAATTCCGAGCGCGATAGGGTTTCTAGGTAGAAGAACAAATTACATATATATATATATAAATATATATAATCAAATCCTAGTGTCCATTTGCCTACGCTGCCCAATTCGTGTGTGGCAGTGACATGCAAGGTCATCGCCACAGCTGTAGATTCTAGATTCGACAGCGATAGCAGTGAATTCCGCAAAAAGGCACAGCGATGGAGTGAAAAAAAAAAAAAAAAAAAAAAAAAAAGCAAAATTAACGGAAGGTCGATGCCGAGCGAAAGGATAGCCTCGCAGCATCGGAACCCACCACGGCATAGCGACATTTTCAAAATTTATATGCAGAACTACCAACGGTCCTACGATTAGGGTTTCTCGCTTTTTAAGGTTTTCTCTCTGTACCGCGATCGTAAGTTACGGGTTATGAGAGTGAGTTGCATGTATGTGTGCCTTTATTGTGATTAGTTCATTACTTCTTTCCATTTTCGTGTTGAGCTTTGTCTTTATCTCAAAATAAAAATAAAAATACGTTGGGAATTTCAGGTTGTTTTTTTATAATATCTATTATACGGTTTTCTTTTTCTTTTTCCTTTTTTTCTTTTGGAAATAGGTTTACCAAGATCAATTATGGTGAATGGTGTATGTTGGGTTTATTTTTCATATCCAAAGGTAGGATGTAGAGAGATCATATCTAATGGTTTTCAATTCTTCCTTCAATTTTGGGTATTAAGCCATTTGGGATAATTATTTGTTGATAATATTTCTTGAATACATAGACATGTTGTAACATGAATGTAATTATACAATTGCCAAAGTAAGAATTTACAATATGCAATCATGCATTGTTTTCCAAATGATGTATGATGGAAAAAACAAACAACAACAAGCAATAAGTACACATATTATTGCATATTTTGTATGTATTTGAATACATTTACAGTAAAAATTGTGAAGTGGTCCTATGGGGCATTGTGAATGTCATACTCTATAGAAATAAAGCAACAAATATATTGAAAGACAAAAGGAACTTGATAAACATTTCGTGTGTGACTCATGAGAGTTATCCTGCACAGAATAACTTAAATATTCATTTGAGAAGAACATGACTTTAGACACATCAAACAGATAACATCACTCTCATGTTTCTTCTTATAGGAAAAGAAAAAGGAAAAAAAGAAGGGGGGGGGTCTACATTATAACATTTGAATATTATATGTATAAGATTACATAAAGAAACAAGGTTTTTATTTATTTTTATATTAATCAAAAGTAACAATTACTATCATTTATTTGTTTTTATTTTATTTTTTATTTGTCAGTGACATAGCAAAGTATCTCGTTCTTCCACCAGTGAAGCTACACTGCAGTATGCTTGCTGAAGATGCAATCAAAGCAGCCATCAAAGATTATCAGTCAAAACAAATCTTGGTAATAATAACAATGGTACTTAAAATAGAAATAGAAATAATAATGGTACACCACTTCATTAATACATGATCATTCAGATGAATAACATACTAATGTTATGTTCACAATTCTCTAAACAAACTTTTAGAGATTATGTAATGTATGCATCTAGTTGGAAAATTTCAAAAAATTACTTACTTAAAGAATCAACAATGTTATTTTGAAAAGTTAGGGTAAATTTAGAGAAGATAAAGAATGTGGGTTTTCCTTAAATACTATAATCGTTTTAAACTTGAAATTTTACACAGACTGAATAAAAGTAGAAACAAGGTGAAATAATACATAAAATATCAGAAGTCGTAACAGCAGACAAATCTTAAACCAAAAGTTGAAAATAAAATAGAGATAAACACAAATCAATCAAACAACTCAAGATATTATCATTTAAATATTTTATACTATGTAAATGTCTCAATCACATTTTTTTTTTTTTCTATAAACATATTGATGAATGTTTTTCTTTATATATGTATACACACACAAACTTATATATATATATATATATATATATTTATGGAGAATTGTTAGGTGGACACCCCCATTTTATTCTGTGGACAACCCAGTGCCACACATCTCTGCACATGCACAATAAAACTCTTATTAATGTTATTAAAAAATTAATTAGGGTAACAAAAATAAAACTTTGATTTTAGTTGATTACATTTTTAAACGTATTTAAAGTAATTTCTTTATACATTTTAAAAGATTATTAATTTCATTTAGAAGTTCTTTTAGTGTAAATTTATCCTAAAACTTTACAGTGTTACTAAGAAATTGTGTGTGTGGAGGTGTGTGGCACAAGATATGTCAGCATAGCAATTCCCTATTTATGTTTTTAAAAAATTATTATGTTATTTACAAAAAAATATTAAACTATAAAATTTAATCACGGATTGTATATGAAGGGCTTGTAACTTGTTCAAATTTATTTACATTGCTTAAGATTTAATGCTAAATGATAGCTTCAAAGTAGAGGTCACATTTTGAGTAGGTAATTTTGGAAAAGAAAAGGAAAACTTTGATATTAAAAAAGAAAGAAAGGAAGTATGGTTTGATTTTTCAAACTAATATTTACTAAGTCTTCAAAATAAAATAAAAATTATGACATAGAGTTTTTAGAACATAAATTATATATCACATATTTTCGAGCACATCCAAAATTCAAGAAGATAATTTTGAAAAAGGTTTGAAAATGTCAATTTCTAACATGATTTATTAACAAAGATAACATGCATGAGTACTACAATTGTTAAATGTGACCTCTATTATTGATAATGAAACTGTTTGCAGGGTTTTTGTAAAAGCTTCTTCATGATTATATATATATAAATTGATTGGTTAGTAGATTGCAAATATTATGTTTGTTTACAGAGGTTTAGGGTACACAATATGTTTACACTTTATTTCCTTCTATGCTACTTTTGCATCAATACCTTTAATACAATCAACTTGAATCATTTTTCATACTCCATTTAAATGTTAAAATGGTAATAATAATAATAATAATAATCTTGTTCATTGTTATATGTTATGCATGTTTGGAAATACTTATGTATGAATACAATTAATTAATATACACTACATCATTGGTTTTAGAACCTACTGCAGAGTTAATAATTATATATCAGTATGATGAGTCCAGCAAAACATACATGTTCTTAACTAGAACACACCAATTATGGTGAATGGCTCCATATCATTCCCCACAAGGTTGTTAAAATTTTCTCCTCTAAAATGATAGTCTGTATATTTTCTAATATTTAAAAATAAATAAAAATAAGCTGGGAACAACACTCAATTATAAAAGAATCTAGAGTACTACAGTTCAAAATCATAGAGCCTAGAAAACATCATGCAAAGACAGCTGTTTTAAACCTTAAGGTCAATATTGTAAAAACAAATATACATTCGGTACTCTTACTTCACTCAGTAAAGGTCAAAAATTATACCTATGTGATTAGTAGTGTAATCTTAAACACATCACTAATTAGTTTCTTTGAATGGTAAGAATTGTGTTTAGTTTCAAAGTAGAAGATATTTTGTAGTTTTAACCAACATTAGACTTTGGAAATAAAAATAACTAAAAATTCAAGTTCACAAGGATTATTGCCTATCTAAAGCACATACAATTTTTGTCAATATGATTACATGCTTTTGTGGGTATGTATGTGTGAGTATCTTTTTTTGCACATACTTCAATCAATATTGCAAAAACAATAGCAACACTCATCCTCTCTATTGCTCAAATCTTGATCAATCTTTATTTATTTTTCTTCATTACAAAGCTAGGGCTTCATATATATATATATATATATATATAAGGGACTGCTTTAGAGTATTTGTGTTGATTTTGTAACAATGATTGATTGGGTTTTTCATATTCAATAATCACAAACTTCTGAGCTTTCACTTCTTTGTTTTTATTCATTAGCATTCAGTTTATTGATACAAAGATCTAATCAATGACCTTAACTTTTAATATTGTTTTAAAACAATGTGTCACAACAGAGTTATTTTTTGCTTCATCTTGTTCGCCCAGAATTTTAAAAAATCAAAAAAATAACTTCTAAAATTTTAAATCTTCAGATACCATTTTAAATAGATATATTGATAAATCCTTAAAGGCTAATTCAATTATTTTTCTTATAATTTTCTTCATTATCTAAAATAAGGATTCCTTCAGAAAAAAAAATATATATATATACACTAAGAGAACTGTAAAATAATCTAGAGATGAGAATTGTATTCTGGTTACAGATTACTAAGGAAAAGATAATGAAAGAAATAAAGAAAGAACAACCCAAAGAAAATAAATAAATTAATAAACTAAATGGCAAGAGAGTCACATTTTAAACTTCAATTTCAGACTGCAGTGCTGGTGTGTTCAAAAGGTATGATCGATCATCTTAGAAGCTATATTATTATTGATTATTTTTAGTCATATATGTGCACAATCCATCATTATAATTATTCTGATGGAAAATGTAAATTTGTTGTAGAAATAGAAAAAAATCTTATGTGATTTTACTAAGATGGCATCAAAAGGTGTGGTAATTTACATGGGCTTGGAAATTAAAAAAAAAAATGAAAAGGAATTTCTAAAATTTCTTTAACAAATATTATTTTTAGTAATCTATTATTTTGTTTGTAGAAAAAATTTGAGCTTTTAGAAGGGAAAAAAAAAAAAAAAAAAAGTGCATGGATTTTGAAAGTTTTGAATAGTATGTAGTTGAAAATAACACCTTTGATTGAAAATCAAGATGGGTAACAAAATTTGAAAGGTATTTGAGTGAGTTGGCAATAATTCATTGTGTGCTAAAGCTATGTCATACTATAATTATTTGTAATTGTAATTGATTGTAAAAATTGCATGCAAATTTCGATGTATTTTATTAAAAAAAAGTGTTACATATCACTTCATTAATACTATATATATATATATATATATATAGTTGTTAAAGCCATACCTCATTGTTGTTTAATGCAATATCTATTTCATGATTGATTCTATCCATCCTCCTCTTTATTGTTGTTCCTAGTAATATGTCTCAATTTTCCTCTCTTATTCCAAACTCCTATAATTTTTGTTCTGAGTCCCTTGTATCTATTTCTCTCCCTTGTTTCAAACTTCTTCCATCATTGTTCTTAGTTTCATGTTTCAATTCTCCTCCCTTCTCATCCTTCTTATCTCTCATTCTATGTATTGACTACTTGTTGCATTTTTCAATCCTAGTACTTATGTTTGCATAAAATTACATAGATACTACTAGGATTATTTGGATACTTTTGGTATATTACTTAGATCAGTGAAGACTTAGATTAGTTTCCTAGAATGTGATCTTCTAAAGAAGTCTCATAGATGGTCATTAAGTATTATATAATAAGTTAGTTGCCAAGGATAATAAATCTTGTTGCCAATTTTTAGTGGCAGGCAACTGAAAAAGATGATTAGTCTTGTGCTAATATGAGTAACATCACAATAAGTCCTAAGAGCTAGTAATCATTTTTGAAGGAGACCAATGTTCTTAGTACTGTCAAGCTAATATCTTATTTTTTGAAATACAAGGTAGAGAGAAGTATTTTCTAAGGGTGTTCAAGCTTTGTCTAATCAACTACTATTATAATAGTCATTTACACTTGATTTCTATTGGAAGCTCATATAAAATTCTTAATAAACTTAAAAGGGATGTGGATCTCATTTGTAATATCGACTAAGGAGTCATAACATCTTTGATTGAAGTATAAAAATAGAATTGATTAGTACATTATACCGTAGAGGACTTAAAAGAATTGGAGACAAAGTATATTAATTTATATTGATTGGTTGCAAGGAATACTTAAGAACAAGGAATGAAGTATAAAAATAATGACAAGATATATATATATATATATATATATATATATCTATATATATATTTTTTAATATTTAATTATATAATTAAATAAAAATAGATAAAAATAGATTTATTTTGTAATATTTTTTAAAAAAACTTCTTAAAAGCTTCATAGATGCTATTATGACTTTACATGTGTTTATAGTTGATTGATAAGTTAGAAACTTGGTCAACAAATTAACTATGTATTGATAGCTTATAAAAACAAGCTAACTATGTGGTACACATATAGAAAACTTACATTGTAAGTTGAGATATGGGTCTTATAAAATCAACATGTTTTGGAGGTCTTATAAGACATGGCCACATAGCTCCTAGTTAAGAATATATATAGAAGCAAGAGTGAAGCCTTCTTCACTCTTATCAACACCTTTCTAATCTTTAGTCTTATTTTAAGACTTTCTAGTTTTCTTGTCTTTAGCTATAGCTATTTTAGTTTAGTACCATATTATCTTTGGATGAGTTTTTAATCTTTTTCAATGACAAATGAGTATATTGAGGTTTCTTTCTTTGAGATTCATATCCTTGACAATTTGACAAGAGTCCTAACTCATTATTCTTGTCTTGTTTTAGAAGTGAGTAGATTATCTCACTTCTATTGTTGTATTTTGAAGGTTGTGTATTATCCACTTTTAAACAAATTATTTGATTTTCTAACACTGATTTTTTTCTAAAAAAGAGCGAATTTTTCTTTTTTGTAGAAATTTTCATTTGATATTAGAAGTTGGAGATTATTCTCCTCTAATTTAACTTGTGGATTTATTGAGTTAATTTGAATGTGAAGAAAACATCATAGATACTACTTTTGAAAAAAGTGAGAATAGATTTGTAACTTTTATAAATCTTTACAAATTTGTCAACTTTTTTAAAATAAAAATTTCGTGTATTACTAATACTTACTAAAGAAATATTAATCTTAAGGCTAAAAAAGAAGTTTAAAGTCTACATCAAGAAATTGTATAGTTGAAGGAAGCAAGTAGATTGACATTACAACCAAATCCAAGAAGTTATATTTTAGAAGTGCAATAGGGACAAAGATTAGTATGTATGAGAAGTTTGATGGAATAAGATCAAAATTTTGATAATTTTTGCAAGAAGTCAAGCTCTACTTAAGGTTTTATTTCTTCTAATATCTTGATAGATTTACTCAAGTTGAGTTCATAGGTACTATTTTATCTAGAATTACTTTCTCTTTATTTGCATCTTTGATAGAAAAGATTCAGGATTTCTTTAAGATTTGAATTCATTCCTAGAAGTTTCATAGCTATATTAAAAAAAATTGATAAAAAAATAGGAGAAACCAAGCTCTTATTTTTACAACAAAGATCATGGTCAATCACCAAATATGTTGCTAAATTCTAAAACTTCTCTTATAACATGGGATAAAATGACAAAGCCCTTATCAATTAATTTTGATATGGGTTAAAAGACAATGTCAAAGATTTATTATTTATAATGTTGAAAGCAAAATCTTTGAAAAGATTTATTGCTCAAGCCATTGCATACAATAATCAATTCTTTTAAAGGCATCAAGAACAAAGATTTGGTTGGAGAAGAATAAATCAAGAAATAAAAGCAATTCCTAGGTTTTTAAAAACTTATTCATCAAGGTCAAAACCAATGCAAAGTAATATGATATGTTTTAAATTACATATTGAGCAAGAAAAGACTTGTCATCATAAAGACAATTTATGCCTATATTATGGAGAATCCAAGTACTCTCTTCAATATTGTCAAAAGAAGCAACTCAATCAAAAAATAAAAAGTATGGTTGCCATAGATGATGATGTATTGAAAAACAAATCTCTTCAGTTACAATAAAAAAATGAAAAAATTTAGATTTTTATGCAATTCTTAATAAAGGTTTTATTCTATCCTCAAATTTCTTACCTTGTTTTACAATAGAAGTTTGTTTAGGACCAAAAATTCATAAAGTTTTAGATTTGTTGGATTGAAGAGTCTCAGCTTATTTTATAGATGAAGATTTTATCAAAAAATAAGATATATCCTTAGTTGAAAAAATCAAATATGTGCATGTAGAAATAATAAATGGTCATTTATTATCTTTTGGAGATGTTATAAAAAAAACTATTTCTGTGAAAGTAGCAACTAGTGGTTATAATAGTTTAGTAATATTTAATAAGATTAGATCTTCTTCTAATGCAATTATTTTAGAATTATTATGGTTAAAAAGGTATAACTTTCATATAGATTGGATTTCTTACAATCTTGATTTTATCCATGGTTTAATCTAAGATTTTGCTAAGCAAGTAAAAATCCATAATACCAATACATTTAAATCATTATAAGTAGGTACAATAATTTTAATGCATGCTATAAAAGAAGGATCAACTTTTGTTATATATGCCACACTTATTGTTGATAGAAAAAAGATTTTGAATGGCATTCTAAGCCAATACCAAGATTATTAAGATGTATTTGAAAAAAAGAATGGAGATATTTTTCTAAAGCATTATCTTTATGATTGTTCTATTGACCATTAAGAAGGAACTCAACCACCATTCGATCTAATTTATAGCTTATCACAAAATCAATTGGTTGTTCTCGAGGAATACATTGATGAAAATTCAGCTAAAAACTTCATACACCATTTTAAATCTTCAACTCAGAATCCTATCTTATTCGTGAAGAAAAAAGATGGATCTTTGTAGATGTGTGTAGGCTATCAAAGACTGAATAAGATCACCATCAAGAATAGGTACCATCTATGCTCGATTTCAAGATTTTTTGATCAATTGAATCAAACAAAGGTCTATATAAAAATAGAACTATGATGAGTATATAATTTGATATGCATTAAAGAAAGAGACAAATAAAAAACTATATTTTGAATCAAGTATGGGCACTTCAAATATAATATCATGCCTTTTGAACTTATAAATGCACCAACTATTTTTTAATATCTAATAAATGATATTTTTTGCAAATTTCTTGATAATTTTATCATCTGTTATTTAGATGACATCTTGAAAATTCTTAGAATATTGAAGAGTATAAATTATATGTTTATTGTATGTTAAAAAAATTAAGAGATACAAGATTATATATCAAAATAGATAAGTGTGTATTTCATACTACTCAAGTTGACTTTCTAGAATACATTATTTCAAATGATAGTCTTATAATGGATCTTAAAAATATTACAAATTTATTTCAAGAATGGTGTCATTATCTAAAATATTCTTCTTGTCTAGTTATTATATATAAAGATTACAAGAACCTTGAGTACTTTATGTCAATATATGTTTTGAATCATTGCTAAGTCCATTGAAGCATAATTTTATCAAGATTTGATTTCAAGATTACTTATCAATCCAAAAAATAATAAGATTTATTTGACATGCTTTTTTGACATTTTAACTTGTACTAAAAAGAAAAGATGTAGCTTTTGATCAACAAAGAATGACTCTCTTGAAATAAGAGTATTTTCATCTTCAAGTAATAAAATCAACATTGATTATTTATTCAATCTTTATCAAGAAAATTCAATTAAATATGTCCTTTGATCTTCTTGTTCATGATGTCAAGAATAATTCTTCAAAGTCTCATGATACTTCTAAGTTTAAGTTCAAAAATAATCTACTCTATTTCAAGAGACAATTATATATATTCTAAATAGTGAAGCATAATTATGTGTTCTTCAAGCTTATCATGACTTTCCAATAGTTAGATATTTTGGATACAATAAGACTTTGGAGCTAATATCAAGAGATTTTTAGTGGCTTCAAATGTGAAAGGCAATAAAAAACTTTGTACAATCACGTAATATTTGTCCAAGATTAAAAATTCCTTGTAATTGATCTTTTAGACTTCTTTAGCTATTATCTATTCTTAAACAACTATAGTCATTTGTTTCTATAGTTTTTATCATAGATCTTTTAGTCTTAAGTTTGTATGATTCTATATTTATGATAGTAGATTGTTTTACTAAGATGGCACATTTTATACTATGTATAAAATCTAACACATGTCAAGAAATGGCTAAGTTTTTTGTTGACCACATCTATCACTATCATGTAATATTCAAAGATATTATATTAGATAGAGAGACTCAATTTGTATCAAGATTTTAGAGAATTCTTTTTAAGATTTTAAAGATAGTTATAAAGCTTTTTTTGGCTTTTCATCTTCAAATTGATGGACAAAAAAAATGAATGAATCAAGTTTAAGAGCAATATTTAAGATATATCATCAATTATCATGAAGATGATTAGATAATTTTTTTACCATTAGCAAAGTTTTCATATAATAATTTGATATATTCTTCTATTTAACATATATCTTTCTTTATCAATTATACTTATCATCTATGATTTGATATTTTTGACTTTTTAAAAATTAATAATTTCATAATAGAAGATTTAATAAATTATTTGTCAGAGCTATATGTATTAATAAAGGTACAATTAAAAGAAGTTCAAGTATAATAAATGATTGATGTAGATACTTATCACAGAGAACAACTACAATTTATTAGAGATAACCAAATATGGCTACTTTATTGCAATATCAAGACTACTTGTCCTTGTGACAAATTAGACTATTGTAAACTTGGATATTTTTCTATTTAAAAATAAGTCAATCCCATTGCTTATGAATTACATCTATCAAAGTTTGTAAATATCTATTTTTTATTCTATGTTTATCTTCTTGAGCTATATAAGACAATGAATATATTGAAAAGAAGACAAATTCCACGTCTTCTTATAAAAAAGAATAATAATTAAAAATTTAAGGTGGAAGAAATCTTAGATTTAAGGCGACACCAAAATAGATTAGAATATCTTATTCATTAGTATAGATATGATATTAATGAATGGACATGGAAGTTATCAAAGAATCTTGTAAATACAATAAAGAAGATTGAAGCTTTTTATCAATGACATCCATTAAAATCAAGATGAAAAATAGAAAATCTTTGCTATAAAAGATATAAGATCTAAAAAAGATAATATTCTACCTTCTACTCTTATTTGTAACTTTTGTATATTTGTGATCGTAAGGAGATGGAAAACCAATAATTAACAAATTTAAGTCAAAAACTATTACTTTCTCACTTATTAAATGAAACATTGTCATTATGATAACCTTCAAGATGATATAATTGAGATAAAGATCTTCAAAAATGACATGTCTTTCTTTAAATAGATGATAAGATATAAAGTATTTAATATAACTATCTTGGAAGAGACTCTTGATGTTTGATAATTTCATTAGAAGTAGAAATTATTCTTGACAATATTTCAAATATTTTATTTGAAGGAAGTTACAAAGGCCTCAACAATAATCAAATAATAAGGTGGTCTTTATGTGCTTATAAAAGATATTTTTGATGGCTTAGAAGATCTATCAATTATCTTCAAAGAGAACAAAGATCATAGTATATGGTAAACACAATTTGCTACATCCTAAATTTTGTCAACATGTGATGATTGCTCCTCTTAAAATTCATCCCTAAAAAGAAGAGATAATATCATGGTATCATATTATGTGAAGACTTGCTCGAGAATGCACCCAACGCCTAGTTGTGGAAGATAAAATGGAAATTGGAACAAGAAAATCTTAATTCTAATAGAATACTAAATAAACTCTAATTAAATCTTACCAATATTAAACAAAATTAAATCAAATTAAAAAAAAACTTAAAGAAATTACAAAAGAAACAATAAGAAATCTTAAAGGAATTGAAAGAAAATCCACAATAAATCTTAAAAGAATTCTTAAGAAGTCCTAAAAAATATTAAAATAATCACAAATATATCTTTAATAAATTTCAATCAATTTCTAATTTAATCCTAATTAAAATCCTAATGGACTTCAATCAAACTCTAAACAAATCCTAAATCCTAAACCAAATTTCAAATCAAATTTTAGATAAATCCTAAATCCTAAATTCTAAATCAAATCTTAAATCTTATATCAAATCTTAAATCAAATCTTAGATTTTAAACCAAATCCTAAATCAAATCCTAGATCAAATCTTAGATCTTAAACCAAATCCTAAATCAAACCCTAAATAAATCCTAAATCCATAATCAAATCCTAAATCAAATCTTAGACAAATCATAAATCCTAAACCAAATCTTAGATCAAATCCTAGTTCCTAAATCAAACCTTAAATCAAACCGTAGATAAATCCTAAATTCTAAACTAAACTTTAAACAAATCTTAAATCCTAAATCAAATCCTAAACTTAATCCTAATCCTACTCAATTTAATCTTAGTATAATTTAGAACCTCAATATCTATCAATTGAATTATTGATCTTAATTAAAAATTTACACACCTTTTAATAACTAAATTAAAAATAGATATATTAAATTTGAAGAATATTATAATTATAAAATAAAAGAAATATCCTAAAATCCACTCAAGTATTAGCTGGCCTCCTATTCCAATCTAATTATTGAACTTCTAGTGCCAATATCTCCTTATCAAACTGTTCAATTGTCTTCAAATTTCACATATACATAGAAAATTAAGTCTATTAATTTTAAATATAAATTTTATTACAATCCAACTAGTAGATTGTTAAAGATCTTAGAAATTCCAACTGTCTTTTAAAGTCTAATTTTCGAAACCTCAACCTACTTGAAATTCAATAGCATTCAATTCAATCATTCGATCAAATTCAAACTTACAGCATACAATCCAAACAACTATTTTCATAATTTGTTAAATTTAGAACTATAGATCTACCACCAAATCGACAAAATTCTCCAAAACATAATACCCTTTTCATTTCACAAATTCCAAAGTCATCCAAAACAATTAAGACTTTGCAAAGCTCTTGCAAAGTCATTACAAACTCAATTCGCTTAAAATTAATGCTTAAAAAAATCTTATCAAGTTTACTCTTAAAATCCACTCTTTGATTAGCCAAAGAACCCTTGAATTACTACACGTACTCGATTTTATACTTTGAGGTCTAATTTTGATCCAAGTTGATAATTGGTCCTCTTTGGATATCAAATTTTGTTCTTTTGAGTTAATTTTTATTCCAATCAACTTCTAACTTCTTTCTACATATACTCATATTCTTTATTTTTCTAATCTATTTTATTTTTTCTTATTTATAGCCTTATAAAGTAAGTAGAAGCCTACTTTATAAAAAGATAGTATTTAAACTTTTAGTTCTACTTTCTTTTGGACTATTTTCTATTTTTTAAGATAATTTTTTATAATATTTGAAGTAAGATCTTCTATAATATAATAAATTCTTTACCCCTTTCACCTAATAGTTGTATAACATTACAAAAATGGATATACATATTTATTTTAATATTTATGTATGTGATTAAGTAGAAATAGATAAAAGTAGAATTATTTCATAATATTTTTTAGAAAGATTTTTTAGAAGCTTTATAGACTATATTATTACTTAATATATGTTTATAGTTGATGGATAGGTTAGATCCTTGATAAACAAGTTATTTACATGTTCGTAGCTTATAAAACAAGCTAATTATGTAGAGTTTATGTATAAAACTTAACTTATAAGTTAAAATATGTCTATTGCAAAGTCAACACATTTTGGAAATCTTGTAAGACATTGCCACATAGCTCTTATTTAAGAGTATATATGGATACAAAAGTGAAGCCTTCTTCACTCTTGTCAATACCTTTCTAGTTCTTAATCTTATTCTCAAAGACAAGAACACGATAAAGATAAATAAACGAGTGAGACTTCTCTCAAAGAAAGTTGATAAAATAGAAATAACTTGATATATATATATTAAAAAAGAAACTAGAATGGCTATTGCCAAAAAGCCAAGAAAACTAGAGACCCTTGAAACTAGACTGGAAGCAAGAAAGGAGTTGACAAGAGTGAAGTAGGCTTCACTCTTGTTTTTATATATATTATTTAACAAGTGACTACGTGGCGATGTTCTATAGGACCTTTAATATGTATTAACTTTGTAGGACACATGCCTTGACTTACAATGCAAGTTTTTCTATGTGTGGGCCACATAGTTAGCTTGATTTTCAAGCTAACAACATGTGTGGTACATGGCCAACTTATTGATCACATTTCTAATCCAAAAAATAAATCAAAGACACCTATAAAGTCAAAGCGGCGTCTATAAAGCTTCTAAGAAGCTTCTATATTAAATACTATAGAATTAACTTATTTTTATCTATTTTTACTTACTTCTACTTATTTATATATGTAATAACTGGCTTACATGAGTATGTCCATGACATTATCCCCTCTTCTAGAGACGAGTTCCACGAGGAGTGGTCATCATATGTTGAAGAAATCTATAATGTGATATATTCTATTTGCTATATACTCTGATCTTTGTTCTCGTCAAAGATGATTGATAGGGCCTCTCAACCATTGGTAGTGTCTCATACCAAGGCGAGAAGACCACCCAATTATTTGATCATTATTGAGCCCTTCATAACTTCCTTCGAATAAAACATTTGGAACACCATCAGGAGTTGTTTCTACTTCTAGTAAAATCACCAAACATCAAGAGTCCCTTCTAAGGTCATGATACCAAACGCGTTATATCTCGCCATTTATTCGAAGAAGAACATGTCGTTCTTGGAGATCTTCATCTCAATTGCATTGTCTTGAAGGTTATGACAATCATAATGTCTAATCCTGTAGGTCAGCAAATGAAGGCTCTTGAGTCGAATCCACTGGTTGTTGGTTCTCCATCTCTTGACTGTCACAACTACAAAGAAGCTACAAACAAGGATTGAAAGTAGAATGTTATCTTGCCTAGATCTTATTTCTTTTATAAGGAAGATTTTCATCTTCATTTTGATGGATGTCGTCGATGAAAAGCCTCCACCGCATTTGCTGCATTCGTAAGATTTTCTATTGGCTCCCATATGCATTCATTAATATCATATCCGCCCCAATGGATAAGATATTCTAATTTATTTCGATGTTGCCTTGAATCTAAGACCTCTTCCACTTCAAACTCTTCATTATTCTCCACTTCTATAGGAGGAGGTGGAGCTTGTCTTCTTTTTCATATGTCCACTGTCTTGTATGGTTCAAGAAGAGACATGAACTACTAGATGGATTTTCATTGACTTAGGTAGATGTAAAAAATATGCCATTGGATTGATTTATGCAGAAATAGAAAATGGTCCAAGCCTTTGATAGTCCAATTTGTCAAAAAGACAAGTGGTCTTGATATTGCGACGAAGTAACCATACCTTATCACCTATGTGTAATGGTGGTTGTTCCTTTTGATAGACATCTGTATTGACCTTTTGTTGTTCTTGAGCTTCTTTTAACTGTACCTTCATCGTTGCATGTAGCTCTGACAAATGAATTGCCAAATCTTTCGCAGCAGGATTATCAACTTTTGAAAAGTCAAAAGTATCAAGTCGTCGATGATAACCATAATTAGCAAAAAAAGGTGTTTGTTTTGTAGAAGAATGTATCATGTTATTGTAAGCAAACTCTGCCAATGGCAAAAGAGTTGTCCAATCATCTTGTTGGTAGTTAATGATACATCTTAAATACTGCTCCAAAACTTGATTAACATGCTCCATTTGTCCATCATTTTGAGGATGGAATATCGAAGATAGTTTTATATCTACTTTTAGAATCTTGAAAAGAGTTCGTCAAAATCTTAATACAAATTGAGTTCTCTTATCTAATATAATATCCTTAGGTAATCCATGATAGCAATAGATATTGTCAAGAAAGAGCTTAGCTATTTCTTCACCTGTGATAGATTTTGTATATGGTATAAAATGTGCCATTTGGTAAAATGATCTACTATCACAAATATAGAGTCATAAGAACCTGAGATTGGAAGATTCGTAATGAAATCCATAGAAATAGAAGACCATGGTTGTTCTGGAATGGGTAATGGCTGAAGAAGTCCATAAAGTCGATGACCAGGAGTTTTTGATCTTGAGCAAATATCACAAGATTGTACAAAATCTTTAATTGCTTTCTACATTTGTAGCCACCAAAAGTCCTTGGATATTAGTTCCAAAGTTTTATTGTACCCAAAATGTCATGCTGCTGAAAAGTCATGACAAACTTGAAGAACACATAATCAAGCTTCACCTTTTGGAACATATAGGCATCCTTCAAAATATAATAGATTGTTTTTGAGTTCAAACTTGGAAGTATCATGAGACTTTGAAAGATTTCCCTTAATATCATGAATAAAAGAATTAGAAGAGATACTTGGCTGAACTTGCTTAATGAAAGTTGAATCAACAGTTAGTGTTGATTTCATTGCTCAAAGATGAAGATGCTCTAGCTTCTAGAGAATTGTCCGTTGTTGATCAAAAGCAACATCTCCTTCCTTTGGTGCAAGATAAGATCATCTAGAGAGTGCATCTGACAAACCTTATTATTTTTCTAATCGATAAGTGATCTTGAATTTAAATCTTGACAAAGACATACTCCAACGAGCTTGGCAACGATTCAAAACACTTACTAACATAAAATATTCAAGATTCTTGTGATCCGTATACACTGTGATTAGGTTAGAAGCACCTTCTAGATAATGGCACCATTCTTGAAATGAATCCACGATTACAAAAAGTTCTTTATGGTGGATCTCGTAGTTGTTCTCAACTGCTGAAAATTTTCTGGAATAAAAAGTTATTGGGTGAAGTTTATTATCTGTTCCCATTTGTGATAATACGACATCTAAAGCAAAGTCTGATGTGTCTGTTTCCATAAAAAAATGGCTTAGAAAAATCGATGTGATACAAGTGTGGTGCAGAAACAAAGGCTGTCTTCAAAGTTTCAAATGCTACTTCTGCTTCTTGATTCCATTGAAGTTTTTCTTTGCAAATCAAATGTATAAGTGGAGCTTCAACTTGAGAGAAGTATTTCATGAAGATCCAATAGTAATTGGCAAATCCCAAAAAGTATTGGATATCTCTTACCATTTTTGGGATCTTCCAATCGATAATAGTTTGAACTTTCTTAGGATCCATTATAAGTCCATCATTTGAAATGATGTATCCTAAAAAGTTGATTTGAGTAGTATGAAATACATACTTTTCTAACTTGGCATAGAGTCCTGCATCTCTTAGTTTTTTGTAACACTTGGCAAACATGAAGTTCATATTCTTTTGAGTTTTTAGAATAGATTAAGATGGCATCTAAGTAACACATAAAAAAATCATCTAAAAATTCTCGAAAGACATCATTCATTAGATGTTGGAATGATGTTGGTGCATTTGTAAGTCCAAAAGGGATGACGTTGTATTCAAAATGTCCATACCTTGTTTGAAACACAGTCTTCCAAACATCTCCTTCTTTGATGCGTACCAAATTGTATGTTCCCCGTAGATCTATTTTTGTATAGATCTTAGCTTGATTCAACTGATCAAGAAGTCCAGATATCAAAGGTAGTAGGTACCTATTTTTTATAGTGATTTTGTTGAGTCCTCGATAATCAATACACATCCGCAATGATCCATCTTTTTTCTTCACAAATAAAATTGGAGCTCCTGCTAGAGATTTGAAGTGGCGTATGAAGTTCTTGGCCAAATTTGCTTCAATATACTCTTTGAGTTCAAGCAACTCATTTTGAGATAAATCGTAGATTGATCCAAATGGCAATTGTGTTCTTTCTTGAAGGTCAATTGAGCAGTCATAGGAATGATGTTCTAGAAGAGTATCCGCATTCTTCTTTTCAAATACATCTTGAAAATCTTGATATTAGCTTGGAATGTGACTTGAAGTCTTTCCACCAGTAGAAACTAGTGTGGCATAAATGACACAAGGTGATCTTTCTTTTGCAGCATGCAAGAAATCTCTTGCACCTACAAATATAAGTTTAATTATACTAAATTTATGACTTTTTACTTGATTAACTATGCTCTTAGTTGTACTTTCAGAAAAGTCAAGACTAGGAGAAGTCTAATCTATTTTAGGATTATATTCTTCTAACCATGATAAACCTAAAATGACTGGATTAAAAAGAGATCTAATGATATTAAATATTATAAAACTACTATGATCATTAGTTGCTATTTATATAGGAAGGATTTCATAAGTAACATCTCCTGAAGACAACGGATGACCATCTATGACTTCTACATGAACAGGTTTAATTTTCTCCACAAAAAATATGCTATGTCTTTTAGCAAATTTTTCATCTAAGCAACATGCTGAGGCTCCTAAATCTAATAAGACAAAGGCTTTGAGATATTTAGGTCCTAAAATAATATTTATCGTAAAACATGGAGAGGGTTTTGAGGAGAAGATAGGACCTTCACTAGGCGTTGTACAAGGTTCCAACCGCATGATTCCTATTGTAGCTGGATAAATTTATTTTTTGACATGCTATCTCCTTCGATTGCCGTACTCTTCATTTTATGGTTGTGTCGTTTCTTTAGGCAATGTTGAGCAATATGCTTATGTTCTCTACAATATAAGCACAAACCTTCTTGATGACGACGAGTCTTTTCTTGCTCAATAAGAGATTTGAAACGTACTGCATCAATTTACATATCCTCTACTTCCAAATGTATGTATTGAAGAGATGTTGATGTTGCTATTAAATTATAGTTACGTTGAGATTCTTAGATCAGAATTCAAAAAGACAATTGTCGCACTTCACCACAAAGTCAATTGCTTGACTCAATGTTTGATGACCAGGTAAGTTGAGCATTAATTTTTTTACCTCACATTGTAATCTGTAGAGAAATTGGCTAATGAATGAAGCATCATCCCACTTGCTATGAGTTGCTAGTTGTTGAAATTGTGAAGCATACAAGCTTACAGATGGATTGCCTTGTCATAAAATATGGATCTTATTGGTTGTAACACAAATTACATCATGCTTTCCATACATGGATCGAAACTCTGTGAGAAAAGCCTCTAGATTATCTAATATTAGATCTCTTCATTTAAGAAAAGATGAAAACCATGATATTACTGAACTTGAAAGAAGCATATCAATGAATCTAACTTGTGATCCTGGACTTGGATAGCTTTGGAATTGATGTTCAATCACAAGTTGTACTTGATTGATAAATCCTCTAAACTTTGATCTAGTGCTATCAAACTTCTCGAATAGAGTAATTCTTGGTTCTCTAACACTGGAAGGGCGTTCCACTATAGACAAGAGTAAAGTAGGCTTCACTCATGTCTCTATATATACTATCTAACTAGGAACTATGTAACAATGTTCTATAGGACCTGCAATATGTATTGACTTTGTAGGACACATGCCTTGACTTACAAGACAAGTTTTTCTACGTGTGGGCCACATAGTTAGCTTGGTCTTCAAGCTAACAACATGTGTGGCACATGGCCAACTTGTTGACCACGTTTCTAATCCAAAAAGTCAATTAAATACACCTATAAAGTCAAAGCATCGTCTATAAAGCTTCTAAGAAGCTTCCATACTAAATACTATAGAATTAACTTACTTTTATCTATTTTTACTTACTTCTACCTATTTATATATGTAATAACTGGCTTACATGAATATGTCCGTGACACGTATTTCAGGACTTTCTAATCTTTTGGCTTTGGCAATAGCCATTCTAGTTTAATAATCTATCATCTTTGAGTAATTTTTTAGTATTTTTGAGTGATATAAAAGTATATTGAGATTTTTTTTCTTTGAGATTCATGTTTTTAATAAGTGTTTGAGACCAATAATAAAAAAACAAGGGAGGGAAATGGAAACAATGGACTATGAACAAGAAAGTGAGAAAGAAATGGACAAAATTAATTATATGATGGTAAAGAGGGTTTAGCTTTAATAAATCCTTGTATACAGAGGGAAAGAAAATTATACAAACTAGTATTTATATGAATATGTAAATTTAGATATATATATATATATATATATATATATATCACACTTCTTGTGTTTTATTCTAATACATTGAATATCATGCCACTCTATATTTATATAAATTTAGTGTAATAAGAGTATAATTAGTTACTATTAGATGAAAGCTTTATTTATTTAATATTAGAGTATAAAAAAATAAACAAGGATTTATAAGCATTTTGATAAAAAAAATCAACTAAATAAAAAAATATAAAAAAATAAAAATAAAAATAAATAAAAATAAACAAAAATAAAAAAGAATGAAAAAGAATATTGATAAAAAAAAATCAAGTATATATACATACATACAAACATACATATACTCACATAATAACAATTGTAGATTAATTTATGAATAGAAAAAAGATAAACATCCAAAAAACTTTTATGTATATATAACTTTTGTAATAGCTAGAAATTATGCAAATATATATAGAAAATATTATTTATATTTATTGTACAATTTAATTTAATTTAATTTTTTTTAATGACAAAAGACACATGGTAATGAAAAAAATGAATTTCAATTTCACTTATAGTGAGCTTTTGCAAATTAATAGCTAAATTTTGTCATATTTTTACATCATTACATACTTTGAAGTTAATGTTTGTACTCATGTAGAAACTAATGTGTTTGCAGATAGTGTTTTAATTGCATGAACATCAATATTCACACGACTTTTCACAAGATCCACCATGTAGAATTGGGCAGCAAGAAAAATTATTAACAAAAAGGGATCTCCATAAATACATTATTGAAGCATCCCTGGTTTGAAAAAACAGAGATGAAACATACATGTTATTCTACTTCTCAAATTCTATGGCCATCAAAAATTTAATTGGTCCAAGAGTTCCAATAACTTCTTTTGATTATACAAAACCACTGCTTTCAAGAATTATTCTGTTGATACTATTTGCATTACCATCATTGAGCTTCTTTAATCTCAATATAATCAGAGAATATTAAAGTCAAATTAAATCATGCTTATTGTTGAAAGATCAATTATGAGCCAAATTGTGTTCAGTTGTTTAAAATCAAAATCAGCTACATGATGTGATTGTAAAATTTTAAATAATATTGACTTCATATGTATGTGTGTGTGTGTTTTTACCTGCTAAAGTAAATGCATTGGGTTGATACAAATACGGGATTTTTATATATGGTATATATATATATATATATATATATAAATTATAAATCATTGATCTTGCAGTGTTTTTTATTTTATTTTATTTTATTTATTTGTTCATCATACTTTATTTAAGAAGAATAGGAAGAAACAAAAAAAAAGGTCACATTCTTGCAACTAAGCAGCACACTACCATTGGATCCTAGTGTAAAGTATCCCAGTATGTTGTAGAATAAAATATTTTTCCATTGTTATAACCACCTGCATTATTTTGCATTGTTCTTATCTCATCCAAAGTAGGGAATAGTTACCCAATCCCCAAACATTTTTATTGATCTTGACTTTGCTTGCAATGTTTCCATTGCATCATTCAAAACTACCTAGGTTCTATTTCCAAAAATATAAATAAATATAAAAACACCCACACACACACACATCACAATCATTCAATTGGATTCAAGTTGCACCAAACAGTGGAAATATGAGGTGTTGCCTCTTCATTCTTCCCACTCCTAAAATTAAACTACCCACTCTTTTGTAAATAAAACTAGACAACATATCAAATTTATACTCTATTTATCCTTTTTAACAGTTATCTCATACATACCGTGCACCCAGGAAACAATGAAATGGGACACTACAGTCCAAAATACCAAGCCTGTGGTCAGACCTAAAGTAGGTTTAGTGCCAGGTCTGGTAATATGAGACATTCTGAGAACCACGCACAGCCACGTGACCAGACCTAGCCACATTTTTCCAACCCTCCCGCTACCAACACTGAACAGAAGCAGGTCCGATGGGGTGGACACCGAAGCCTAGGTTGATGATGTGTGTGTGTGTATGTGGGTGGGTACATATTTAAATAAATCCAAGTCTACTTTTTCTTCCACTATTTCAATACTAGCGGGATCTATCTGGAAGATTCAAATAATGTGTGTATTTGGTCTTCTCTCACCTGATCGCGAATAATGCATCTCAACACAGTTCTTGAATAAAATATTTGTATGTATGTGTGTATATATATATATATATATATATGTGTGTGTGTGTGTATGACCATTTCATTATTTATGCTCTATATTAATACAGCTATTTTTATTTATTTTCTTTTACCTACTGTGTAAATGTATCACTAAGGCATCATGCCGTCTATCAACAAAAGTTGTGAAATGTAGATTGAAAAAATATCACAACAAGTACATGCAATAATATACGACAGCCCATATCGAAAATTTCATCCACGAATAATGGATGAAAATCAACGACATACCCTCCTAGTTCGTGAGACACTGCGTTCATCCACGCGAAATTTATCACAACTCAGCAGGAATCCCCCATTCCCTAAAATATAGGAGTGCATTCCCAATCATCGAGGGGGACGAAAATGGAGCGATGCAGACTCCATGGGCAATTGCGATATCAATGAAGGGACATATTCATCCAAAATCGGAGGGTGGAGATTCTGTATCCCCCCCTGCGAGCAACTCACGTCCATCACATTCTGTTCAAAGTGATCGCAGTGTGAAAAGGAGAAATGGGATTTAAATTAGGTGGGGGGGGGGGGGGAGCTAGAATGGAGTAGTGAAAGAAAGCGGTGAGAAGAGGGGGTTTGCCCAAGGGAGAGGGGGAGTTACCGAGATCTGCTCTGCTCTCCGTTGTGTTGTGGTAGATGAGCCCCAATTATGGAGACGCCGGACAAGGTCAAGGCCAGACAAGCCCAGCTTCCCCTCATTTGTAGGCTAGCTAGCTGTCCATCCCCCCCTCTCTCCATCGTCCCCTTCCGCCATTGCCACTAGTGAGTGCCGCTGGTGCACCCCTCCCCTGCGATCGTCCTCCTCTTCTCCCTCTCGTAAGCTTCTCCATGGATGTTGTTGTGTCGCGATCTTTTATTTCGTGGTTGCGGAGCTCGGACCTCGGCGAGGCGACGCGCTGAAGCTTTGCCTCGTCTTTCGCGGGGCCGTGTCTGGTTTGTGGACGCGGAGCTGTTCGCTGTGAGTTGGTCGGTTTGTCTTTCGCTCGCTCGGTCGTTTGGTTCTTCGTCTCGTTTCACCAGGAGAGAATGCTGCGGTGTTGCAGTGGCGTTGGGCGAGTGTTAGGTCTGTTGTGATGTGGATATTGTGTCGGTTGTGGGTTTCTTGGTATATATTAGGTGCCGTCGTAGGGGGGGGGGCTGTCGAGGTACTTCCGAGGCAGTGCGGGAACCGGAGAGATATGGTGACGAGTTGTCCGTGGTTGTTTCGACGTACTTGTTCCGTTGAAAAGGATGTTGAATGTCATGTACCGGCATTTCGTTGTTGTTTCACCACGTGACTGTTGGTGCATGAGCGCGAGATTGGTTAGCATTGTTCGTTATTGTGCACATCAATTTCCCCCTACCTTCGAAGTCAGAACGTGTTGGTGGTAGTTTCAGAGGAATGCAGTTGTTTTGGAGCCTGTGCAGGTCTGCATGAGATGTCTTTTTAATGATTCGCTCTCGGGCTTTATCTTTCCCTGATCAGTAGGTCTGCCCACCACGTATCCTATCTCGATAACCTTGATTTTTGAGATCATGTACGTCCCGAGCACTGAGGAGTTCCTTAGTCTGGATCTTCATTGTGCATGGCACATCACTTCCGTGTTCTTGTAAGTTGGTGGTGCGGAGGTAGGAACGCCCGGGCGAATAAGTATCAACGAAAGACGTCATTTCGTTAATCTGCGGCATGCATTCTCTCCGTCCAAATATCAGGAGATGGCCTTGGCGAGCTTGATAAAAGCAGGGTGTAGTTGCCCTACATTCGATATCTCGTATTGACTTTGGACGGGCCGGTTTGTTCTTGGTTAATACTGTGGCTACGGGCTATTTCTCTTCCGTCACTTCAAGTGTTCCAGATTCTTTTGACCCAGTTCTGTGAGATATCTTCTGGGAACGTTTGCACTAGCAGTTCTTCCTGAATATGCTGTCTGACACTCGGAGAGATTTTGGTGTGTTAGTAAGTTGTGGAAACAGATTGTTGGCGTATGATTGTCTTCGTTGAAATTCCTGAATTCCCAGTTGAGCTAAATATGCGTATGATATTCTGTGTTTTACTATTCTTTTATTAGTTTGTACATCTTGGGGTTTCTTATCACTTCTTTCACCGATTATTCTGCAGGTGTATGTCCTGGTTGGAGCATGGCACACTTCCCCCTCTAACCTACGAACGAGAAAGTCGACGATGGAGGGTTAGAATAAGGGTCTGGTTACATCCCGTCGGCTTCCTCTTGGTCTCAGCACACACGCTCTTCCAAACCAGCTGATCTCATGCGCCGTAACAGCGATTATCTAAGCTGCTAAAAAACGTTTCTCGATGGCATTCAGAAAGAATCCACCGAATCTGCCCTTGCGGAACCATTCCAGGAATGGCGGGTACCGGGTTTCTGTTATTGGCCTCCTATTAATATCTGTCCTCGCCCCTATTTTGATCTTGGCGACAAGGACGTCGAACTTCGTATCAGCAGGTATTACTTACACTCTCAAGTACCCAGGATTGGATTTCTTGATGATTTTCACGTCATGAAGCTCATATCTTGTCGTCTTCCAGCCGCATTCAGCCCGTATCAGTTACTTGGTGCATTCTGAAGTGCTATCTTCGATTAGGAAGTGATATTGGACTGGTTAATGAGGTTGTCGAGTGTGCTGGGCAAGAGCCAAAGCTGCCATGTCAGCATGTCGATATCACAGTTCATCTGGAATCATACATAAAAAAAATTATCAGCGAGAATGTGAGCCAGTTTCGAGAAAACTGGATACTTACGGTTTTTTTCACAGTGGTAATTGCATGGTCCCGTGAAAGCATTTGTAGATAGGTTTCACCATCATTTCTGTCCAGCGATTTACGTTTCTGGTGGTATCTGTTGTAATGTCTTGTGTGCAGGCTTAAATGGTGACCAATCATCTGTCTCGGTATGTTCTACGACTTTCTCCCCTGTCTGAGAATCGATTCCGCAATTTCTTATCCTTTATGTAACTTTGTGTAATCGTCTTCCCGTCCAACCTTAGAGTCCTTGCTTGATGCCTGCTCCTGCAGTCAAGGATAGAGGAGATTCGACGACGCAGTGCGTTGGAAGGCATAGAAGCTCTGCTTCCTAAAGAGGTGTGTTCCCTTTTCCTTGGTTATAGGAGATTCCAGGATCATCAGAGAATCTCTGCTGGAGAATTGTAATGTAGATCCACGTCTCAAGTAACTTTATAACTACATAGATCTGTTCCGAAGTTGTGACTTTTTTTCTAGAATTTGCGTATGGGTTGCAAACTATGAAGTAATGTTCATGTATAGATTTGTGTTCATAGCTGGAATGAATATAAATTGTGTGTGTGTGTGTGTTTTTTTTTCTCTTCTCCTCATTCTGTTTCGTTTGGGTTTTCAGGTATTGGACCTAGTTAATTCTAAACCAGAACGCACTGGACCTCTGAATTTGAATATCGTTGGCCACAAAGATAGGTCCTCATCTTGGGTTCAAGAAGAGGGCAGGCTTTCTTCAAGGAAGTCCCAGTCTTATGAGGTAATCTCCGGGTAGATTCGCTGGGCATTGTGGGGTTGTTTCTTACTTTGCAATATACTTGCGCTACAGGCCAATGTGGCACTCTATAGTCCCAGGTGTTTACGTGCTACATTCAGAATAATAGAGTATTTCTTCTCTGATATCCAGGACGCCAAGGTGGCCTCAGACAGTGGAGACAAGAATAAGGTCGGTAATGAAGAATGGGATGGCGAGAAGACGGGTATGTGTAAATGCTCATTTAAAAGTTTTTGAGAAACTCATTTGTTACACGACTGATTTCTGTGAAAAGTCTAGCACCTTTAAGTACTTCAAGTTGAAGTTCAGCCGTTCATGTTAGAGTACATGCTTTCTCTTCTTCATTCGACCTAACAACGCTCTAATTTAAGTTGTTTAAATTTAGCCACACTTCTTATCGTCTGATCCAGTTCAAGCAATTGTCCGTATACTAATTGTATGAACTCGCTGTTGCTTGGTGTGTTCCCAGTGAATGGCATGATCTCGCAAGTCGTCGAGGCCAAGGATGATTCAAAGACTGAATCCAATTCCACGGATTCCTCTAAGGAGGTAGGAAGCAGCGTCAGCACGTGGAAGCGAGATTCGGATACTGAGAACTCGGATGCCCTTGTCCGGCTGATGCGGGACCAGTTGATCATGGCACGAGCTTATGCCAACATTGCTCAAGGTCAAGGTCACTACGACTTAGTTCGTGACCTGAAGCTGCAAATTAAGGAACATACAAACGTCGTTGGAGATGCCAATGTGGATGCTGAATTGCCAGCAGGGTATGCAGCAGACTCTTCCTCTCAATACTTTCGCATCCTTCAGTGTCGAGATTTTGGTTTTGAGAGTTGGGTATGGGTAGTATGGGAGGTTGTATACTTGTGTTTTCGATCTGCTACTATTGCTTATGCGGTTACTTATTCTTGTCTCTCTTGAACCCCTCGCAGCGCTGAAGGCAAAATGAAGTCTATGAGTGCGCTTTTGGTTGAAGCTCGTGAGAAGCACTACGAGAATGCGGTAATGATAAAGAAGTTGAGAGCAATGTTACAGTCTACTGAGGATAACGCCCGAATGCTGAAGAAGCAAAGCACTTTCCTAAGTCAGTTGGCTGCCAAAACTGTACCGAAAGGACTGCATTGCTTCTCGATGCGTCTAACCGTGGAATATCATACGCTTTCGTCTGCCGAGCAGGAGTTCGAACGCAAGGAAAAGCTGGAGGACCCTGATCTTTATCATTATGCCCTTTTTTCTGACAACATCCTGGCAGCAGCAGTTGTGGTGAACTCGACCATTCTAAATGCTAAGGTACAATATCTATGGATAATTACGAAGCTTTTTTCCACTCATGATACAGATCTACTTGTGAGATGCTTGTATTTTTTTAGCATTGAATATTATTATTATTATTATTATCATTATTATATATTGAATTGAGTATAGAATAGCGTCTTTCATGCATGTGTTGTTACTGAAGGCTCGTAAGTTAATTTCACCTGTCTCGCAGGAACCAGAAAAGCACGTGTTTCACATTGTCACTGACAAGCTAAATTATGGTGCTATGAAGATGTGGTTTTTGGCAAACCTTCCTGGCGATGCCACCATTGAAGTGCAAAACGTCGATGACTTCAAATGGCTGAACTCCTCTTACTGTCCTGTGCTGAAGCAACTGGAGTCTTCTTCCATGAAGGACTATTATTTTAAGGCTGACCAAACTAATCCCCTTGCAGCAGGAACATCTAATCTCAAGTACAGAAACCCGAAGTACTTGTCTATGCTCAATCACCTGCGGTTTTACTTACCAGAGGTGTTCCCAAAGCTTGACAAAATCCTGTTTCTTGATGATGATATCGTCGTCCAAAAGGATCTCACTCCTCTCTGGGACATTGATCTAAACGGCAATGTCAACGGGGCTGTTGAAACTTGTGGTGCCAGCTTTCATCGGTTTGATAAGTACTTAAACTTTTCTAATCCTTTGATTTCGGAAAACTTTGATCCCAACGCCTGTGGATGGGCCTATGGGATGAACGTCTTCGACTTGAAGCAGTGGAAGAAAGAAGACATCACCGGCATTTACCATAGGTGGCAAAGCCTGGTAAGCTTACATACTTGAAACGAACTTGATCTTTCATCTCATCAGTTTTACAGGCTGTAAGATCTTTTACACTCTTTGATTATGAGCTAATTACCATTTAATATTGGCCTCCAGAATGAGGATCGTACTTTATGGAAGCTTGGAACACTACCTCCGGGTCTCATTACGTTCTACAATTTGACCCAACCTCTGGAGAAGTCGTGGCACGTTCTTGGACTCGGTTACAACCCCGCCATTGAGGAGTCAGAAATCGAGACTGCAGCAGTTATTCATTGGAATGGCAATATGAAACCATGGTTGGAGATTGGGATGGTGAAATTCAAACCCTACTGGACTAAGTTTGTCAAGTACAACCACCCTTTCTTACAGCAATGCAACATCAACGAATAGAGCTGCTGCTCCGAGTGTGGTCGCTATGACTCATCATGCAGTTACAAAGAGGTGGTCTGTGAGCGAAAGTGCTGCTTCAAGGGCTACCTCTGTAGTCTCGCCATCAGTGCGTGCCTTGACTACAGGGACCGGTAACCCGCTTGCACTTTGTTGCAGTAGTCTAGCCTCTTTCAAATAATTCTTTCTGTCTCCATGTAACTGGGTCTCGCTGTATCGTACCACCAAATGAGTAGAAACACACCACCAATTGTAGCGTAGGCCCTCGTGGATGAGAAATACGTCTCGGTCTCTGTCAGGCCGTCAAGCTGAGCCGGTTGCCATGACGAGTTAATCCTGCTGGGATTCAGGCGACCGCTAGAGGAAGGCTTGTCAACCTGCCTACTTGTACTCTATATAGTTAATAGTAGCATAGTTTTCAACCCATTCATATGTAAATTGCTTTTGGATTCTGATTGCTCGTTTCATAAGAATCCACTTGCGTAATGCCATCACCTATTCTTGGTGATGCTTTATGCTTCCGTGCTTTTGTTTATGTTGGTTGGTCGTCATGAAGTCATGTGGCAATTATGATTCATTTTTCTATAGCCTTTGCCTTGATCCAGGTGCTCGTTAAGTTCGCATCCATGCTGATACTAGAACGTGTGCTGTGCAGGTAGTGGATTGCCTGCGTAGCGCACAATTGTTTGTACTATATTTAAGAGGAAACTTTTCTGAGTATATTAGTAAAAGGATCTTCTCTGTGCTTGAGGTCATTGAGCACTACTCTTGAGCTGATGTTCGGCCTGATGTTAGAACAAAGTGCAGAGTTCACTCTCATGTTCGAAGTTTTTTTCTTCAATTCCTTATTTTCGCATTGACCATAGGTGGCCATTGCAGATCCCCTGGTTCCACTGTGTGGATTTGTTGTTGTGATCAATCCAGAGAATTTGCCGAGCCTCTAAACTCATGAAACTTGTCGCTTTTAAGCTTTTGCTGTTATCAGTCTTAATATAGTCATATGGCAATGTGTAACGAATTGGACTGCTTGAAGAAATTCAAACTTACCAGTGCCCTTGCAATTTCCTTAAGTTGTCATGTATGGTATAGGTAATTACACTGCGCAACTAATTGATCAAAATACACACCATACTCACAATTTGATTCCAACTCAGTCACATGGGTTGTACACATTGCATTGTCCAATGTCTTGTACATTTAAATTGTGAGGAAGAGGTGTGAAGTTATGAAACAAGTAAAAATGATTTGTAACAACCCCGAGGAACTAGACTTTGACACGAAGATGATGTTGTGTTGGACATTAAAAGTTATGGTGGCAACTGTAATTGTTATCATGCACTATTAGAATACGAAAGCAATGTTAAAATTTGTTTCTTCCTATACATTTTTCACGTAAACAAACGAATTAATGACATTTAGTCTCGGTCATTCTTCTTTGTTACCGAAAGTCAAAAACTATACATGGAAAACAGAACATGCGGGATTAAAGGACTCGGCTCTTACTTTCTGACGAGGATGGTCCCTTCTGTGAAAGGAAAACCGAAAAAAAGATACGACACCTCTTTAACACGCACCTATTCTGTTTTCTACTAATGCAAAAAGAAAAAGAGAGGAAACAATCTTTAGAAACCACGGTTGTAGGGACACGACGGTGAATACCAACTCTTTTTTCCTTGTTTTGCAGTCAGAACGAGAGTGTGTCGCAGCAAAACTGTGCTGGGAGCACCTTCCCCTGTGGCAGTGAAGAAGATTGATTGGCGAATACTGGCTGCTTGTTTGTTGCGGATCATGGCAATGCACAGCTGAGAGTGGACTTGGATTGTGTTTCTGAGAGGCCTGTGAGGGTCTGAAAGGGGCAGATCGGCAAGCTGGGGAAGCAGGGAGGCTCCGGAATGGCACTCTCGGGAATGCGAGGGCTGTCTACCTTCATTAGCGATGTGAGGAATTGCCAGAATAAGGAGGCAGAGCGGTCTCGCGTCGACAAGGAGCTCGCCAATATACGGACGCGGTTTAAAAATGATAAGGTGGGTTCGTTCTCTTTGCGTATGCTCACATTGCAGGGGTTTGATCCTTAGTTTTGAGGTTAGATCTCGTGATTTACAAACGGGGGGGCGGGGTGTTGGTTTGTGAGATCTTTCGGAATGGGTTTTTCAGGACTTGGATTTTTTGATCGATTAGCTGAGGATAGTCTGTAGGTCTTGGTGTAAGTTATGCCTGGAAGTAGAACCTCAGGCTTCTCTAGTCCGCAGATCCGTTACGGGCTGGAGCATGTAGCATGCAGATATGGATTGTAGTGCACCATTTTTAAGAACTTTTAGTTTTGGAGCATTTGGTTAGATATATGAAGCTCCGATAAGCGTTCTGAAATTTCGTCGTTGGAAGCAGACTACATTAAGAACCATTATACATCAGGTTTTATTGTAGCCGCTGTGCTGCATTACTTCCAAAGTCTCAAGGTTGACCTAATCTAACATATACTGGATTGGTGCACGTAGATGCGGACCAGTCATATTTTTTGTTCAATAATATCCGAAGACTCTCTTCTGCAAGGTAGGCAATAAAGCAATTTTAGTATGGTTAAATATGTGGGATATCTTTCATAACCAAGGCATGTGTAGGTTTAAATGAAGATGACTAGACGAACCTCAAACTTATTCACCACAAGTCTCAGCTCTTCTGTGCAGAAACCGGATCTTCATCTCCCATCTTTCTTTGTTATTTACTAGTGTATGTTGGAAGTCCCTTATAGAAAGTGTTTATTGGTAGACATATCCAGAAGTGGAATTTCGTAACATTGCGGACTTAGCAAAAGCCCATTACTTGCTGTTACCTGTTGTAAATCTTGTTACATGGACTGGAGGATTTTCTCGTGCTGAGTATCTCAATCCTGTAGCTATTCTGTGCACTTAGTTTTAACGAAAGGATAGCAGTAAATCCGCCGCTTTATGTCACAAACATTAGCGACCACAGATTTTGTTTTGGTTGTTTTCTCGTCTTAGTACTCTAGAACTGGGGTTTATTTGTCATTTATACATCTCAAGGTAAGAGCAGTGTTAATCAGTGACCTGAAAGTGCTGGTTATTCTTTATTTCAAGTACTTGATACCTATGCACTTTATCATATTTGACATGCTGCGGAATCCTATCTGCACGTTTGAAGAAATGCTGCTCTGATTGTGGGCTACAATCTACTTTTCCTTATTATCTTCTGTACCCTACCTTTTTGCTTCTAGAAGAACTTGATGCCTGATAAAGTGACATCAAGCTGTTTTTCATGAGACGTGCGGAGTCTTACATGAGGCTACACTGCAACTTTTTTTCTTGTATTCCAGGGGTTGACAGTGTACGAGAAGAAGAAGTATGTGTGGAAGATGCTCTACATTTACATGCTTGGGTATGATATGGACTTTGGACATATGGAGACTGTCTCTCTTATTTCAGCACCCAAGTACCCAGAGAAGCAGGTCCTCTTCTGCCATTTACTCTTTCATTTGGTGATGATCAGTATATAACACTGCCTGTTGTGCCTGCAATTCTCTTTGTTGTTGGAGTTCATTTATTTTGATGGCTGAAGTACTTGGTTACAATGTAGCATGCTGTGAACTTTATCTGATATACACGTAGACAATATGGAAGTGCCAAACAGGCCTTGTATGTCCTTGTTTCGGTTCTTGCAGTAGAATTGTTAATTCTTCCATGTGCTGGCAACAGGTTGGATATATCGTGACTTCTTGCCTTTTGAACGAGAACCACGATTTTCTTAAATTGGTGATCAATACTGTCCGGAATGATATAATCGGCAACAATGAAACCTTTCAGTGCCTTGCCCTTACTATGGTATGTTTTGTTCCGCTAATCCATGATGTCATGTTTGATACTGTATTCCGCACTTTTTGATATTTTAACGTGAAGCTTGGAATTCAGACTCTCAAATTGAAGGGTGTGTGGGATTATTGAGAACTTAATTTTCCCATTATTTTTGCTCTCACTCATGAAATTACCGTCCGTCCTATGGGAAACAGGTTGGCAATATTGGCGGGAGGGATTTCTCTGAATCCTTGGCTTCAGATGTTCAGAAAATCCTGGTAAGCCCATCCAGTGCAGTTGCTTAAAGGATCATTTTGTTCAATCACCGTCCAAGGTTGGGTTTCCTTTTTACTTAGTCGAATGGGAGACAAGGCAGGAACGTTGCACAGGCTTTGCAAGAAAATAGAGTGAATGTCAACCAACGGTGTTTCTATTTAGAATGTAGATGTTCATCATGAATCCTTTAAAGTTTTTTTTTTGTTTTTAATGCAGCTTTCTAATTCCTGCCGGCCTATAGTTCGAAAAAAAGCAGCACTTTGCTTGCTGAGACTTTACCGCAAGAATCCTGACGCTGTGAATGTGGATGGCTGGTAAGTTGCTCACCTGCGAACACATCAAAACGTTGTTCTAATTGTCCTTTTATGTCATAGATGTGCATCAATCAGTTCACGCATTGTATTTAGCTTTCAGATGCTCTTGTTGATACTGGCTAATTTCTGGTTTTATTGTTCATCTTCTTCAAGGAGCATATCAGCTTATTAAGTGCGCCTGCAACTATCATTGGACTCAATATTTAATTTTGTTAGTAACAGTGTGAACTTCTGGGACGCAGGTCAGAGCGTATGGTACACTTATTGGATGAGAGAGACATTGGAGTACTAACGGCTGTTATGAGCTTGCTGGTTTCTTTGGTGGCCAAATCACAAGATGCTTACTGGAGTTGTGTACCAAAATGTGTACGGATCCTAGAACGCCTGACCAGGGGTCAAGATATTCCACAAGAATACACTTACTATGGCATCCCCTCTCCTTGGTTGCAGGTGATTTCTTATTCATTTGTCAGTTAGAATTATGTTGCATATAATTGTGGAGCTGCTTTGTATGTTGACTTTCCAGGTAGCTAATCATGTTGATGGGGAATGATTGAGGTCTGAAGGATATTCCTTGGAAGACATTGGTAATCTTTAAGGATCTGCACGTACGTTATGTTTGTGATGGAGCTTATAAGAAGGCGCGAATCTTCGTTGGAAAATATGTCATTATTAATATCCTGTTGTATGCTTACTTCCATTTTCTAAAGTCCGTATTGTGGGAATCAGGTCAAGACGATGCGGGTGCTGCAGTACTTTCCTGCTATCGAGGATCCGAATATCAGGAAGTCTTTGTTTGAGGTCAGTGTCTCTGTAGCATACTGTTAGGGGTTGCTGTCAAAAGTTCGGGAAATTGTGTTTGAGGCAACCTGTAGATTGTTGCTAGTTAGAGTCACCTTGTTAAGACTCCCAGGGAAATTGCCATCCTCATCCTGCCTGCAACGTCATTTAACGATTTGTCTTGTTTAGCTTAGTATACTAAATATGGAATGTATTATATAACACTATTTACATCCAAATGTATTGAATTACTGAGGATCCTATTGATGTTTCCATACTTATCCTTTTATCCTTTTCTATTGCGACGTGTTACGTTTTGTAGACTTTGCAGCGCATTTTGTTGGGAACTGATGTTGTAAAGAATGTCAATAAAAACAATGCCTCGCATGCGGTACTCTTTGAAGCACTCGCTCTGGTAATAATTCCCGATTTACCTCTGATGTCCTGCCCCTGACAATGGTGCCGAGTCTTGGCACACAATAGTCAGCTCGTTGTCTTTTTGAGATTTGTCACGTGTCCTTCAGTACTGCAGTACTCACTTTGAGGAAGTATATCAACTGTATCCTCCCTGCATATGTGGTGATGCCAGTCCTTTGTGATGTAGGTAATGCATTTGAATGCTGAGAAGGAAATGCTGTCCCAATGCGTTGCCTTGTTGGGCAAATTCATTGCTGTGCGGGAGCCGAATATTCGTTATCTTGGCCTGGTTTGTGCATCATTTTACCATACACCACACTCGAGAAGTTTTTACGATTTCGTACCTCTGCTCGGGCTCTGACATCTGAAGTGAATGTATGTGATGTTGCATGCATGCATTATACATTGAAGCTATTTCCACGGTGCGTGCAAGTGGACTTCTGCCATCTCTAACTTTTGATAATTTTTGCTCATTTCAGGAAAATATGACAAGGATGCTCCTAGTTGTAGATGTTCAGGATATAATTAAGAAACATCAAGCTCAGATAATCACTTCCCTGAAAGATCCCGATATCAGGTATTTCTTTTCTCCCATAAGCACACGTAATTTATGTAGTCATTTGACATTAGCCTCACTCTTGATCTTGCTTTTCAACCGCTGGTTGGCGCTTTTATCGCTCATACATCGGTTTTAAATCCCTTCTAATTTAGGACGTCCTGGATGTGCATATTTTCTTCCTCATTAAAAGATTCCATGTGATCACACCTGCCCGTAGGTCTTTCAACCCGTCCTTATATTCTGAGAAAGTTAAAACTAATAATTCTCACCTGATGTGAGTGGTGAATCACAGCATTCGGAGACGGTCTTTGGACTTGCTTTACGGCATGTGTGATGTCACCAATGCCAAGGAAATTGTGGAAGAGCTTTTGCAGGTCTCCCATACTTTTCCTTCCTGGTTCTGTTTCAAGTGATCCATTTTACTTCTAATGGTCTCCTGAATTTTACTACGTAAAATGCTTGGTTGTTCTGATTTTGCTTAATTTATACTTGTAACTGCTGCAGTATCTTACCAAAGCAGACTTTGGTATCCGAGAAGAGCTCGCATTGAAAGCTGCCATTCTCTCAGAAAGTTTTGCCACCGATCTTGATTGGTACCATTATGATATATACCCTCTACTAATTAATTTATTATTTCCCTGAAACGGTGTTTACGGCTTCAGAAGTCTTGCCTTAAGATGGAAATTTCATCTATCGTGTAACACTACACAATATTATATTCTGTGTTTATATTCGTTGTGGTATATAGTGATACTTGTCAGTGAAACTTGGCGCCTGGAATAATCCACTAAACTCTACTTGGAAACTCTCATTGTAGGTATGTGGATGTCATATTGCAACTCATCGAGAAAGCTGGTGATTTTGTAAGTGATGACATTTGGTATCGGGTTGTACAGTTTGTTACCAACGATGAACACCTTCAGGTACTTGAGGTCCAATCGTCTGATCCCTTCACTTTTGTTAGTACATTTTCAAAAAGGTTCTGCTCCATTATCGTATATTGTTCCATCAGTCATATACATTGAGGGATCTGTTTCAGTTTTTTTCAGAATTGGAAGTATGCGCCTGTTTTCTCTAATAATGATCAAGCGAACATGATATAATGCAGGTGTATGCTGCGGCCAAGGCTTTGGATTATCTTGACAAGCCAGCAGTACATGAAACGATGGTGAAGGTGAGCTCTACCATGAGGCATATATTCAGTTACTTGCAGAACGTGTACTTGCATGAACCCTTTTGACGTGAGAGAATGGCTTTTTTTAGTACCACTTGCTTGCTTGGATGGTCGTTGGCGCCGGCAGACTTTCTCTGCTTTGACGTTATTTTGATTTACTGAACGTAAATAGTTGTTTCCTTCATACAATTTGCAGTTAGGTTGCAGCGTGTGGATAGGAGCATTCTGAGGGGTTGGAGTTGTACGTGCTTTTCTGATATGTTTGTAAAGTAGGGTTTTTTTGATGCTATAAGTCTAAGCACGTGCTAGTCGTTCAGTTGGCTGGATATCTTCTTGGAGAGTACAGCCATTTGCTGGCAAGGCGACCAGGTTGCACCCCAAAGGACATCTTTGACGTCATTTACGACAAATTTGCTGTTGTCTCGTACGCATCTTCTCACTTCAATTTAAATTCATAAGTATGCAAATGCAATGGTTTTTACCTGCTCTGGCTATCTTTCAGATCTTCTCTTTGGTTCCCTGTTTTACTATTAAATCTCTTTAGTGATTGGGAATATTGTGATGTCTACTGCTGCAGAATTGGAACCAAGGCTCTACTTCTTTCTGCCTTTGTTAAAATTCTGTTACATTCTCAACCTCAAGATCCTGATCTGCGGGAGCGTGTGCTAGAGATTTTCAAGAGGTGAACCACTAGAAGCTCAGTAATGGATTCTTATGATATCTTGGCTAGTACCTTAAACCTTGCTGCAATTTGGGCAAGTACGATTTGCCCAAAAGTTCGTACTTAGCTAATGCTTGGTGTCCGAACCATGGTTCGAATACCAAATAAGTAGATCATGACAAGATCGTTGCGTAGATGCTCTCGATGGCGTGCCTTCTTACTGTTATTCAAACCATTTGAGCGTTTCGAGCTTGTTTCTTCCTCTTCTTTCATCCTGTCTGGCCTACTTCATCATCTGAGTTGATGGCGCTTTTTTGGCAGGTATGAATGCTCAGTCGATGCCGAAGTGCAGCAGCGGTGCATTGAGTATCTGACATTGTGCGCGAAAGGTCCTTCTATGGTGGACATCATGGCAGAAATGCCTAAATTCCCAGTTCGTCAGGTATGTTGTTATAGCTATCATTTCATAAGATTGTTTTGAAGGGCCTTGTAAGAAACGGGATACAGTAAATACATGCTTGCCGTGAGCTTGGCATGTTCATTTCTGCAAATAAACAATGCACTAAGGAAAACGTGGTTGTTTATGTTTGTAGTCAGCACTACTTAAAAAGGCCGGAGATGCAGAAAGAGATGTAGCAGAGGAAAGCGCTACAAAGTTGAGAGTTCAGCAGCAAAATTCCACCGCGTTGGTTGTTGTAGAGCCACAGTCTAATGGAGCGGGACCTCCAATTTTGACACCTTCAGCTGCTCCTGTGCAAAAGGTATATTAGTTGTAAAATGTGGCAAAGTGAGTTTTAGCAAAACTACATTAATATTCTGTGTTTAGCATTAGCAGCCTTGAATCATTGCTGATATCTAAGGAATTTTTTGTTGTAACGTTTGTTCTACAGAAACAGGCATCCCCTTCTGATCTTCCGCCATCTGCACATCCAGCAGCGCTTCCAGTTGGGAATGGCCATACTGAGGTGTCGGCAGTCACAGCAGAAGATGTATCTGTTCCTTCGCTGCCGGAAGACCCAGTTACAGAACCTACACCACCACCGGAACCCGCACCAGCTCCATCTGGAGCTAATCTGCTTGCAGACTTGCTGGCACCTTTAGCAATCGAAGCTCCTCCTGGATATGCGGCACCTGATAGCATAGTTGATTCAAGCCAGGATCCTGGTCCCTCTGCGGGGACTTCTGGACTTGCCCCCATGCAATCATCCGGGCCAGCAGACGCATTAGCTCTCGCCCTTTATGATGGCCCGTCTACTAAAGTCCAGGTACAGGCTTTTTATGGGATTCGCAACGCCTTTTTTAATGTTTATATCTATACGTGTTAATGTAGTAGTTCTCAACTGTGTGCGTATGCTTTTTTAGAGTGTCTTCACATCCCGCCTACAGCTTTCTTTTTATTTTTGGTTTGCAGCCGATTGGAAGTGTCGAAGATTGGTTTAATGCACTTGTGATTAAAGACAGCGGTATACTTTACGAAGATCCTTTTGTTCAGGTGCGTGATTCTTCTAGAGCTGGAAATTAATTCTGTGGCTTTTGATGAATTGATGACTTCTAGATCTTCTGTTGCGTCATTTCTGTTAATGCATCGATGCCGTTTAAATTGAACTGCTAATAAAGTTCTTCTATATTAGCTTGTAACTAAGTTTTTCGGCTTCTCTATCATGCCTCTTATGATTAAAGGTTCTGCATTGATGACCACATTACGATTGAAAATATGCAGATTGGTATAAAAAGTGACTGGAGAGGGATTCAAGGGCGATTGGTGTTATTTCTTGGTAACAAGCATAACGCGTCTTTAACTAACGTTAGGGCTGTGGTACTACCACCTCCCCACTTACGGTTCAAGTCGAGCCCTGTTCCTGATACTATTCCTCCAAGGGCCCAGGTGAGGCTTTCCTGTGACATTTTTGTGGTTCAACGGTTACAAAAGTGGAACCAGAATGCTTTGTTATTGCTTTGGTTAGATATACCGCCTGGCTACTGTTTTTTTGTTACAACTGAGCCGTGTTACCGACGTCCTACAGGCATAGATGCTAACTGTTATGTGTACTACAGGTCCAATGTCCCTTCGATGTTTTTTGTCTGCGCGCCAGCCGAGAGACAGCGGTTCTGGAATTTTCTTACAATAACGGCAATATTCCTGTATGTTTTTCATCTACTTTTATCAGGCTAGCATGTAGCCTGGCCAAGCGTGTCACTAGATGGTATAATCTACTAGTTCGTTGCATGTTGCACTGCTAAATACAGCATTTTTCTCAGTCTAAGAATTTGTTGATTTACATATCCTGCAGAGAGCGACATACTTTCCATAGCTCTTAAGACTCATGTGATATGCTTATTACACGTTGTCCAATTATTACTAGAAAAGGGTTTAAGAAAGTTGTGACCACATTCTGAATGATATGTATATTTCTAAGCGTGCTTATAGAGTCTCTGGACTTCCTATGTGACAGGTCAGTGCGCAGCTGAAGCTCCCTGTATTGATAAACAAATTCTTGCAACCAGTAACAGTGTCTGCAAACGACTTCGTAGCAAGGTGGCGAGCACTAGCTGGCCCTCCATTGAAGCTCCAAGAAGTGGTAAGCATCAGTCCATCTTATTTTGGAGTTTGCATCTCTGATGACGAAAATGTTCGCTCTTACTTTTGGCGAATTACTAGCAAGAGAAATGGATGTGTACATTGAAGCGTTGAATTCGATGTTCAGAATTACATTACCTCTTGCTCAACTTGTTCTACTTCTCTTCTCTGTTTATCTTTTTCTTTCTCTTGGATCTTTTGGATCGTTCGACACTGCTGTTTTATCCATGGGTGATGAATGCTAGGTACGGAACGTCAGGCCTATGCCTCTGATTGAGATGGCAAATTTATTTAACAGCCTGCATATTGGTGTCGCTACCGGATTGGTGAGTCATAGCACCAGGGGATGTCAGGCTTACTCCTGACGCTCCCTACCCAACTTTTCTTTTTTCTTTTTTCTTTTACTTATGGGTCTCCACGGAGTTCCCTTTTATGCTGTGATTTTTCTGCTTTTGTTATAGTTCTGGATGCTAGGATTCTTGTACAACTTGAAATTAAATTCCAAGAGTATCAATTCATATTACTTGTCCTTTAATTTGATGTGTGAAATGGGCTAGACAGGTATACTGGATCAGTGAAAAACAAATTTGTGCTCACTTTTGTGAACTTGCAGGACCCAAATGAGAATAATATCGTGTCTGCAACAACATTTTACTCTGAATCCGCTCAAGCTACACTCTGCTTGGTACATTTTTTTCTTCTGTCCCTTTTCTTGTCAGGTTTGATATTTTTTATTTTTTATTTTTTATTTTTTTTAATGTCTTGTCGTCATAGCATAATACACCACCAACTTACTTGAAGGATCATATGTGTTGTCAGATACGAGTGGAGACAGATCCATCAGACAGGACACAACTGCGACTCACCGTTGGTTCTCAGGATCTAACGACAACATATGAGTATGACAATTTGAATCGACACCTTGTCATTTTTGTCATTAGAATGAGAATAAAAATCCAAGATACTAGAGAGTAGTTTGTCATATTAGTAACGAACATGCTTTTTGAAGTTGTGCCTTGGGTTTAGGCACTGATTTCAAGCATATCTATTTTTATTTCCCAGTTCCAGAGCATACTGTCTCAAGGATTTAAGTATTTTGATGGGTAATGCAGACTCATGGAGTACATAAAGCAGCAACTGATCGATACTCCGCCACCGACGATGGTGTCACCAAATGTTCCAACGACCATCCCAACTAACTCTGAGCTGACAGGTCCTGCAGCACTTCTAAATGGTCTAATTTAATGCATGAGCGGATTTCGTTTCTTCGGTTAAGCATGCCTCTGATCATGACTGCTGTGTCCAGCTCTGGATTCACGCTCAGTTTTGCACTTTGGAAGGCCAAGAAGCTAAGGAATGCGTAGCACATGAATGAGATGCGCTTAGAAATAAAATTCACTAATGGCTGATTTGTTACTGGTTATAGGAGCATTACCATTCTATTTGTAGTGCAGTGAAATCTTTGATTGTAGTTTGAATCCAATTAAACATTCGTTCACTCCCACCCAAGATACAATTTACAATGTTATGACGGTTCTATTCATCGGAAATAAAGTGAGTTATCGTGAATTAACAGATGTGGAACGTCAGCAACTAGAAATGTCTTTATTTACATGTGCTGCAATGACCCATGTGGTCTTTCTAGGCATTTGACAATGGAATTTAAGCATGGTCGCTGCTTTTGCAATACGTAGTATCTTTACAAGCTGCGGGCCTCTCGACTTAAATTTATTTCAAATGATCACCCTACCAGGTATTTTCAAGTTCAAATTGTGCTAATAAAGTTAAGGAATTTCTTATACAACTTCAGCTCAATGTAATACTCTAGTTCTTGTTGTAGTGGTTAAATGGAGGTCTTTTTGGGGCTTTGAAAGACATACTTGTGACTGGAATTTCATATATGCTCTTTGGTTTTGAGGCTATCTTTTTATGCCGCTAATGTCACCATAATTTGCTGTCTATTACATGTTATCACAACTTATTTTTATAAGCATTTTAATTGTTTTATTATTTTTATTATTTTCTATATAATTTGAATTACAACTTTGATAAAATAATTATATTCAGTTACGTAGTTATAATTCAAATTATATAGAAAATAATAAAAATAATAAAAAAATTAAAATGCTTATAAAAATAAAACAATTATATATATATATATATATATATATATATATATATATAAACTGAAAATACTAACAATTTTTTTGATTGGAATTATAAAAATTAAAGAACAATGTCAAGTGGGTGGTGGGTTGTATGTTGTGGCAATAGCAACATCCTTCACTTATTTGTGTGTTTTTTTAGAAACATTTGTATTTTTATGAATGTATAAATCACAATTTTTGTATCTTTGAATACTTAATAAATTTTTTATAAAATTTAATAGAATGTATTTGTAGAAACATTAATATAGCTATAATAAAAAGAATAAAGATCATTGTCTTTTATGCATAGAAATTAATTACAAATCATAATTATAAAAGACAAACAAAAAAACAAGATATAATTAGATTGAAATAAATTTGTATAATTCATGAGATAGAACAATTTTCATGATAAAAAATAATACTTTTTAAGGCAAAAAACACAATCTAATAAATATTAGCTATCATTCAAATAATTTATTGGTTAAAATATATATACCTAGAATAGTAATGTTTGCTTGTGTGCATCTAACTAAAGTGCCATTTATTCAAATGTTAGGAAAATAATTTTTGATTTAAGTAATCACATTTGGTATTGTTGTTGCAAATTGTTGCTACTTAATGATATTGTTATTTGTTGTGATTAATAGAATCCTTGGTAGTGCTATTTACTTTGACTTATTGTTCATACATGTGTTGATGGTGATGTTAAAATTATTGATAGTTGTTACTTATTTCACTTTGTTATAAATTACTATAACAAATTACAATGCACTAAAATAAATTACAATACAAAAAACTTCATAAAATGTATCTTTACATAAAAATATCTATTATAATGTCAAAATCAGAATATTTCAAACTATTTAAACTAAAATAATAAATTAAAAATCTTAAAAATAGGTCTTAGAAAAAAGATTAATTTTGGATAATTTTATTATTACATAATAAATTATATTATAAACTAATATTTTGTTTTGACATATTATTTCAAAACAAAGCAAGAGGGCATAATGCTAGTATGTATATATATATATATATATATATATATATTAATCAAACATGCCTTTTCAAACCAAAGTATTTAAAAAATTATAAATTATTCCTTTACAATTACTTAGAAATAAATAAATATTTATATTTCTGATGAAGAAATACATAAAACGAAATGAAGTATTTTTTACTTTACATACAATTATAAATATGAAAAAAAACTTGCAAAGATTATTTAAAAGGATGTATATATGATGTAAGTTTTTAAAATATTCTTTAATATTACTTAACAATTCAATATAAGTACATTAAATAAAGCTTTGAATTTTGGTATTGGATGATTCTAGTTGTAAAATATAACAAGAATTAAGTTATTTCATTTTTAATACAATATATCACAATTGAAAAATACTATCAAAATTTATTTACAAAATCGTGTATATATATATATATAATATTAAAATATCAAAAAACATATTATAATTTCTTTCTTCAATTTAATGATTATTTAGTATTACTCTACATTTCAATAGGATTTTGTTTCAGGATACATAAAATTTTAGCTTCAAAGAACCCCCTTGCTCAGACGTTTATAACGTTGAATCATAACATAGCATGAAAACCTTATTATTGCATGCATATCGGAAACCACAAACATGTTACTTCTACAAACACACCTAATTTTTTGAACAAACATCTTGTATCTATTTTCCAAAACCCAGAAAGGAAATAAAATAAAAGTAATAATAAATCAGAACCTTAATTGGACCTCTACAAATTATTCATATTTATTTGTTTTGTGAGATAAATATAGAAGCAAAACGAAGTCTCCACATCAACATTCGGCATGACGTCAGCAGGGGTTGTAATTCTGGGTACTGTTTCTCGCCATGCACTCAAACTAGAGCCTCGTTTTAAATGCCTTCACCGACAGGGAGTCAAGTAAATGCGGTACAGACACGTGTCAGCTGCTGCTGCACCCCTAAAAAATCCCGGGTTATTTGGGAACACGGGTCCTCGTTCGGACCGGGTCCCCACCCGCGATACGATCGTCGAACCCTAAAAGGTGGCCTGGATCGTTCGAGGCCAAATTGGACTGGACTGCCCTTGATGGAGCAAATTGGACTGGACAATTCTCGAGGTTTCCAGGTGTTTCTGGAGACCTTCACCTTGTTACAGAAATCAACAGAAAAATTATTCACGTCTGCTATGTATTGAAGCTTCTGTGTGTGTTTTTGTACAGTATTGTATAGTAATTCTACGCCATGTCGTGGTCGATGATGCATCTTCAACTGGCCGTAGTCGGCTACACTGTTACGGCGAAGAGCTCAGTCTTGTGGATAACTGATGCTGCTGCTGCTGGGAAGAGTTTGGGGTATTGAATTACGCAGAGACCGCGTCGGTGTAGGTGTGTGAGCGGTGCAGAGGTATCGCAAGTTGTGATATAGCGAGGAGGTTTGTGGTAGGGGGGAGACGGTGAGAGGACGGTGAAAGGTTGTGAGAGAAGAAGAGGGAGACGGGAGAAGATCAGAGGAAAGAAATGGGGGTTGATTACTATAATGTGTTGAAGGTGCCGAAGACGGCAACGGAGGATGATTTGAAGAAAGCGTATAGGAAGTTGGCGATGAAATGGCATCCAGACAAGAATCCGAACAACAAGAAAGAGGCGGAGGCGAAGTTTAAGCAGATATCGGAGGCTTACGAGGTGTTGAGTGATCCGCAGAAGAGGTTGATTTATGATCAGGAAGGAGAGGAAGGTCTGAAAGGTGGTGTGCCACCTGCAGGCTCTTCTCATGGCTTTTCAAATGGCTCAGGGGGGGCGCATTCCTTTAGATATAATCCCAGGAATGCTGAAGATATCTTTGCTGAGTTTTTTGGAGGTGGAAATTGGTTTGGAGGTATGGGTGGAAGGGGAAGTAGAGGAGGTCCTTTCGGCGATGGCATGTTCGGCGGGTTTGGAGGTGGTGAGAGCGTGTTCCGGAGCCCTGATGGGAGCCAAGGATTTCGGTCTTTTGGAGAAGGGCCTTCACACGCGCAACCTCGGAAGGCCGCCCCGGTGGAGAATAAGCTGTTGTGCAGCTTAGAGGAGCTGTACAAGGGGTCCACGAGGAAGATGAAGATTTCGAGGAGTATTGCGGATGCCAGCGGCAAGACGATGCCGGTGGAGGAAATCCTGACAATTGAGGTGAAGCCTGGGTGGAAGAAGGGAACGAAGATCACATTCCCCGAGAAGGGCAATGAGCAACCGGGCATGTTGGCTGCCGACCTGGTGTTCGTGATCGACGAGAAACCTCACGACACGTTCAAGCGGGACGGAAATGACCTAATCGTGACGAAGAAGATATCGCTGGTGGAGGCACTGTCAGGGTGCAGCTTCACGTTGGGGTCACTGGACGGGAGGTCTCTGACGGTGAGCATACCGGACGTGATTCATCCGGGATACGAGAAGGTGCTGGCAAAGGAGGGAATGCCGGTGGCGAAGGAGCCGGGTAGGAGAGGCAATTTGCGGATCAAGTTCGACATTGACTTTCCGACGAGATTGAGCGCGGAGCAGAAGGCAGGGTTGAAGAGGCTGCTGGGAGGCGTGTGAAGGAGGGAATGGTGTGGCAGGACGGTGTTGTGCAGCGCGAGGTGATGATGTGCAGTATTATACATTCATTAGAGCGATTGGTGTCATATTGTGCATAGATGTAGGGAGGAAGTGGAGGTGGTGAGAAGGAAGTGTTTATTTGTATGCACTTGTTCCACTACGAGATTAGATTGCTACTCTTGTAGGAGAGAATAAAAACGTTTTCTCGACACTTTCGTCTGCTTGTTTTTGTCCTCTAATTGGTCGCCCTGTTTCGATGATCGGGGAGAGTGACATTTCGCTGCATTTGATACTTCTTTTACATACATATACGCACATACTCACTCACATATGTGTGTAACAGCGAGTGTGGGTGTGTATGTGTCTTTTGCCCAATGGCGGGTTCCTCTGAGGTTATCTCGCCAATTTTGTGTGCTGGTTAAGCTTTTTCTTTTGTCGTTTATGTCGTAGCATTTGCCTTGTTCGTAAAAGTTCTGTTTCGGGGGATGTTTTAGGGTAGAATAGTGTCTGAGCTCGTTTTGAACGCTTTCGTTGAGGTTTGCGGAGGGATGTGATTTTTTTGCGTCATAATATCTTTTAATTGAGTCTAGTTGTTGAATGTACTCTCTACTTGTTGAATATGAAGATCTCATATGTGAGGCACAGAAGTTATCTGCCACCTCGAAATACGTGGAGTTTAACTAGCACTTCTGAGTTTATGAATCAAGTTGCAAGTGCAACCATGGTTGTTCGAGAATAGTTATGCTCCAAGTATAATTCGAAAGTCGTGTCACTCTGGATGATCGCATTGGCAAGGTTTATAGCGTCTGAACATGGAGATTACTCTTACAAGGCATGCATTAAGTGCAGTTGGGTTTTCTTACATGGTGTAGGTTTGAAGATGGCTAAGCATAACGCTGGCAAGTTTATATAAGTTATTAGAAGCTTTCCTGCTTGTCCCTCGTGGTAGCCTTTTTTTGTTTGGATTCTCAATTCAAGGCTTTCCTATTTTTGAACTGGCTGCTGAAGAACAGTAGAATATGTTGATTTTTAGATTTTTAGTAAGGTTGTGTTAGGTAAGTTGTACTCTTGAACTGGTACACACTTTTTATATGATAAGACGTTCAACTTTTTTCCTTCGTATAAATTGAATTTTTGCTAAGCTTTGAGCAAGTAGATTGTTTGAGGATGAGATTCAAGTCCTACCTTTCATGCAATAATGGATCCAAGTCGCATAAATGAAATTTAGCTCTGAACTCTTGATGTGAGCACTACAGCTTGTATAAATACAAAAGGAAGTTTTGCTTGATCAGACTGCAGATTGTGAGTAAGATAATCGCTATTGCAGCAGACCGTATTCAGCTTATTTAGGAACTTCTGGTTCGAGGATGTTTGAATTTGAACAGTGATTTATTCTTCACTCGTACGCAAGTAAGTTTCTCGAACCTGCTTTTAGATCCACGTCAAGTAGGTCACTGGTGTGTACCCTAGTCTCTTGGAAATTCGCTCCGGTAACAATGTTATCCACGAGGGTATTACAGTTTGTGTCTAGTATTATTTTTCTACTTAATCGCTGGGTGATGTGCATAGATTGAGAAAGTCTGGCATCCTAATAAACAGCATTGAATGAGCGCAGTTGCTATGCAAAGAGATTCCTCGTCGCTGCACCGCTCAACAGTGTGACATGCACATTTTCTGAGATAATTCACAGCTTTCTTTCTTCTGCTTTGCAATGTCATGATTTGAATTGTTGTTGTCGATCATGGTGAGATCACGGTGTGACTTGAGAGATGCACATTGTTGATGGATTGGATCCCCTTTGGATTGGAGTTGCTGGTCAGGTACTCAGGTATTTCAAGGTTGAAGCATGAGGGTGTTTAACTTTTAAGCTACATGACAAATGCGCCTTCAGTTATTTTCTTTAGCAGGCCTTTGGAACATAAGTGTGGACTTTGAAATTTATCCCTGACATTGAGCTTTGGTTGTCCAAATTTTGTGATGTACAATCATTTGTTGTGTGACAAGAAATTTGAGATGTGCTGAATGTAAGGCGGCTTGTGTGTACAGCAGCTGGATCACTTGAATGACTTGCTAACTGTTTATGGTTTGCATGCCACTCGTTCTCACTCGTGGTGCATGTGTCACAGCTTTTTCTTTGTTGTATTACTGAAATCAGTGTTGTCGCCTTGAAAGCCAAGATATATTGTGTAGGAAATTTGGCATGTTACGAATTGATAATAGTTTGATAAGAAGTCCATTTATGCTCTTCAACGTGATGGTAATTTTCTAAAGTCAATTGTTGTAAAGCTGGAAGTTTATTGGCATGCTATTTACAATAGGTTGGAAGACAAATGCTTTGTTCCATGCTGAAATTCAATATTGTTCCATAGAATATATATTTATTTTTATCATTCATTGATTTAATTGTAACCTTTTCATTTTTAATTTCTTCGTTTTTTTTTATAAGTTAGATTAATTTTTTACTTAAATTTTTTCAAATTAAATCTTAAACTTTTGTGTCATTCTATTTGGATGTTGCCTAAATAAGTGTCACATCTTTTTATAATCTTTTAATTTGTGTAATTGTTTAAAAATTCTTTTGGTTTTTGTTTTATTAAAGTAATAATTTTGAACATTAATTAAAAGAAGAGAATTATACATTCTAAAATTTGGCTATCTTAAGTGGGATTATTTTGTTGGATATATTAATGGAGCATAGGAGTCTATAAAATATACATACATTTTTAGGCTAAAAGTTTGCAAAGAAAAGAAAATAGATGTTAGTTAATAAAGTTAATCTCATAGTAGAGTGCTTTTGTGTTGTAAATGTTTTTAAGTCCATTTGATCTAGATGCCAAAATTTTGGTGAAAACAACAAAAAAAACAACATTTGTTCATAAACAACATGATGTAGACTTCAAAAAAAAAAATTAAAAATTGTATCAAATTGTATTTTGAATAAAAATTAGAATAATTAAATAAAAAACATTCATATTTTTAAAATTTATTTTTTTAAATATATATATATATATATATATATATGTATATATCTGTATATTTCAAAGGTCCAATTTTATTTTTTCATTGTCAAATGAGTTGTTGTGAAGACTTAATACTACATCAAAACTCATTGAAAAAGACTAGTGGTTGGTAGTAAGTTTATAAATAGTATAGATTTAAAAATTTAAAAATTTATTTTTATATAGCTTATTTTTCAGATCCTTCATTATGGTGATAAGTGTTTTGATTTTGTTTACAAGTGACTTTATTCTTTTGAAGTTTTCAATTTTGGATCTTTGATACATCTTCCAATAGCTGTTGGGTCTATCACCAAAGTAATAGGCATCTAGATTCAAATTTTGATTAACTCTTAATCACCTAAAATTCTCCCTCTGGCTTGTTGAGTTCAAATCTCCTTCATGATAGCCTCTTGTCCCCTTTCTTTGATTTATGGAGCTTTGATATGGACAGCATGCACCATGTTGATATGTGAGAGCAAAAGCTTTAGACTCTTTTTTTGATCTGTTAGTTCTCTTATTCATCTCTTCATTCAAAAGTCTAGTTTCTACATCTATGTACAAAGACAGCATCTCCTTGTTCATGATTACTGGTTTGATCATCTTGTAATCTATAAGAGAGGTTCTTCAATGTGTAATATATAATTACTATTTTTAGATAATTCTATCTAATTTACTACTTCTTTCACATTGCCTAGATAGGCATCCATATTGCTTGTTTTTTAAATTGTAAAGAATTCATCTATTGATGACATTTGTCCCAATGTAGTATCTATTTTGTATTGAAATTTCAAAAATATCCAATACTTGTATTATTCTAAATAGCATTTCAGCAACTTCAATAGTAAGTTGTCTTTCATGTTGCTATTGATAGCATCGAGGACAATCTATTTGCTGCATTCTTTTAACTCATCCATAATAAGGTTTGGTATACTAATACAAAAATTATAAAGACCATTTCTTAATATAATATTTTTTTATTTAGAATGACTATGTCTTATAATTTTTTGTACTTATCAAGTGATAAACTTTTGAAATTAAAGACTAAATGTTTACATATGAGTTTAATGTATTTTTCAATGCACTTATTATCAAGTTTGTAACTATACCAAGGCTCTTAGAAATGCAATTCCTATATATTTAGATTTATTCTTTGTCATTGCTACAATCAACTCACAATCTACTTACTGGTCTATCTATCAACTTATACTCTAATACTATATAGAATAGTAATGGTAGAAGATATATACTATAAAACATAAGTACAAATGTTTAAGAAAAAATAGAACTACTAAAAATTACATGAAGATTGATGCAATGTTATAGTCTCTAAAAAACCATTAAGACAATTGCCTGATTTTGTAAATAAATAAAAGCACTTATGTTCTTTTGATCATAAAACATTTTTTATCTAAAAAAATTTGTTGTCTTTTAGCCTCTATCGTCTTCATTCAAGAATGTTTGTAATCTTCCAATATTTTTTATTTTTTAATCAAGGTCTCTTGTCTTCTTCAACATTTGTTATCTTCCAACATTATTGACTTGTAACAATTCTTTGTTTATAGTAATAATGTAATTGGTACTTTTTTATAAATTCTCTATCTCTACTGACTATTTCTTAAAGACCTTTCTAAATATATTTACATGATTTCACATAACATATACTAATTTGTTCAAAGCCAAATTATTCAATAACTTTTGATTTTTTTAAAATCTATCTTAAATATATTTTTATAGGAAAAAATCCTTTCCTTCCATTGCTCTATTATATTCTCCACTTCTACATTTGTCTACTTTTGGAGTTCTTCTTCTAACTAGTACTTGGTCTAGAAGAACTCATTTTTCAATCCTTGAATCTTTTGAATCTGATCTTCTATTACATTTTTATTTTTATTTTTATTTTTTGTCATGGTTGTTTCTAATTCTTTAATATAAGCTGCAAATTTTTAAAAGTTCTCTTGCAGTCTTTTTTTTTTTTTTTTTGTTTATTTTTTTAGTTTTGGCCTTCTTATATGCTTTTCATTCTCTTTAGCAAGCTTTAATGACATATTCTACTTTGTTGTATTCTAGTCACGCACATACATATTTATTCTAATATTTATCTATATGATTAAATAAAAATAGATAAAAATAAATTTATTTCATAATTTTTTCTAGAAAAGCTTTTTAAAAACTTTAAAGATGTTGCTTTATTTTAGATGTATTTGTAGTTGATTGGTAGATTAAAAACTTGGTAAAAAAATTAACCAAGTATTAGTAGCTTGCAGAATAAGCTAACTATGTGGCACACATATAGAAAACTTGCCTTATAAATTAAAATACATGTCTTATAAAGTCAACATGTTTTGGAGGTCCTATAGGATATTGCCATATAGCTTCTAGTTAAGAGTACATACGGAGACAAGAGTGAAGCCTGTTACACTCTTGTCAATGCCTTTTTAATCTTTAGTCTTATTTTAAGACTTTTTAATCTTCTTGTCTTTAGCAATAGCCATTCTAATTTAATACTGTACCATCTTTGAATGATTTTTTAGTCTTTTTGAGTGACATAAGAGTGTATTGAGGTTTTCTTTCTTTTAGATTCATGTCCTTGATAATTTGATAAGAGTGCTAATTCATTATTCTTGTCTTATTTTAGAAGTGAGTGGATTACTCTACTTTTATTGTTGTATTTTGAAGATTGTTGAGTATCTACTTTTAAACAAATTGTTTAATTTTTTAACATTGATATCTTCCTTAAAAAAAACAAATTATACCTCTTTCTGGAAATTTTTATTTAATATTAGAAGTTATAAATTAATATTATTTAATTTGACTTATAGATTTTTTAAATTTTTTGAAAGAGAAGAAAATATCATAGATACTACATTTGACAGAAGAAAGAATAGATTTGCAATTATTGTTGATCTTCAAGAATTTATCAATACTCTTAGGATAGAAATTTCATACATTACAAGCATCAACCATGGAAATACTAATCCTATGCCTATGGTAGAATTTTAGAGTCTATATCAAAAAATTGTATAATTGAAGGAAGAAAGTAAATCAGCTTTATAACTAAATTTAAGAAGTTTTGCTTCTACAAGTATAGTAGGGACAAGGATTAGTATAATTAAGAAGTTTGATGGAAAAATATCAAAATTTTGAAGATTTTTGCAATAAGTCAAGGTCTATCTAAGGTTGCATTTCTTCTAATATCTTGATGGATTTACTCAAGTTGGATTCATAGATACACTTTTATCTAGAATTATTTTTTTTATTTTATTTTTTACCTTTGATAGAAAAGGATTTACAACTCTTTTATGATTTTAATTCATTTTTAGAAGTATTTATGACTACATTCAAAAAAAGTGAATGAAAAAGACTAGCAAAGACCAAACTCTTATCTTTACAACAAGGATTTCAATCAGCCACCATATATGCTGCTGAATTCCAAAACTTCACTTGCAACATGGATTATAATGACAAAGCCTTTATCAATAAATTTTGATATGGATTGAAGGATAACATCAAAGATTTGTTATTGATAATGTTAATAGAAAAATCTTTAGAATAATTTATTGCTCAAATCATTGCATGTAACAATCAATTATTTGAAAGACGTCAAGAACAAAGACTTAGATAGACAAGCCAAGTAATGATGATAGCTCCTAAGTTTTTAGAAACTTATTTATCAAGGCCTAAATCAATGAAAATTGATACAATACACTTTAAATCCCTCTTTAAGTAAGAAAAGACTAATGGCGTCTAGTAGATTTGTACTTATATTATGGAGAAGCTTAGTACATTGCTCAAAATTTTCCAAAGAAATAACACAATTACATAATAAAAAGTATAATTGCTAAAGAAGACAATGTCTCAAAAAATAAAATTTTCCAACAATAATAGGAATCGTGGGGCTAGAATCATATACAACACTTAATAAAGGTCCTATTCTTTCTTTAAATCCTTCATCTTATTTTATAATAGATATATGTTTACGACCTAAAAATCACAAATTCTTTGTATTATTAGATTTAGGAGCTTTAACCTATTTTATAGACAAAGACTTTGTCAAAAAATAAGAAATATCTTAAATCAAGAAATCTAAATCCATACATATAGAAGTCATAGAGGGTCATTTTTTGTCTTCTAGAGATGTTAATCATAAGATATTTTTTTTAGATGTAGCAATTAAAGATCATAATAGTGAGATAATATTTAATGTAATAAGATCTCCCTCTAATCTAGCTATTTTAGAATTATCATGGTTAAAAAAATATAATCTTTAGATAGATTAGATTTATTATAACCTTAATTTTTTTTTATAGTTTAATCCAAAATTTTGATAGTAAAATAGAAATAGATAAGCCTAGTACATCCAAATCCTTATTAATAGATATAAGAGCTTTCATGAATGTGGCAAAAAAAGGCCATCTTTTGCTATATATGCCACACCCATTTTTAATGGCAAAAAGACATCAAGTGATACTTCTAACCAATATCAAGATTTTTAGGACATTTTGGAAAAGTTGAATGTAAATATTCTTCCAAAGCATTGATCCTATGATTATTCAATTGTTCTATAAGAAGGAGCTCAATTATTATTTGGTCCAATCTACAGCTTATTGCAAAATGAGTTGGTTGCACTAAATGAATACACTAATGAGAATTTGGCTAAAAACTTCTTATGCCACTCAAATTTTTTTAATAGGAGCTCCTATCTTATTTGTAAAGAAAAAAGATGGATCTATGTAGATGTATATAGACTATCAAGGACTTAACAAGATCACCATTAAGTGTAAGTATCACCTACTTTTGATTTCAAGACTTTTTGACCAATTCTAAAAATACAAAAGAATATGAATTTTATCTTTGTCATATGTAATAAAAACTTAGAGATGTAGGATTATATGCAAAGAAAAAAAAGTGTATATTCTACATTACTCAAGTTGATTTTTTAGGATACAACATTTCCAATAAAGAATTAATGATAGATCCTAAGAAGGTCCAAACTATCATGCATTGTGAGGTCTCAAAAACAGTCAAAGATATGTAATATTTTTTGGAATTTGTAAAATATTATTGAATCTTCATCAAAAGCTTTTCTTAAGTTATAACTCATCTTATACATCTAACATATAAAGACAAACTTGAATGGAGCAAAGAACTAGAAATATCTTTTGAAGTCTTAAAGACAACATTTATTTTAGCACTAATTTTGTATTGTGTCAATTTTTTTAAGGCATCTTCATGGAAAAAAATGTATTGAACTTTGTTATGAATGTTATTTATCACAAATGAGAGTAAATAATAAGCTCTATTTGTTTGCTTTTTATTCTAAGAAATTTTCAACAGTTGAGATTAATTACAAGATCCACAACAAAGAACTTCTTGCAATTATAGATTCATTTTAAAAATGGTATCATTATCTAAAAGATTCTTTTAGTCTACTTATTATATATATGGATGACAAGAATCTCAAACACTTCATATTGACATGTATTTTGAATTGTCACTAAGGCCATTTGAGTATGTCTTTATCAAGATTTTATTTCAAGATCACCTATAGACTTAGAAAATAATAAGATTTATCAAATGTCCTTTCTAAATGTTCTTATCTTATACCAAAAGAAAAAAATGTAGCTTTTAATTAACAAAAAATAATTCTCTTGAAGCCAAAGCATTTTCATCTTTGAGTAATAAAATCAACATTGATTGATGATTCAACCTTTGTCAAGCAAATTCAATCAAGTATGTCTTTTGATCCTCTTGATCATGATATCAAGAATAATTCTTTTAAGTCTCATGATACTTTCAAGTTTGAATTTAAGAATAATCTATTCTATTTTGAAGGAAAATTATATATTCTAAAAGGCAAAGTAAAATTATATATTCTAAAAAATAAAGTGCAATTATATGTTCTTCAAGCTTGTTATGACTTTCTAGTGGCCGGATATTTTGGATACAATAAGACTTTAGAATTAATATCTGAAGATTTTTGGTGATCTTAAATATGAAAGGTAGTTAAATACTTTTTATAATCATGTGATATTTGTTCAAGATCCAAAATTCCTTGTCATAGACTTTATGGACTTCTTCAATCATTACTTATTTTAGAACAATTATGGTCTTCTGTTTCTATAGATTTTATTATAAATCTTTCAATCTCAAGTTTATATGATTCTATAATTATAATAATAGATCATTTTATCAAGTTAACATATTTTGTATTATATACAAAATCTATCATAAGTAAAGAAATGGCTAATTTTTTTTTTGATAATATTTATCACTATTTTAGATTGACAAAATATATTATATTAGATAAGGTGATTCAATTTATATCAAGATTTAGGAGAACCTTTTTTAAGATATAAAAAATGGATAAAAATCTTTTTTAAATTTTTTTATCTTTAAATTGATAGGCAAATAAAATAAATAAATAAAATTTTGGAGTAGTATTTGAGGTGTACCATCAATTATCATCAAGATGATTAAACAATTCTTTTTCCATTAGTAGAATTTGCATACAATAATTTGATATATTCTTCTATTCAACAAACACCTTTTTTTTGCCAATTATGGTTATCATCTATGACTTGATATTTTTTACTTTTCAAAAGTTGATAAACTTGTGATAGAAGATTTGACAAATTATTTGTCAAAACTATATGCAAAAATGAAAGCACAATTAAAAGAATCTCAAGAACAACAAAAGATCAATGAGGATACCTATCGAAAGGAACAACCACAATTCAACGTAGGTGATAAGGTATGGCTACTTTGTTGCAATATTGTAATCGTCGTTTGACTCGGACTCAAAACACCAAGATATTTGATCAGTATAGGTGGGTTCGATCTCGGGAAAAGACTCGTTGTATGAATTGGATATGTTATGTTACAATTGATTATGTATTAATTATCTAAAACTTCCAAAGTTCTCTTCCTCATCTCAATTCAATCCCTTCACAATCTCTACAATCGTTCACTGCCCTGCAGCTACTAAATATCACTGACATTTTTGACATCTACAGGATGCTTAATCTCTTTCCACAGTACTTCAATTCTCAATTTCTTTACTTTTACTCAATCTTCCAGTGCTACTATCACAATGCAATAATCTCTATTATCACAATCACACTTTCTTTCTCCAAATTAATTAATTCGAATTCATAATTTTCAATATCTCAATCACAGTTTTAGCAATCCTTTTCTTAAATCCAATACTAAAGAAAAACACAAAAGCAAAGAAAACAAAAGGGTAGCTCTAAGCTTTACCTTGGCTCACGACTATCACAGTCTGGCCTCCATTCCTTCTTCCTCAACCTCTTTATCCTATCAAAATATGAATCGTCATTCAGCAGATTCCACAGGTTGTGAAACTTTGGCTTCTTAACCGCATATGTTCCTAACTTCCTACTATTAACAACTAATCAAACTAACCATTCATCTAAATCCCAACATTACTATTATTTAACCGATAACGAACCAGAAAAGTCATTTATACATTCTACATAGCCCCACTCCTTACTGTGCAGCGTCCTTGCAAACCACCTCGTATTACATTTTACAATATCACCACATCATTGGCTTCCTCCAATGTCTGAACCTCTGGTCCGCCTTGGTCCGTTTCATCATTTCCATAAGTGAGATTGGTTTCGACTTCTTGAGCTTCTTCTCCAACTCCCTCTCCCACTTGCTCTCCGTTCAATAAAGCTGTCAAGTCCTCGTTAAGTGCTCCCAATTCCCGAACCTGAGACTCCAAAAGCGCAATTTGGGTGTCTCGCTCTTTCAGCTACTCCTCCAGGGCATGCACCTGTTTCTCTAATTCCTGTAAAGATGTACTTGCTGGATTGACCTCTCCCTGCTGCGTGGTAACTGTAATCATTTCTGCCTCCAATTCGGCAATCCTTCTCTTCAATTGTTCGTTCTCCAACTTCGAGCTCTCCGATTGTCTCCGAAAATCGTCCTCCAATTTGGATCTCCCGGCTTCCAATTCCGCCACCCTATTCTTCTGCTCCTGGTATTGGTTCCGTAACTCCATACACTCCTGCTTGGTAAGCTCTATCAGACTCTTTGCGAACTTGTTTTCGTTGGCCCATTCCGCTTGGGTCTTCTTGAATTGGTGCTCTAATCTTGAATATTTGAGAGCGTCCGTTACTGAAGTACATTGTAAATTCCCAATCTTCTTCTTCTGATCCTCTATGATCTTGTCCTTCTCCTCCAGTACCTGTCTAAGGCTGAATTCATTGCCCATTTTCTCAACGGCCATCTGCAATTGAGTAATTTGTGCCGAGATTAACTCCTTGAGTTCTCTTGCCTGCTGACCAACTCCCGATAAACCCACCCGTTGATAATACTCTACCAGTACTGGTAGAGTGACGGCCATATTGGTACTGGGACGACCCAATTCTCTAGATGACGAGCTGACATTGGTCCGTTCGCAATTTCTAGCTTGGCTGCACTCTGCTATTGCCGCTTCCTCGACTTGTTTTGATGGAAATGGCGTTGACTCTAGTCTTGTCTCTGTTGCTACAGTGTCTAGTCTCTCCACTATTAAAGGTTGCTTCAGTTGATATCTAATTGCTTCACACACGTAGTTGGAGCATAATATCGTGGTGACCTTCCCTGTTCTTCTTTTCACGTCCAATTCCGCATCGATTCTGGTCGCAACATATGCTGCCTAATTGAAGACCATCCCCTCCAGCGTCGCAATTGTTGAAAACAATAACCTCCTTGCCATATACGTCGAATGTCGGTTCAGCCCTAATCGCTTCTGCACAAACCGCATCCATTCTCCCAGCTCCGGCGTAAGTGCATCCGCTGTCTTCCACCCTTGATTTTTCTCAAACGCTTCGTTTTCCGACTTGAAGTACTTGCTTGGAATAAAATCAGACTCCAAGTCTCCCGATACTGGTAGCTCACCCATGGGAAGATATAGAACCTTGTTCAACGTCACCTCATCTATACCAATAATTCTCCCATGAACCACACTGGACCCATTTTCTGGATCATAATTCGTCACATATTCCGTTAACAATGCTATATCTATTGGTGGTAGCCTCTGCGAAAACTTTAGAAACCCATACGTCTGCGCCGTGCGAAACTCTCTCTGTCTCCTTTGCGACCAAAAAATGTCGATAGCGACCGGCTCCATGCTCCACAACTCTTACGGTCAATGCTCCATAACTCTTACGCTGTCACTTCAATACTAAATTGGCTTTCTCTCTCCCCCCCCCACCGATATAAAACCCGTCCCGGGTTTATGTAGCATACAGACATAGCCGATTTCCATTTATATGCGTGGTAAATTTAACACCCATAAAGTCTTCCAATGGGACTGAGCCATTGGAAAAACCCTCAATGACTCTGTACGGCCCATGCCACCGAATATGAAATTTTCTTGGAAAATTTTTAAAACGACTGTCATAAAGCAGTACCAAATCATTGGGCATAAAAAATTTTGGTTTTAATTTACTATCATAATAACTTTTTCGTCGCCTTTGAGTGGCCTCCTGTCTCAATAGGGCATTGGTTCGAGTTTCATCCAACTGCTCCAATTGTGCAAAACGAACTTGTAACGACTCCGTATCCCCTAATCATTCCTCCAGTGCAATGCGCAAACTTTGAACTTCGAATTCGATAGGTAATATTGCTTCCTGACCATAAACTAATTGAAAGGGTGTAGCATTAGTCGTAACTTTATATGCAGTACAGTATGCCTACAAAGTGGGAAACAATTTAGTGTCCCAATCCGTGCTTGCATCAGATATTGTCTTGGTGATAATTGTACATAATATGCCGTTGGTCTTTTCTGTTTGGCCATTTGCTCTGGGATGATACGGTGTCGTCTTGCGGTGTTTAATCTCATATTTAGCAGTCAATGCTTCAATTGTACTATTAATGAAATGAGTTCCTCGATCACTGACCAATTCTTTTGGACAGCCAAACCGTGTAATAATATTTTCATATAAGAATGTGGCTACATCACTAGCACTATCAGATTTTGTTGCCTTCGCTTCGGCCCATTTGGTAACATAGTCCGTGGCAACCAATATATACCGTTTTTGTCCATGGCGAGAGACAGGTGCAATTGGGCCCACGAAATCAATACCCCATTTTTCAAAAGATGCCTGTGCCAGAATTGGAACTAACGGCATCGCGGATGTACCTGTAGGACGACCAATTCGCTGGCATGGGTCACAATGACGTGCAAACTGGTGAGCATCCGCAAACATTGTCAGCCACCAATATCCCGCCTGTAAAACTTTGCATGTTGTGCTGTCGCCTGCAAAATGTCCACCACAACTATCCAAATGACATCCTTCCAATATAGTGCGTGCTTCATTCTGATAAACGCAATGGCGTAAAATACCGTCTTTCCCTTGTTTATATAAAGTTTCTCCAATCATAGTATAAGGTGCGCTTTTCAAAACCAATCTTCTCTTAAGCTTCTCCGTAAAATGGAAAGGAAAAGTTTGAAAAGTCAAATACTGTATCAATTTGCTATATTCCGGCGTAATTAGGTCGACAAGAAATAACTCAGCGTCAGGTAATGCATCAGGAATGGGTTCATTTCCCAATATATTGGACAGTCGCGATAGATGGTCCGCATTGGCATGCAACTTCCCCGGCCGTACATTAATAGTAAAATCAAATTCTTATAAAAGCAATACCCATCTTGCGATGCGGCCACTCAACTGGGGCTTGTTAATCATATATTTTAAAGCGTCATGATCCACGTGGAAGATAAATTTATATCGAAGAAGATAATGCCAAAACTTTTGGACAGAATAAATCATTCCCAAAGCCTCTCGCTCAGTTGTAGTGTAATTCCGTTCGGCAGCCACCAACTGACGGCTTGCATAATAAATAGGATGATCGTGGCCCTTGTCATCCTTCTGGCTCAATACCGAACCAATCGCAACATTAGAGGCATCAACATAAACCTCAAAAGATTTTGTCCAATAAGGGGCAACCAATATTGGTGCAGAAACCAATTTTTGTTTTAATGTTTCAAACGCAACTGTACATTCCTTGGTCCAAATTGGTTCGAGACTGTCCGGTAGTTGCTTTTTCAACAAATTTGTCAATGGAATACAGATAACAGCAAATAGATAAATAAAACGTCGATAATAGCTAACATGCCCAATAAAGGTGCGAACACTTGTCATTGTATCGGGTATTTGGAGTTCTAGTATAATTTTTATTTTATCCGGATCGGTGGCGATACCTGTTTCCGATACGATATGACCCAATAATTTTCCTGAGGATACCCCAAATTTATATTTTTCTGAATTCAAAGAAATTCCAAATTTAGTACATTTGCCTAAGCACCAGCCCAATTTGTCTAAGTGTTCTTCTCTGGTGCTAAATGTACAGAAATCATCTAAAAAGATTTCCATTGAAACCCGTAGCTCATCTTGGAATGCTTGCATCATCACCCTCTGAAATGTAGCTGGCGCATTACAAAGTCCGAAAGGCATGACCTTATAAGCAAAAGTTCCCCAATCCGTAGTAAACGTAGTCTTTAATTGATCATCCTTTGCAATTTGTACCTGATTATATCCGGAAAAACCATCAAGAAACGAATAACATTCGTGGCCTGCTACTGCGTCTAAGATACTATCCGTAAATGGTAAAGGAAAGTAATCCTTCTTTGTAGCAACATTCAACTTTCGAAAATCTTGGCAAATTCGGACTTTCCCGTTCTTCTTGGGAACCATAACTATCGGCGAAATCCATTCAATATGTGGTACAGGATATATAAATCCCACCTCTAGAAGCTTATCCAATTCTTCCTTTACCATCAATGAATATTTAGGATTCAGTCGATGTTGCCTTTGTCGTACTGGTGTAGCCATGTCCTCCAATTTTATTCGATGCTCACAAACTTCAGCTGGAATACCCTTCAAATCTTTATAAGACCAAGCAAAAGCTGATTTATGTTTTATAAAATAATCTGTCCAAAGCTCTTTAGTTTTACCCGTTATACCATCATAAATTTGAATCAATTTGGGATTATCCTTTGTGCCTAGATTTATTGATTGACACTTTGGTCCATTAAGAGCTTCAGCGGTAATCTTCTACTCTGTTTCGGGATCTTTCATAAACTCTGATAAATTGGAGCTTTCCAATTCGGGATCTATAGCACCAACTTGATTAATATCTCTTCGCTGCATCCAGTGTGCAATCATATGATCTAAATCATCAATAACGTCTGGAGGAACAAAATATTCTCCCGGTCCTCCACAATGGTAAATATTCCTATTTTGTACTTCAACTTCCCGTGCCTCGATAGCCTTTGATTTTGAAACAACCAATTCGCCATCTTCTTCCGTATACTCCTGTTCGCAGTCCAATGTATATTCTGGACTGGTAATTTGAGTTTCTCCATGATATTGGACAGGATACATTTGGAGCACTATTTTATCCTTACTCTTTCTAATTTTTAGCGTTCCACGACCCTAATCGTTCCGAGCTTCAGCTTGATATAGCCACGGTCGACCCAACAAAATTAGATATGACAATACTGTGCTTTGCAATCGGAATACAATATAATCAATTGTGTATGTAATCCCCACAACAACTGTATCAATTCCTCATAAAGTATCCATAGGTCGGACTCGACTTGAATCTGCCATTCGCAAAACAACCGTAGTTGGCATTAATTGGTCCAATCCCAATTCTTCCATTGTATCCACATTCATGAGGTTAACTCTAGCCCCGCCATCCACTTGTACACCCTGAACTAATACTCCATCAATTGATACATCAATAGTCGACGCGCTTGGATCCGGATTCAAACTTACTTCACGAATTTCTTTTTGACGAGTTCTTCGTCGAATCAAAGAAGAGTTTAAGGTGTTACGATATTCTGGTGCTACTGCCAATAATTGCTTTATTGTGATTGTTGGTTGAATTGAACCTAAATCCTTCAGAATATCATAGGGTTCCATATTGGTCATAATTCCCAATGTCTTTTTTTTCTTACAGATTTTGGATCCCGGTCCCCGTATATTGGTACTTCCAATATCAGGAATTGGTACTTCCTCTATTTCTGGTGGCAACTGCTCCTTGAAAATTGGATCTTTTAACTGGTGCGACTGTTCATCGTATTGGTGTAATATTGATACTTGTGAAATTGGTGGACGCACCAATATATTGGTCGAATTGGGTTGTGACGGTGACGCTTCATCCAATAATGGAGCAGATTTTGGTATTGGTCTGTTGACCGGGGCTGGTATCGATTTCTCCAATATTTGAATTGGTTCTTTGCCTTTTTGCTGATTTCTTGTCAATACTGCGTGAATCGCTTCCACCCGATGTACCGGTGATTCCTGTGGTTTGTTTGTTTCTTCTATAATTTGTACTGTTGATGTCATGTGCTGGTCCCTACTATTTGGATTAAAAGGCACATTACATTGGTAGTGGTAATGACCAGATTGCTTATAATTTGTACAAAGAGGTGCGTATTCTTCGACAAATCTTGGGTTGTTGCAATCACTTGCATAATGACCCAATTGGCGGCATCAAAAACAACGAACTGGTTTTCTTCCTGTCCCGTCAGGTACATTGGGAGTCTCCGTCGGGACATACCTTCTAGGTCGATTCCATGTTGGTGCAGTAAAGGATCCAGGTTGACTAGTTGTCGCCATTACTGAATTGGTCTGTTGTATTGGCATCGATGGTTGATTTTCCATTTGATTTTGGCCACCATTCAGCATATTGGTCCCGTAGGGCTGATTATAGTTAGGATTTTGGAAATTTCCGAAACCACGATTTACTCTATTATTTCTATTTCCATTCCATCCACCCGTATTTCCTGTTTGTACTTGATTTACATCCCATACAGTTGGTTGTATCATTATTTGTTGTCTTGGTAAGTACCAACAATTGGCAGTGTTATGCTTTCCTCCACAATACATACACTGTCCCATCTTCTGATGAGGCGAGGGGCATTCCGTATCAAAGTATCCCTGCCCTTTACAGTTGTTACACCATACATTAGGTCTCATATTAGAAGGTTTATGCCTTTTCTCTTTATCTTTAGTCATATGCACGGCTAATTCTTCCATTTTCTTCATTAGATTTAACAATAGAGCTTCGTTAGAATCGTTAATTGTTGCATTCATCGGTACTTCAAGTTGTCGATATGCCATCGGCGAAGGATAAGTTGCCACGGGTGGTATCGCCCGCAAAAGAGTGGCATTAACTACTCCTTGAGAATTGGGATTTCTCATACTAGGCGCAATCATTCGTGGGTAGCTCCCTATCATCGTACTGGTCATTGGAACTTGATTTCCTACACTAGGAATCATTGTGGTTCCCACCATCAATAGTTGATCATAATAGCACTCCTCCCTCACCTTTGCACGTGCTGAGGAGGCAGCTACCGTAACTGGTTGAGACTCTTTAACAAACATCTTCAATTCTGGGGGATGCAATCCATTCATTATTATTGACAATATAAACACGTCTGGCATTTGATTGTTTGGCCATTTATGTAATATATCTGCAACTCGGCCATAATACGACTGCACCGATTCTCCTACAAACATTTTACTGTTCAGCAAATTTTCTTGAAGACGATCTTCGAATCCTATTGGTCGAAAATGAGTTAAGAAAGTATTTTTTAATGCTTCCCAATTAGGAAATTGTCCCACTGGTTGTCGAATATACCATTCAAATGCTATATCCTTTAAGGTCGCTGACAGCCATCGCAGCCAGACATCTTCAGTTCTGCCATTATTGGCTACACACGCTGTTAAAAATTGGGACAGGTGTTGATCGGGATCAGAACCCGGCCATCCATTAAATGTGGATAATGGAGCCACGTTGGTGGTGCGATCTCCAATTGCTCCCATCTGTACCGCTATTGGCACTGCGGGTGCTTCTTCTGTCATTGGTGCTTGCGCTGGTCTTCTTGCTATATTAATATGAATTCTTCTTTTTGTTCCAATTTGATATTTGCTTACTCTTCTTTCTTGTAAACTATCGCTATTATTCAATTCTTCTGTACTTAAACTTCTTATAATTACTGAACTTGACTCTGACGCTTCGTTACTCGCGGTATCTCCTACAAGTGCTCGCGGTAATTTCTCCAATGGTATATAATGGTGCAATATTGCACTTCTTTCAGAACTTGGATATGCTCGAATACTCGCACATGCATGCAGCCACGGCTTTATCCAACTCCATCGACGTTTTTTACGTTGAATCCCTTCTTGTTGTTGTCGTAATAAATTTCTGAAATAAAATCGCTCCTGTCTTTCCTTTACTTGTTGATTCCTTCTGTGATTATCATAGTCGTAATCACCGCTCATACTCCTTCGATCTCGTCTTTTGTACCATCGATTCTTTAACATTTCATACTGTTGTCAATCCCTGGCAGCGGCGCCAAAAATGTAATCGTCGTTTGACTCGGACTCAAAACACCAAGATATTTGATCAGTATAGGTGGGTTCGATCTCGGGAAAAGACTCGTTGTATGAATTGGATATGTTATGTCACAATTGATTATGTATTAATTATCTAAAACTTCCAAAGTTCTCTTCCTCATCTCAATTCAATCCCTTCACAATCTCTACAATCGTTCACTGCCCTGCAGCTACTAAATATCATTGACATTCTTGACATCTACAGGATGCTTAATCTCTTCCACAGTACTTCAATTCTCAATTTCTTTACTTTTACTCAATCTTCCAGTGCTACTATCACAATGCAATAATCTCTATTATCACAATCACACTTTCTTTCTCCAAATTAATTAATTCGAATTCATAATTTTCAATATCTCAATCACAGTTTCAGCAATCCTTTTCTTAAATCCAATACTAAAGAAAAACACAAAAGCAAAGAAAACAAAAGGGTAGCTCCAAGCTTTACCCTGGTTCACGACTATCACAGTCTGGCCCCTGTTCCTTCTTCCTCAACCTCTTTATCCTACCAAAATATGAATCGTCATTCAGCAGATTCCACAGGTTGTGAAACTTTGGCTTCTTAACCGCATATATTCCTAACTTCCTACTATTAACAACTAATCGAACTAACCATTCATCTAAATCCCAACATTACTACTATTTAACCGATAACGAACCAGAAAAGTTATTTATACATTCTACAAATATGAAGACTACTTGTCCTTGTTATAAGTAAAACTAATATAAGCTTGGATCTTTTCCTGTTAATGAATTAATTAATTTTATTGATTATTGATGAAATCTTTTGAAATCTATAAAAATTTATTTCATATTTTATGTATTTTTTCTTGAGCCATATGAAACAATGAATATCTTGGTGTCATATGGCATGATTTTTTATTTGAAAATACACTAAGTACCTAGCTCTAGAGATTTTAGCTTTAATTTATTGAATAAGTTCCAATAAATGATGTATTCTTATTATAAAGGCCAAATAAATAAAATAATATGAAAAGATATTCTATTGATAAAATCCTTTTATATTTAAGAAGCTTTATATATAAGGCTTTCAAAAGAATCTAGAAATGTCCTAACATCCTTGCCTATACCAAATCATAATTATCTAATTGCCAGTGAGTTTGATTTTTCATAAGCTCAAAGAAAATCTATAATCTTCTTACAAAAATTTATCTTTATATCATGAATTTTGTCATAATTCTATATCTCCATCTTTCATATATATATAAAATATTGACTATTAAAAATTCCTTTAATTTGCATAAAATACCTAAATTGTAGCAAAATCCTTTCAAAATATTTTTCTCTTGCAAAGGATTTGTTCTCTCTAAACTTTAGAAATTCATATCTCTTGATTCAACTGTTTAATTTTTTAATTTTTTTTTAGATAATATAGACTTTATTTTTAAGCTTTACTACAAAAAAAATAAATTTTAAATCTCTTATAGATCGTTTGGAATCTTAGAAATCCTAATAAGTACTTTAAACTCTAATTTACAAGTACTTAAAGACTATTTTCTTTATGCCTCAAAAATCCAAAATTTAAATGACATAAAATTATGTATAAAGTTTAATAATATGATAATTCACATTTTAAGAAATTTTGAGTCAAAATTTTGTCAAATTGCTTAAGATATAGCTCAAAATATAATTTCTAGTAAATCAAATCACTTATTTCTCTTAGATTGCAAGTTATGATTTTAACTTCCTATAACTCTTTTATCTTAGTTTAGAATTCATTAAGCAATACATAAAAAATATAGCCAAAAAAGTAATTTCTCTAATTTCAATTAACAATCCTTCATTACTTTCTGTACACACACGTTATGTCCAAAAGAGTGATAGTAGGTACAAAATCAATACTTTAAACTTCAGTGCATATATCTCTTTCATAAAAACTCCAAATCATACAAAATTTGTACCAAAACCATAAGCCAAAAATCTAAACTCTTTGATCTTAGCCTTCTAAGGTCAAATGGCCTCAAAAGAATAACCTTAATTCCTAGTAAGGCTTCGAGCAACCTCCTTAAAGTCCATTAGACATAAATCTTGGCCAATAAGAATAGATATTTTTATCATCTATCTCCATTCATCCATATTGATGCAGTAACTACTCTTTTTTGCTACCAAAATTCCTCTCCAATCCTTTTTCTTATAAAATTTATATAATATATGCTCTAAAATATAAATAAAAGAAACAAAATAAGATTTTAAGAGTCACTAATGTTTAATAAAGATGGCTCTAAATATATAAATACTATTATCAACATAAAATCAACTTCAATAATAGTCCTTTTAAACTAATTATTTCAAAGTAGTAATCTAATCACATTTTTTAACTAAGAAAATTTTAATAATATGGCTTTTATTATATTTTATAATAAATTATATATTAGATATATATATGCATTATTTTTACATGATAGTTAAATCACAATACAACATTAGGAAGTTGACAAATGCCACCTCTTCTTATAGAAGTGGATAATAATTAAGAGTTTGAGGTAGAAGAAGTCTTAGATTTAAGGTGGCACCAAAATATGTTAGAATATCTTGTTTATTGGCATGATGTCGGAATAGAGAGAATTTTCCTTAAAAAAACATTGAGCTACTAGTTATTATTAATTACTCAATCAAGTCTCAAGATAAAAAAAGAACTAAGTTTATGTATATAAATTTATCTCTATAGGGGTAATTACATCAATACATAAGTCTTAAGTACCAAAGAACATTCAAATGTGATAAAAATATTTTAAATCCTTATATATCCTTAAGATGAATTTTTTCCAAATTTAAATAGATTATATTTCATGATCGGACTATCTAAACAAACTAAAATTTTACATGAAGTAATAATATATTTTAAACAACTACCACAATAAATTTCTATTACAAATTTGTTACGAATCTTGAGATATCACCAAAATCCTAATAGTAGCTTCAAATCCTTACTTATATACACCTATGTGTAATTTTCTTCATATCTCACAAACTAAGTAATCAAATACTATAAAATTTTATATAGCTTTTTAACCTAATAACATATATTTTTAAAAATTTTGAGCTAAAAAATTATCTAAAAATTCAAGATATGGCTCTAACCATTATTATCAACAAAATGACTCACTTATTGCTTTTGAATTATATGTACTAACTTCATCTCTCTATACCTCTTTCATACTAACTCTTCCATATAAACTCCAAATACAATAATTCTTTTACAAAATATGTAGGTCTTAAAATTATTCTTGTAGTTGCACCTTTAAATCTTCCAAAGCTATTATATAATTCCTCGTATCCTCAAAAGAAAAATAATATATCTTAAAAAAATACCTTAACTTTAAATAGCTATAAATTTATGATATTTATTCTAAATCTTCTAAAATTTGCATATAAATTACAATCCAAATCCTAAACCTTACAATCCTTGCTTTTGATTCTTAAGTGCCTCTTTTGAAGTCACTAAAATCCTTGTTATGTTCATAGATAGCCTCTTAAAAGCTTATTGGACATGACTTTTGATCAATAGGGATGAAGATTTTTACATCTTATTTTCATTCATCCATATTTTGGTTTCATCTTTTCAAATAAGCTTTTTAGAGATTTGGATCTTCATCTTTGAACTCCAATCTTTCCTTTAAATTTTATAGTAAATATTTAAATCCTATATAATTTTAAATACTATCATCAAAATAAATAAACCTCAAAATAACTTTTCTTACATCAACTCTCTTTAAATTAACATACTGATGACTCTAATATAAATCAACACTTATAAATATATTATATATTTTAGTTCATTTTTAAATATTATATATAATTATAATATGACATCAAATGTAATATTAATAAATATACATAGAGACCAACAGAGAATCTTGTAAATGCAATAAAAAAGCTTGAGATTTTTTATTGATAACATCCATTAGAACCAAGATAAAGAATAGGAAATCTTTGCTATAAAAGAAATAAGATGTATGGAAGATAACATTCTATTTTCTATCCTTGTTTAGTACTTTTGTGCATTTATGATACTAAAGTGATAAAAAACTAACAACCAACAAATTTAATTCAAGAGTTATCACTTGTTGACTTATCAAATGAAAAATTTTGATTGTCTCAAACTTCAAGACGACATAATTGAGATGAAGATCGTCAAGAACAATACTTTCTTCAAATAGATGGTAAGATATAATATATTTGATATCAAGACCTGAAAAGAAACTTTCAATATTTGGTGATTTTATTAGAGGTAGGAATAATTCTTGGTAATATTTTAAATTTTTTATATAAAGAGAGTTATCAAGGCCTCAACAACAATCAAATAATAGGGTGGTGTTCTTATCTTGGTATAAGATACTACTGATGGTTGACAAGACCTATCAACCATCTTCAAAGAGAATAAATATGAGAATATGTGGCAAATATAATTCACAACATCTTAGATTTTTTTAACATATGATAACCACTCTTTGTAGAAATTATCTTTAGAAGAAAGGGTGATGTCACAAATATACATATTTATTCTAATATTTATCTATATGATTAAATAAAAGTAAATAAAAGTAAATTTATTTCATAATATTTTCTAGAAAAACTTTCTAAAAGTTTCATAGATATTTTTTTATCCTTACATGTATTTGTAATTGATTGATAAGTTAGAAACTTGGTCAAAAAGTTAACCACATATTAATAGCTTGTAGAATAAGTTAACTACGTAATGTACATATAAAAAACTTATCTTATAAATTAAAATACTTGTCTTGTAAAGTTAACATGTTTTAGAAGTCTTATAGGATAACTCCACATAGCTCTTAGTTAAGAGTATATATGGAGGTGAGATTAAAGTCTTCTTCAATCTTATCAATGCCTTTCTAATCCTTAGTCTTCTTTCAAGGCTTTTTAGTCTTCTTGTCTTTGGCAATAGCCATTCTAGTTTAATACTATATTATCTTTGAGTATTTTTTTAGTCTTTTTGAATGACATAAGAGTGTATTGACGTTTTTTTTCTTTAAAATTTATATCCTTGATAATTCCTTCTTTATTTTGTCAAATTACTATTCTATTTTATTTTTTTATTTTTTTTAAGCTTTTTTTGTAAGATCTCTATTCTTTTTGGCATCCTCTTAAGATGAAGCCAATATCGAAATCATTTATCTTGTTAATTTTCAGTCATAGAGCTATGATGGCTTATTGATCTAATTTGAATATGGTCTTGACATAAACTTTATTCTATCTTCAATTGTCTTAATGATGGTAAGGTCTACTTTAGATTTATGTTTTATCATTAGCAAGTAGACGTATCTATCTTGCTCTATCTTTATGAAGGGCTCTTCTTGTGAGAAATTTGTCCATACTTTGATATTTCTTTTTTTGAGCTTTTCATTCAACTTATTTGCTTGTATTAGTTAGAATTTGGAATCCCTTCTAAGTTGGATCTTAATATAATCTTTATTTCTTTGTTTTCTTCTCTATTTTATTTTTTTATTTTTTTATTTTTTATTTCTTTTTAAACTTCCTTTCTTTGGACTTCTAATCAAACTTCTCTCTTACAAATTTTAGCAACAAATATGTGAATCCTATCAATGCATCTTAATTAAAGAATTAATTAAAAGTATAATTTTATATTATTTTATTGAAAAAATATTAAGGTTAGATAGAATTTTTAACTATTTAAGTATTTATTAGAATTTATATTTATTTATAAGTTAAAAAAGTCTTATTAAAGAAAATTTATAAAAATAAAATTTTAGTAAGTTATGGAGGCAATTATCTTAATTTATTTAATATTTTTACTTATTATCAAATATTAAGGATTAGTTATTGATACCAATGTCTTCATTAGCCTCCTATCTACATATATTACTTATAATAATCCCATTAATGTTTAGTTAGTAGTTAGAAGAAGCATGAAAAAAACTTCATGTCTTTATAATTAATTATACAAAAAATAGGATTTTTAGCAGATTTTTATTGATTTTATTACCTTGAAAAATCAAAAAGGAAGAAAAATGCAGCCTTAAAGGTATATTAGCATTATAAAAATTTTATAGGATTTTTTAGAATTTATTTAGAATTTATTTATGATTTATTTAGAATTATTTAGGAATTTTTAAAAAAGAATTATAAACTTTGGTAAAATTAAGTTTTACCACTTTGGGAGCCATTATGAAAAAATGGAATAATATTTGAAGGCTATAAAAGGTTTTTAGGATATTTTAATATTTATAAACACCAAGGTGAAGTCAAAAATACAAAATTATAAATTTTATTAGTAAAAAATAAGAAGACTAGTAGCTTATCTTGTCCTTATATAAAGAGAGGTGCACAAGTCTTATATGGATTTAGAAATACTAGCCCTAATTGTATTGCACAAATCCAAGTCATTGATATAAATTCTATGAACAACAATTGCAAAGTCCTTCCAAATCCTATGAAAATAAGCCTTATACTTTTAAAATAAGCTTCAAGCTTGCTTACGAATTCTAATTGCTGATCTTCAAATATCTCCCTATTTTGCCTTAGGTAGCCGTTTTAGTGACTAAAGGTCTAATTTTGACCCTATCCCACAAATGGTTGATCCTTGGGTATCAATCCAATCTATTTTAGGATTATTTTTAGTCTGATTCTCCCTTCAACTTAATTCTAGTATCAACCATATTAATGATTTATTTTTTTATCCTATTTTTATCAATTTATGGCTTTCTAAAGAAATAAAAATAATTCTATAGTCTAGAAGATAAATTATTAACTTATCTTTAATCTACTAGCTATTAAGACAAGAAAATAAAATAAGAAGCTTTTATAAAAGTCATATTGAAATGTCTTGAATTATTATTGAATGAAGATGATAAAATTTTAATTAGAAATTTATTTTTGATTATATTTTTACCATATAGTTGTATTATAACATGACAACACATTTTGTCATCATAGTTAGTATCCTATCTTTATTTTTTGCTAAATTGTCATCTCTATATTTGTTCATTTTTTTAGTAATGATGTTATTATTGTTGTTAATAGGGTTTTTGTTACTACTATTCTTAATTTTATCATTTGACTACTAATATTTTTGCTTCTTTTATTTTTGTTGTGTCTTTATTCATGAAGACTTTTCTTTCTTTTTCTTTTCTTCTTAGCACTTCTTAGGTGATCTTGTTTATTAGTGCTTGTGGTATTGTCTTTGCTTATTTAAATTGTAAATTTTTTGAATCATTTTTGAGATTATTTTCAGATTTTGGATTTTTCTTTGGTATTTTTATTGATAATGTGTACCTTGAGGTATCTTATACTAAGCATTTAGCATGCTTTATAATATATAAGATATTAATAATAGATATGCAAGAACTTTTTTAATAATTATGGTATTTAATAATAAATTATTTTATATCTAAATAAGTTAGAAGATATTTTGAAACACCATTGTCATATTGCGTGTGTTTTTGCTTGAGAATGCACTAGATACCTAACTAGGGAAGATAAGTAAAAATACAACAACAATCCTATCAAGTCTAATAGAATCTTAAATAAATTTTAATCTTAATAATCTTAATTAAAATTTAATCAATGTAAAGTAAATTTAAAAGAAATTACAAAAGAAATACTAAGAATTTCTAAATTAATTTCAAAGAAAAATAACAAGAAATCTTAAAGAAATATAAAATCAAACCTTTAAAGAAATAACAATAATCTTTAAAAAATACTAAAAATAATAAAAAATAATAAAAAATCTTAATTAAATCCTAATTAAATATTAATTTAATTCTAATTAAAATCCTAATAAATCTTTACCAAATTTTAAGTTAAATCCTAATTAAAATCCTAATAAAATTATAAATTTTAGATCAATCCTCATGAATTCAAATAAAATCCTAATTAATTCTTAAATAAATTTTAGATAAATTATAATTAATTCTTAATAAAATTTAATCAAATCCTAATTAAATCCTAAATCTTAATCAAATCTTAGAAAAATCTTGAATCCCAATCAAATCCTTATCAAATTCTAGATTCTAAATTAATCCTAATAAATCTTTAATTAAATTCTAAATCTTAAATGAAACTCTTAATAATCCTATAGCAGATTAAAAATTTAATAAGAAGTAATTGAATCATTGATTTTGATTCAAATTTTTTATACCTTATAATAACTAATTAACAATAAGCACAAAAATTTTGAAGAAGATCACACATATCAAATAGATGATAAATCCTAAAATATTTAAGTATTGACTAGTCTCCTTCTCCAATCTTGATATTGATCTTTTTAAGCCAAAAGCTTTGGTTCTATAATTAAATACCTCTTAAAATTCACATATATTTTGGAAATCAAGTCTATTATCTATGCTCATAAATTTCATTTCAATCCAATTGGCAGATTTTTAAAGATCTTAGAAATCCTCACTTATCCTTACAAACTTACTTTTGAGATTCCAACTCACTTGAATTTCAATATCCTTTAATCTAGTTGTTTCGTCATAATCAATTTTATAACATGCAATTAAAACTACTATAATCACAAATCCACAAATTTTCACTTGTAGATCTACTATCAAACTCACAAATTTCTCCTAAATATAAATCATTTTTTTTTATTTCACAAAACCAAATTCACCAAAAACAACTTTGACTTTGCAAAGCTCTTACAAATTCATTACAAACTCAAATTCTCCAAAATCAATACTAAAAGAAATCTTATAAATTCTTCTTTCAAATTCCACTCTTTAATTTGCAAAAGAATCCTAGAGTCGCCACATGTGTACTATTTTGTACCTTGGAATCTGATTTCGATCCAAGTTATCAATTGGTCCTTTTCGGAGATCAATTTTTGATAATTTGAAGAAAATTTTACTTTAATCTATTTTTAACTCTCTTCTAAAAATGTCTATATCAATTTCTTCTCTTATTTACTTTGATTTGGCTTATTTATACCTCTACAAAGTAAATAGAAGTTTTTTCTATAAAAGGTAGTATTAAGACTAAAAGTTTTACTACCTTTCTATAATTTATCATTTTTTGTCTATAATATCTTTTTACTAAGATTTTCTATAATAATATCTATTTTTTTACTATATAATTATATTACCACATGACATCCATTCCTTCTAAACTTACAAATCTTTTGGTATGCACTAAATAATTCAAATCTTATTTGATTCATATTATATTTTCTATGTTTTCATGAAATTCTTCTTTATCATTTTTGCTATCTAAGTCCAAATTATCTTCTTCTTTAGAAAGATTTATGTCTTCAACAAGATCTTCAATGTTTATTTTTATTTGCCTTTGTTTTAATATCTTCACTTGATTCCCTACAACTAGACTTTTTGACCTTGTTCCATCTAGCTCTTATAATAAATAAGTTGAATTATCATAAACAATTATTACAACATATAATCTAAACTATTGTTTAGAATTTTTTCTTAAAATACTATGTTGATTGTTCAAGCTACTATAATAAACTAAAATTCATTCACCTTCTTCAATTGCCTTAGGTTTCAATCAATGTTACTAATCAAATCATGCCTTATTTTATAACCTTGGCCTTTTTAACCTTTTTAATGCTTATTGCACATCTTTTGGTCTTTTCTTAAGTTGTTGAATTCTAATGGCTAAAAGTTCTTTTCTTGTCAATTCATTTTCTCATGGTAGTACACTCTAAGTATTTTTTCTTCAATTAACATAATAGGTTTTTGACTTGTTATAAGCTCAATAGGCATGTATCTTTTTACTAAATTATGAGTTGTTTATTGAGTCCACAATGTAAATGGAATTAATTGAGGCCATTTTTTAATCTTTTTATTACAAGTTTTAAGTAATGCTTTTATAATTGGTGGATGACCATGTTTATTTTTTTGTATTTCCTTTAAGATTATAAGCAATAGTCAATGATAACTTAATTCCACAACTTTCAAAGAATTCATGAGTTTCTTAAGCATTTAATTCTTTACAATCTACAATGATTTTTCTTATACATCTATAGCAGCAAATAACATCTTCAAGCAAAAATCTACAAATTCCTTCTGTTGACTTTATTCTCAATATTCTATCTTCTACTTTGTTTGATAAATCTTTACAAGCTATGTTCAAATATCTTATTTTTTATAAACTAATTGAGATAATAATCAAATCAACAATCCATTCAAAATGAATAATCAAAGGATATATTAGATGTAAGCCATCTCAATATTATATATTAGAATTTTTTTGATAAGTTTTATATAATTCTATAAATAAAAATATATCTTGATACATATTTTTTATTAATATTATTTTTTTAGTTTAACAAAAGTAGTCCAAATTTTTCTATATTCAATCTATAAATTATTATATATATATTTTTTTAATATTTTTTTATTCTTCTTTATTACTTATCACTTGTTGAAGCATCTCAATTCCTTTCTTTGGTCTCTTCTATAAAAACCATTCTTGAAACAAAAATCCATATGTCTTTTATTTATTTATTTATTTAAATTTTTTTATAGATTAATTTTTTTATTTAGTCAAGGTATTCAAATAATAATCAATATCCAATAATTTTTCTTTATAGTGCTCTTCAAAAAAAACTTATCTTCCTTATTAAGATTTTATATTAAATAAAATTTTGATCCTAAATCATCAATGTCTTCAACCATCTCATTTTATTCATATCTTGCTCAAGACAACATGTCAGCCACCAAATTATTCTTTCTAGCAACATGCCTAGATTTTGGATTTAATAATTTAATGTAAGCAATCCATCTTAGTATTGTAATATGTTATATTGAACAATTAATATTCATTCTAATCAATAGCAAGTAATATGTTTCAATTATTACCACTACATCAATCATGACCAAAAAAACCTTCTATAATTCTATTTTGACTTACAAATATATACATTCATGAGTATTTAAAACTTTAGATCTAAATCAAACTGCAAATTTGTTTCTACTTAAAACATTTTGATCTATAGCCCATCTAATAGTAATAAGACTAGTATCTAAAGTAAGTATTATTTATCTATTATTGTTATAATCAATTCTTTTTAAAATTAGAAGTATTAATTATAACACTTTTAGCTTTTGTATTGCTTCAATATGTTTTTTTTTTCGATTTAAATTAATAATTTTATAAAATAATTCATACAATGAATCTGCTATTTGAGCATAATGAAGAATCCATATATAATAAAATATATATGCTCCTAAAAACCTACATATTTTTGTTCAAAAATTACATATGTCCTTCACCTTTCTAATTACATCAACTTTGCTTGGATTTAATTTTCTTCGATAAAATTCATACAAATCTCTAATCATGACAACTTCTTATACTTCAAATATAATTTTGCTCTCAAAAGTATAAAATGAACTTCAAATCGAGATAAAATCTTTTCACAATCTTATTTATGATTAACAATATACTTGCGACACCTCTTCTCATCTAAAATCTCATATTTTTTTTCTTTATATCCTTTAATAGGAACATCATCTAAAAAAAATATAGTTTTTTCAAGAACAAAGTCTTTCAATACTTCATTCATTCCTTTTATTATATATGCAATTGAGTTTTATAGCATGTTGTGGAAGAATATATATTTTAAGCAATTCAAGTAGTATTCTCATTTTTGTTAGATTTCTATTCTCATATACAAGTTGAAACTAATCATATCCCAAATACAAATCAGCTATTGAATAAATTTCTCTTCTTGTAAATGCTTCAGCAAATTCATCTATTAAAGATCCTATACCTATATTTTTAATAGTCACTACATTCACTAGTTGTATATCTTGAATAAAATATAATAATCTATTTTTTTTAGGCACCATAAATCAAAAACTAAAATATGAAGTAAAAAAAGGCTCCAAAATCTTCATTTGCATCTTTTTTTTAATAATTCTATTAATTTAGGTAAGTATATTCTTGGCATAAGAATTGGCCTTAAAATCCAAGGTATATGTGGTACTATAAAGATAATCATAAGAGCAACAATATTAGGATCTGCACATCCTATTTCATGAGGTCTAAAGGCAAATAATTTACCATGTTTTATAATTTTTTTAAAAATATTCAATTTCTTTTAGTAATAAGGAACCATTATATTTAATCTTCAATTCTTCAAAAGTGTTACGGACACAAAATACAGACTTGATATCTACCAAGAAGTTCAAGAAGAATTGGCAAGAACTAGATTAATCAGATGAATATAAGAACAATACCAGAGAGGTGAGCTAGAGCTCCAAGAGATGTGTTGTCGAGACTCAAGAACTCTTCAGCCTCGATTCCAATATATATTCCTATTTAAAAAGCTTCTCAAGCAACTTCTACCAACTAGGAAGCTTCTAGAAGGTTCCAGAGACTTGCTTCTAGAAGGTTCTAGAAACTTATCTCTAGAAGGTTTTAAAGACTATGTCCCTAACATCTTCTATCAACTAAGAAGCTTCTAGAAGGTTCCAAAGACTTGCTTCTAGAAGGTTCTAGAAACTTGTCTCTAGAAGGTTCTAAGGACTATGTCCCTAATATCACCTCCTTTTTTAGCTTCGAGGTCTCTGAGAAGCAATGTTATTGTCAATCAGTACCAACGTAAAAAAATGAAGATCTGTCGCATAACTTCTGCTATGAACTCCAACTGTTGTTCACGAGGTAAGTGGTTCATCGGCCCTTGAAGCCAACGGTAGTGGCCCACTCCTTCAACTTCTGACCAAGCATGAACTTCCGTGTCTTCATTGTGAAATTGTCCTGTAAATATGCCTTCTGGTTGACCATCGTAAGCAGGCTTGGACTCAAATACAATCACCAGTGATCGGTTACTTGGTATCCTCGGTCATCGTCGTGGTGCAGGTGGTTCTTCATCTTGGGGTCACCTTCGTGAACTAGTTGGTTGAGATAATCTGACTGGCATAGTATCTATCTCTTGGCTATCCATATCAGAAGACCAAACTAGGGCTACTGAAAAAATTCTATTTTATTTTGGAGAAAATAACTACATCAACTACGAATTTTGGTGGTGCTCTCCTCCTTTCTTATATTCTTGGGTGAGCAAGCTTCAGAAAGAAGCTATTGTCGAACCGGCTTAGGTTTATGAGGATGTTGTTGATGAAACTCCTGTATCTTTTACGACGCATTGGTGAGATTTTCAACTGGCTCCCACGTTTGCTCATTAATGTCGTAGCCGCACCAATGAACAAGATACTCCAACTTGCCCCACCTTCGTCGAGAATCTAGTACTTTTTCAACCTCATATTCCTCGTGGTTCTTGATCTCAATACTAGGTGGCGGACATTGCACTCTTCCAGAAAAAGATGACTCTCGATAAGGCTCCAACAAAGAAACATGAAAGACTGGATGTACCTTCATAGAAGCTGGTAATTCTAGATGGTACGCCACTGGATTGATTTGCTTTTGGATGATAAATGGTCCCAATCTTCGATAGTCCAACTTATCACATGGTCGCTTGGTCTTGATATTCCGTCGAAGAAGCCATGCTTTATCTCCAATTTTGAAAATAGGTGCTTGATTTCGAAATCTATCTGCAGATGCCTTGTAGGATTCTTGAGCGGATTGTAATTGAAGCTTCAACGTATTTTGAAGCTCTGATAGTTGTTTCGCAAATCTTTCAGCTGCTGGATTGTTATTTGTTGATGGACTCAATAAATCAAGCTTTGGATGATACCCATAGTTGGAAAAGAATGGTGTGTATTGAGTCGATGCATTGAGGGTGTTGTTATATGCAAACTCGGCTAGCGGCAGATACGTGGTCCAATCGTCTTGCTGATAGTTGATGCTACATCGTAAGTATTGTTCCAAGACTTGGTTCACCCGTTGTCGTGTTGTAACACGAGTATACACTGAAAATAAAAAGAAAGGGGAATTTTATTAATATTCAGTTACCTCGAATAATGGGAGCATCGACCAACTCAAGTACAAATACTGAGTGGTCAGGTTCAGGCACTCCGTTACAGTCAGCCGGGGCATACTGAAATGCTCCGTTCGATTCCAATAACGGGAGTCAGCAGGAAGAGAAAGACCAATTCACACGACGGGTTCGAGGAGCCAATTGGATCCAATTTCGATAATCCAATCCGGATCCTCTTATCCAATATGAGACCTGAATTGGCCGGGTGACTCAATGTGACCCAATTACGGGAACATCCAGGTTACTACGGGCATCTTTCCCAATATAGGACCTGAATTGGTCGGGCGACTCAATGTGGTCCCGATTACGGGGTTTCGATTCTGTTTCGGGCTGTCCTGTTCTCTGTGCCGTTTCAGGGAACGTTGTTTACGATAAATGGATCTCTTAAAGGTAAAAACGAAGGAGAAGGCCTTGATGACGTGAGCCAATTTCAGATCTAAGCTCTGACGGCGGGAGCCAATTCCGGATCTAAGATGGAAGATTGAAGAAATTCAGAGGATAAGGTTAGGGGAGAATATAGTTTTGAGGGGGAGGTTTTTTTTTTTTTTTTTTTTTTCTTTCAGGGAATCGGGGGGGAGGGGGGGGGGGAGGGGGAGCTAATTTTCAAGCTTTTGCAAGGTTACCAGTTCGGTTTCATTGGAGGTTTTTGAAGATCAAGGAAATTAGAGAGAGGAGCTTCATGCTTCGGGTCGGGGAAGGAAAGACATAGAAATTGGATTTTTCTTCTTCGTAGAGTTTTGGGAAGATTGAGGCAATCCCTGCTGAAGTCAGTGTTGTAATGGTGAATCGGGATTTTTAAATGAAGTGGGTTTGAATACTCTTGATTGTTTTGTAAAATCGAGTTACGTCTGTGATTGAAGGATTAAAGGGATGTCTATAGGATTGAGTATGCGGAGTGAATGAAATTTATTGGGTTAATCTAACAGGACAGTCAGTGGATACAAGATCGTAAGTACAAAGGGGTATTGAAGATTAACAGTTTGGGTTGTTCGGGGTTCTCTGTAACGTCTAGAGACCTATCGGCTGGGGCAAAAAAAAAGACTTCGACAAGCAGTCGAAGAGCATCCGTATAGATTTACGGTACATTGTTGCAGTCGTTTATATTCCAGCAGTCAAAAACTGATAGACTGCTTGACTATCGACAAATCTCCATACTACCTTCTACAGCTAGACGCCCGACGCGTTCTCGAGCAGGAAAGCACGTAATACGACATAAGTGGTGAACCCGACGTGAAAGCTTGAAGTAGAAGGTATTGGATTTCGGTTGATTTTATCTTTATTTTTATGGAAAACGAAAATAAAAATTTTGAAGGATTTTTGGGAGAAGTTTCTGGTGGGGAGTCTTCTAAAGGACAAGGTATGCACATGGATCCGTCTATTGCTAGTTTGTTTCAAGCCTTCTCATTGTCAATGCAGCAACAGCAAAGCAATGATCGAAAGGAAGCTTTGGCAACCAAAGCATTGCAAGCAGTGGTCAATAAAATTGATCAATTTGATGGGAGGAATATTTCAAGGTATTTAAGATGTTATCTTCGTGAAATGGAATTAAATCGGGTTTCTGAGAAGAAAATGGTTGCACTATTTGGACTTGCCATGATACCGGAGATAAGGGACCACATTACATCGATTACGGATCGTTGTGGGAATTCATGGGAGGATTTTTCACATGCATTGAAAGACGAATATTTCTTGGAAGATGCTGATCGCGTTACTAAGAAGCTATTTCTGGGATGGATTGAACGGCCCAATAAGAATTTGCAAGCAACAGAGCTACTAAGGGAATTTGAAAGGCAGTACTGTCAATTATCGAAGGTAGAAAAATTGACATTGGAGCCGAACAAAGTTGATCTATTTCTTCAAGCTGCTGATGGAGAATTGCAAGAGAAATTAGAACCCCTTCTTGAAGACAAAGAAGAAGATGAAGGATTGACAACGAAGTGGAAGAACGTTGAAGATGCGGTGGGGTTGCTTACAAAAAAAGAAAGGAGGAAGGATAGGAGCAATATTCCGAAAACAGTACAAGCACCCAAAGCTCCAGTACGTACAACACCACCGACAATGCCTACAGTTCAACCTTCGACATCCTTGTCAAAGAAAGCAGATATGGGTATGAAAGAAATTATACGAGGAATGCGAGATCTTCAAATCAAATTGGCTAGACTTGAAGAGAATACTTCTATAAACAATTTGAAGAATGTTTCAAAACAAGGATATGTACAAAGATGCATTTGGTGTGATGATGCTTCACACACTAGAAAAGATTGCAATGAATTTAATAATATGATACGGCACGGAATTATTTGCTGGAAAGATGGGAAGATAGCATTGAAAGATAGGGAGGATCTTCTTCAAACCAATTTTGGCAAGGGAAGAATGAGAGCATTGGTTCAAGATTACTTAAAAGAGCATGAAACAGTAGTACGAGAAAGTGCAAGTTATGGTGCTAGAGTAGATGATGAAATTGGTGGAAGTACGGAAACTAGTGAGTTTTGGGCTTCTGTCGTTTCTACAATGCAAGAAGGGAAATTACCTCGAGAAGCGTTATTGAGAATTGCAGCTACAATACGAGGAAGAACAGGTTGGGAGGATCCTGTTGAGTCTCTTTTAGTTCATGCATATATTGCTAAGAGCCAACATGAAGCTTTGATGGAAGAAAAAAGACGAGGAAATTTTGATGATACTAGAGAAGGAAATTCTTTTAATAGGCAAACTCAAGGAGACAAGGCTCGGGAGGCAACTTCACAAGAATTGCCTGTAAAGGATACCTCAGCATCATTGGGAGAAAAAACAACGGAGACAAAAGATAAGGGCAAATCAATTGCTTATAAGCTACTTTTTGACATTGAAGCGGCAACAAATTTGAAAGGGGTGTTGGAAGAACGTATATTAAACGCTAAGGTGGAATTCACATTGAAAGAAGTCTTAGGAATTGCAAAGAAGGAGTTTCATGATGTTATCATTGACAGCATTAAGCGAAAGAGGTAATTAATGAGCGAAACTGGAATGAGTCATGCTATTGATGCAAGAATATGTAGAGATGAAGAAGAGGTTGATATTGGTTACAAGCAACCAACAAATGAAAAGAATGGGTATAATCAGCGAGTACGTTTCGAAGATTCTAGTGACAAGGAAATGGAAACTTTGAGCCATTATACTCGAAAGCATTGGGCAAGGGGAACTACTGAGGTATTGGTGAAGGTAGGAGATATAGAAGAACCAATAGTTGCCTTGGTGGACCATGGTTCTGAAATAAATCTCATGTCTAAAGATCTTTATAAGAAGCAAAAATGGCCAATTGATATGGAACATGGATGGGCAATACGAGCAGCTAATAACACACGAGGTGAATTATATGGAGCTTGTCCAGATGTCAAAATTCGGATTGGGGATGTTGCGACGGAGCAACATTTCTTCGTTCAAGATACAACGTCTTATCCGTTGATTTTAGGACAACCTTATATCACGGCAACACGGATGGAAACAAAGGTACTTGACGATGGTTCTGCTTATGCAAGAGTACGGAGCGAAGATGGGAGGAAAGCTGTACAATTTCTAACAGTACCTCCTAACCATGAACGGAATCGAGATAGGTTGAGGGAGAAACCATTGCCAAAGATTGTTGAAGGATTTAAGGATTTTGGGGAGGTACCACTGTAAAGCGAGATTATGGAGGTACAAAAGAGGAGGTACTCTCGCGAGATGAAGGTGCCTTTGATGCGAGTTTTATTGGTATATTGGAGAATGGAAATATTATGTATAAGAAAATTGATGATTTTAAAAGAAAAGAAAGAAAAAGATTATATGATATTGAAGGACAGTTATACAAGATAGGTACATTGCAAGATGATGAGAGGATTTTGGGTGTTTATGAAGAAAATGGACTGGAAGATTCATTGGAATTGATTACATCTATTGGGTTAGGGGATAATGATAAGATTGTTGAGATTCATTCGAGAGAGGTTTATACCATGCTTGAATCTTTTCAAGCACCAGAAGTCACAGTAGAGACGAGATATAAAATGGCAGATAAGAAGGTAAAGCCTGTTGCCGGACCATTACCAGAGGATTCTAAAGAACAAATGGGAGAAGCATCAAAAGAAGCAAGTTTAAGAGATCCAATGAGTATTGGACATCAGTTTACTGAAGAGACTTTTGAAGAATTGAAGATTGGTTCTGATGGTTCTTTATTGCCAAAGGAAATTACTTGCTTCAAAAAGATGTTGGCTAAACAAGGTAGATCGTTTGCCTTCGAATCTCATGAAATTGGGTGTGTGGATCCAAATATTATAACACCTATGGTTATCTTCACTGTATCGCATGTACCTTGGAATCTAAGACCGATTCCAGTACCGAGGGCACATTTACCTAAATTGGTGGAACTATTGAAAGAAAAGATAAAGATGAAAATATTAGAACCTTCATTTGCGCCGTATTCTAGTCGATGGTTTACGGTACCTAAGAAGAATGGGTCACTACGGTTTATTCAAGATATGTAGCCGGTGAATGCTGTAACTGTCAGGAATGCAGGAATTGGACCTATTGTGGATGAATTTGTTGAGGCATTTGCTGGAAGGGCGATCTATTCAATGGGTGATTTGTATTCAGGTTATGATCAATTTCAACTTGCCGAAGGAAGTAGAGATATGACAACGATGAGGACACCGCTTGGATTGGTTAGAATGTGCACTCTTCCTCAAGGCACGACCAACTCAGTTGCGCATATGATGAATGGGATGAATAAGGTATTGAGAGATTTTATTCCGGAAAAGACTATGCCTTTTTTGGATGATGTTCCTATAAAAGGGTGCAGAGAAGGAGACAAGGATGAAACTTTAGATACGAGGGGGTGTCGCAGATATGTTGTTGATCATATACAAGATTATGAAAAGATTTTAACTCGGCTTGGAGAAGTTCATCTTACATTATCGGGTATGAAGTCCGTATTTGGAGTGCGAGAGGTTGTAATTGTTGGACATTTATGCGGATCTTACGGAAGAAAACCAGATTCGACTAAAGTTGATGCAATTGGAAGGATGAAAGAGGATTGTGGTTCTTTAACAGAGGTTCGCAGGTTCTTGGGTGCATGTGTATTTTATCGAATCTGGATCCCTCATTTTGCTCACATAGCGGATCCATTATATGAACTGTTACGCAAGGGTTACTGATTTGAATGGAAAGAAAGGCATATTCAGGCAATGCAAAGATTGAAGAAATTATTGATGTCACCTCCAATATTGAGGAAGGTTGATTATAAGTGCAATAGACCAGTGATTCTTACTGTAGACGCTAGTCCAATTGCCGTTGGATGGACTGTGGGTCAAGATGATTCGAATGGGAGTAGATTTGCAGTTCGATTTGGGGCTAAAGTTTTAAGTATTCGTCAGCGTGCATATTCACAAGTCAAAAGAGAACTTTGGGGAGTCGTTTCGGCTATGAAAGCTAAAAAGGACTATTTGATTGGAGCAGTAGTAGTAATTGAAACAGATTGCTTGCCATTGCTTGGAATGATTATTAACTGTTCAACGCCAGATATTGCAATGTTGAGATGGATTGCTTATATTAAGTCACTAAATCCAGAATTTAAGCATATCACTGGAAAGGACAATTTAGTAGCAGACATGCTATCTCGAGCAAGATACAAGAGGGAGGACGAAATGGTTGAAGACATTGATGATGTCGGATTGAAATTCTATTCAATATCAAATCTCAACAGAAAAGACAAGCTATTTCTTGAAGAATCTTATGAAGGAGAATTATTGGATATTGGTCATTATTTGAATACCTTGTCTAAGCAGGGGAATTGGTCTACAGAAAAATTCAAACAAATAAGAAAAAAAGCATATGGATTTTTACTTCGAGATGGATTCTTATGGAAGAGACCGAAGAAAGGAATTGGGATGCCACAACGAGTGATAGGCAAAAGGGAAGAAAAACTAAAATTATTAAAGGAGTTTCATGATAGTTTATGGGCAGGGCATAGAGGAATCTGGGCTACTTTTGCTAAACTCAAGGAACGATATTGGTGGAAAAATATGTATCGAGATGTGCTCTCATTTGTAGAGTCATGTGAAATCTGTCAATCGTATTCTAATATCCGACATCGAGATGGTCTTCATCCTACGTATCCTCTGGCTATTCATTTTAAATGGGTTGTTGATTTGGTTATTATGCCGGTTGGGTTATGGCAGATGAGATATTTGGTTTTAGCTCGTGAAGATTTATCAAATCAAGTAGAAGGAAGAGCATTGAGGATAAAATCTACAGAGGAGATTTGTAGGTTTTTGCTTGAAGATGTCATTTGCCGTTACGGGTGCGTAGGAAAAATCACTGCAGATCGTGGAGAATTAAATGCACAAGAAGCTCGTAAGTTCTTTGAAAGATGTGGAGTTAAACTATCACTGACTACTGCTTATAATCCGGAAGGGAATGCGAAAAGCGAACGCGGTCACCCGCCGATTGTGAAAGCATTGGTTAAAGCTTGTAATGGGAAAGTTAAAGAGTGGCCACGACTTTTGTCATTTGCATTATGGGCTGATCGAACAACACATAGTTCGGTGACAGGATATATGCCAGTAGAACTTATGACAGGTCAAAAATCAATTATGTCGATTGAAGAAAAGGTACTTACTTGGAGTATGCTACCATGGGAAGATGGATTGACAAGAGAAGAACTTCTGGCTATTAGGATTCGGCAATTGGAGCAAAGAACGGAAGATGTCCAAATAGCATTGGAAAGGTTAAAAAGAGCAAGGTTACAAAACAAGGCGCGATTCGATAAGCAACATCGATTGAGACCAAAAGTAATCGAGGAAGGTGACTGGGTACTTGTTTATGACAATAGTCTGGATAATCAACATAGTACTTTGCGGAAATTTTCAAAACGTTGGTTTGGACCATATGTTGTAACAACTGTTCATGATAATGCGACTTACTCATTACGGGAGTTAGATGGTACAAAATTGAAAATACCAATTGCAGGGAAGCGAGTAAAAATATTTAAACGAAGATACGCAGAGATGAATATGGAAGACCTTAATGAAGGTACAGAGATTCCGCAGCAAGAAGATGAAAGTGATATGGATAATGAAGGTGACGAAGACGAACTGGACAAAGACGTAGGGGATATATTCTGAATCAAACAGCAATTGGGTAAATTGGTGCATACAGGAGGATGCACAGGTTCAGAGAGGGTGGATGTCGTGTTGTAACACGAGTATACAGTGAAAATAAAAAGAAAGGGGAATTTTATTAATATTCAGTTACCTCGAATAATAGGAGCATCAACCAACTCCAGTACAAATACTGAGTGGTCAGGTTCAGGCACTCCGTTACAGTCAGTCGGGGCATACTGAAATGCTCCGTTCAATTCCAATAACGGGAGTCAGCAGGAAGAGAAAGACCAATTCACACGACGGGTTCGAGGAGCCAATTGGATCCAATTTCGATAATCCAATCCGGATCCTCTTATCCAATATGAGACCTGAATTGGCCAGGCGACTCAATGTGACCCAATTACGGGAACATCCAGGTTACTACGGGCATCTTTCCCAATATAGGACCTGAATTGGTCGGGCGACTCAATGTGGTCCCGATTATGGGGTTTCGATTCTGTTTCGGGCTGTCCTGTTCTCTGTGCCGTTTCAGGGAACGTTGTTTACGGTAAATGGATCTCTTAAAGGCAAAAACGGAGGAGAAGGCCTTGATGACGTGAGCCAATTTCGGATCTAAGCTCTGACGGCAGGAGCCAATTCCGGATCTAAGATGGAAGATTGAAGAAATTCAGAGGATAAGGTTAGGGGAGAATATAGTTTTGAGGGGGAGGTTTTTTTTTTTTTTTTTTTTCTTTCGGGGAATCGGGGGAGGAGGGGGGGGAGGGGGGGAGCTAGTTTTCAAGCTTTTGCAAGGTTACCAGTTCGGTTTCATTGGAGGTTTTTGAAGATCAAGGAAATTAGAGAGAGGAGCTTCATGCTTCGGGTCGGGGAAGGAAAGACATAGAAATTGGATTTTTTTTCTTCGTAGAGTTTTGGGAAGACTGAGGCAATCGCTGCTGAAGTCAGTGTTGTAATGGTGAATCGGGATTTTTAAATGAAGTGGGTTTGAATACTCTTGATTTTTTTGTAAAATCGAGTTACGTCTGTGATTGAAGGATTAAAGGGGTGTCTATAGGATTGAGTATGCGGAGTGAATGAAATTTATTGGGTTAATCTAACAGGACAGTCAGTGGATACAAGATCGTAAGTACAAAGGGGTATTGAAGATTAACAGTTTGGGTTGTTCGGGGTTCTCTGTAACGTCTAGAGACCTATTGGCTGGGGCAAAAAAAAAGACTTCGACAAGCAGTCGAAGAGCATCCGTATAGATTTACGGTACATTGTTGCAGTCGTTTATATTCCAGCAGTCAAAAACTGATAGACTGCTTGACTATCGGCAAATCTCCATACTACCTTCTACAGCCAGACGCCCGGCGCGTTCTCGAGCAGGAAAGCACGTAATACGACACCGTTTCGTTGGACCGACAGTTTGAGGATGAAAAGCCGAAGAAAGCTTGATATCCACCTTCAGTATCTCAAAGAAAGATCTCCAAAACTTTGATACGAATTGGATTCCTCGATCTAATACGATATCATTTGGTAGTCCATGATATTAATACACATTATCGAGAAAGAGCCTTGCTGTGACTTCACTAGACGATGTCTTCTTGCAAGGGACAAAGTGCGCCATTTTTGTAAGCCGATCTACCACGACAAAGATGCTGTTAAATGAGTTCGATGATGGCAGGTCTGTGATGAAGTCCATGGAAATTGAAGACCATGGTCGAGGTGGAATTGGCAATGGCTGAAGGAGTCCATAAGGGCGATGCCGAGGATTCTTGGATCTTGAACAGATGTCGCACGAGAGGATAAAATCTTTCACATCCTTCCACATTTGGGGCCACCAAAAATCTCGAGAAATAAGCTCCAAGGTCTTGTTGAATCCAAAATATCCCGCAACTGGAAAATCGTGGCGAGATTGAAGAACTCGGAGTCGTGCTGGTCCCTTTGGGATATATAACCGCTCTTCAAAGTATAAAAGATCTCCCTCCACCTTGAACTTATCGTCATTGGCATGCTGCTTAATATCAATGGCTACTGAATCTTCAATGGTTACGACACGTACCTGATTCAGGAAGTCAGCATCAATTGGCATAATAGTAGCGCAAAGTTGAAATTCCTCTGGCTTCAACAATGTCGTATATTGTTAATCAAACGCTGCTTCGCCAGCCTTTGGTACAAGATACGATCTCCTCAATAAGGCATCAGATAGTCCTTGCTGCTTTTCAGGTCGATAAGTGATAATAAAATCAAACCTAGATAGCAACATACTCCATCAAGCTTGACGTCGATTTAGAACTCGAGCCGACATGAAATACTCCAAATTCTTGTGATTTGTGTATACGGTCACTGGATGTGCAGCTCCTTCAAGAAAGTGACGCCATTCTTGGAAAGAATCCACTATAGCAAGAAGTTCCTTATCGTGGATCTCATAATTGATTTCAATAGCATAGAACTTTCGAGAATAAAATGCAATTGGATGGACCTTCTTGTCTTCTCCCATTTGTGAAAGTACAGCTCCCATAGCAAAATCCGAACCATCAGTTTCTAAATAGAAGGCCTTTGTAAAGTCTGGATGTACCAAGATTGGAGCCGTAGTAAATGCGGTCTTCAGGTTTTGAAACACCTTCTCTACTAGAAGTCCCCATTCCAGCTTATCCTTGCATGTCAACCGAGTGAGAGGAGCAGCAACTTGAGAGTAATTCTTGATAAAGATCTGATAGAAGTTGGCAAAACCAAGAAAGCATTGTATGTCTCTAACCGTCTTCGGAACCTCCCAGGACACGATTGCTTCCACTTTCTTGGGGTCCATCTTCAAGCCTTCCGTTGTCGCAACGAACCCCAGAAACTCCATCTCTATTTGGTGAAATAAACACTTCTCCAACTTGGCATATAGTCCTCGCTTGCGTAGTTTCTCCAATACCAAACGAACGTGTTTTTCATGCTCTTCCTCATTTTTGGAGAATATCAAAATATCATCCAAATAGATGACAACAAAATCATCAAGGTAATCTTGATAAATGTCATTCATCATATGTTGAAAGATCGCTGGAGCATTGGTAAGACCAAAGGGCATGACATTATATTCAAAATGGCCATAACTTGTACGGAACGCTGTCTTCCACTCATCTCCTTCCTTGATTCGTACGAGGTTGTAAGCTCTCCTTAGATCAATTTTTGTAAAGATCCTCGCACGTCCAAGTTGTTCTAAGAGACCACAAATCAAGGGTAACGGGTAAGGATTCTTCTTTGTTACCTTGTTGAGGCCTCTATAGTCTACGCACATCCGCAACGAGCCATCTTTCTTCTTCACAAATAAGATGGGTGCTCCAGCTGACAATTTTGAATGACGGATGAAGTTCTTGGCTAGATTCTTGTCAATGTACTTCCGCAACTCCGCCAACTCCATCTGCGATAGATTGTAGATTGGGCCAAAAGGCGGTTGTACTCCTTCCTGTAAGTCTATGGCGCAATCATATGGTCTGTGTTCCGGTAGCATGTCGACATTTTTTTTTTGAAACATGTCTTTAAAATCCTTATATTGCTCCGGTATACTTACTGTCGAGATCTTCTCCCCGGTAGTTGGAGCCGCATAAATGACAAACGGTGTGCCTCCCTTGGACAATCTTATAAACGTTCTTCCTCCAATAAATAAGGATTTTTCTATTCGGGGTTTTCTACTAGGCTTGCTCTTGGGTGGTTTTGTGGGAAAGGTCATCTTCCGCAACTTCCAATCTATGGATGGGTTATGCTTTTCCAACTAAGAAAGACCAAGAATAACAGGATTTGATGAGGTTCTAATAATATTGAAAATAATATGACTACTATGGTCCTTAAACGTCACTTCTATAGGTTTTGATTCATGGGTGACACTACCAGACAATAAAGGTCGTCCATCTATGACCTCAACGTGAATAGGTTGGGATTTTTGTACTAAAGGGATCTTATGACGCTTTACAAATTCTTCGTCTAAAAAATAAGCAGATGCTCTTGAATCTAATAATGCTAAGGTTCTCAGTTTCTGAGGGCCAATAAGCAAAGGGATTGTAAAACAAAGGACAGGTTGAGCAAAAAGAAAGGAACTTGGTTGTTATTGCGATATTTCAATGTCCAGCCGCACAGTTCCTATTGTGGCTGGGCATCCTCGTTTTTTTGAATAAACGTGCCCCTAATCTTGATAATACATCGATTTTGCTTCTTGGAACAGTTTCTAACTTTGTGGCCTTCTTCACCGCAATACAAGCATAGACCTTCCTCCATACGCCGCTTTTTTTCTTCTAGAGTAAGAGATTTGACACGTACTGCATCAATTTGTATGTCTTCTACCTCTGAATGTAAATTCACACTGCTTGTCGACATAGTTGGAGTGTGGCAAACCGTATGTTGTCTTGAACGTTGATCTTGGCGACATTAGAATAGGCAGTTATCGCACTTCACAGCTTGGCTAATAGCTTCGTTGAGCGTTTACGGATCAGGAAGAGTTAACAGCAAATCCTTCACATCGTCCCTTAAACCCGAATAGAATTGACTCATCAACGCTTCTTCGTCCCAATTGATGTCGCATGCTAATTGCCTGAAGTCCGATGCATAGACTGATGTAGAACGCATCCCTTGTCGTAGTGACCGGATCTTTGTTGCAGCCCATCGAACCTTGTCGTGTTTACCAAATGCTTCTGCAAATGCCTCCAAAAAGGTTTCAAAGTTGTTTAGTATGGACGATCGTTTGTCAAACAAAGGAGCAAACCATAATAGAGCTTGTCCTACAAGTAAGGTTCCAACAAGCCCAATACGTGATTCCTCCGTTGAATAGCGTTCGGGTTGTAAAACTGTTATCAACCTGATTTGATTGACGAATCCTCGTAACTTGGAACGTGTACCATCGAACTTATCCGGAAGGCTAACTCGGGGTTCCTTATGTTGTAGAACCAGCGGTGCTTGTCGAACCTGAGGTAAAGTTGCTTCTCCAAGTATAGAAGTTTGAGGCTGGTACAACCTAGATTGTGCCATCCTAGATGCTCCATCATTATGAAGCCTTGCCACGACTCCTTCAATCTCTGCAGTTCTTTGCGATAACGTAGCGAGGGCATTCATGATAGCATCTAACTTGGACTCTGAACTTTCCGTCATACTAATGTCTTGGCCTCCGACCATTCTAAGAGAAGGACAAAAATGATTCTACAAGAAGACAATATTGGTTTAGAGGAGGGTACTCCGCAACCTCTAAAATGTCTTAAGAGCTTCAAAAAAAGGGGTAATCCACTCTCTCCAAGAAGAATAAGACTCCAATATTGTAACAAAAGAAGTATCAATTTAGAGGAGGGTAATCCACAACCTCTAAAGTGCTAGTACACTTCCAAGCAGAGGGGTAATCCACACTCTAACAAAGAAGAAACTAACTCTGATATCTGAGGTGAGTGAAGTCTCGACAAACTGTCACGGACACAGAATACAGACTTGATATCTACCAAGAAGTTCAAGAAGAACTGGCAAGAACTAAATTAATCAGATGAATACAAGAACAACACCAGAGAGGTGAGCTAGAGCTCCAAGAGATGTGTTGTCGAGACTGAAGAACTCTTCAGTCTCGATTCCAATATATACTCCTATTTAGGAAGCTTCTCAAGCAACTTCTACTAACTAGGAAGCTTCTAGAAGGTTCCAGAGACTTACTTCTAGAAGGTTTTAGAAACTTATCTCTAGAAGGTTCTAAGGACTATGTCCCTAACATCTTCTACTAACTAAGAAGCTTTTAGAAGGTTCCAGAGACTTATTTCTAGAAGGTTCTAGAAGCTTGTCTCTAGAAGGTTCTAGAAACTTGTCTCTAGAAGGTTCTAAGGACTATGTCCCTAACAAAAAGTTTCCTTTGTAAATTGATATCTAATATTCTATGGATCTTTTAAATTCTCTTCTTTTAATATATTTTTTGTTTGTTTCATAGAATCTTATGATAAAGGTCCAATAATAAGTTTTATTTTCTTTTTTATTGTTTTATATTTTGTCTCTACAATAACTTTTGGTACTTGAAAAGATTCAAGTATTGAATAAAATTTCTTTGAATGAATTTTTATAATCTTATTATCATCTTCTAATCCAATAGATGTAATTAATTCCAAAGAATCTTCTAATCTATTTTCTTCATAAACACCTAAAATCTTTTCATCAACTTCTAATATCCCTAATGTACATAATTATTTATATATATATTTTTTCTTTTTAAATCCTCAACTTTCTTGTATATAATACTTTAATTTTTAAAAATACTAATAAAAATTATATCAAAGGCACCTACATTTTATAAGAGTATCTCTTTTTTTTTTTTACCTCCATAATCTCCCTTTACAGTGGTATTTCTTCAAAATCCTTAAATTCTTCAACAATTTTTGGCAATGGCTTCTCTCTTAATCTATCTTGATTTTATTCATGATAAAAAGATTTAGTTAGAAATTATACCGCTTTCTTTCCATCTTCACTATATATCCATGAATAGGCTAAATCATCATCAAGCACTTTTGTTTCTATCCATATTGCCATAATATATGTTTTTTCAAAAAATATTAAATAAGATGTTGTTTCTTGAATAAAAAAATATTATTCTATTGTAACATCTCCAATGTAGATTTTAACATCTAAATAAGCTCTATATAATTTACTTGGTATATTATTAGCTGCTCATATTACTTATCTATGCTCCATATCAATTGGCCACCTTTGCTTCTTATAAAGATCTTTAGATAAAAAATTTATTTCAAAACCGTGGCCAACTAAAGAAACAATTGTTTCTTTTATAATTTTCACCTTCACCAATACTTTTGTAATTATCCTTATCTAATGCTTTTGAGTATAATAGCTTAAAGTTCCTATTTTCTTGTCATTATAAGTATCAAAACACCATCATTGATTATAACCATTTTTTTCACTTAGTAATTGTTTGTAACAATTATCAACCTTTTCTTCATCCTTGTTCTAGCTTGATTCTAGCTTGATTCTTCAAATTTACTTTTTAGAAGAATTTTCTTTTCTTATATCATTAAAATTTTCTTGTATTTTTTCTTCTATGAAGGATTTATGTTGATTCTTAGCAATATATGTATGAATTAAAAGAGCCTCTATAGGATCTTTCCAACTAGTTTTATCACATATTATTGCAATAATTTTTAATAATATTTCTTGAGATATTTCTTTTTTACATTATAGAAATGATAAAAGTCTAGAATTTACTTATCTCTATACTTCCATTAAATTCATCATCTATTCTTGCACCATAACTTGTACTTTCTCCTATTACTACTCTATATATTACTAAATAGTCTTGAATCAATGCTTTCATACTTTCCTTGCCAAAATAAATTTGAAAGAGGTTCCATATATCTATTAATGCTATTTTTCCATCATTCTAAAAAATAATTCTTTATTACATCATATTATTAAATTCATTGCAATCTTCCTTAATATAAAAATATCATCACTTCAAATGCATCTTTATAAATATCTTTATTTAAAAATAGCCTTCAAATCATTTGTAAAAGTATTTTCTTTAAATCTTGCCAATTTGATTTGAAGATTTTGCATACCATATATAATCTCTTCAAATTTCATATCTTCTTTTTTTGATGTAAATACTACAAGTTGAATAATAGGTATTATTAGTTGTATTATATACACTTGAGTTTTAAGAGCTTATACTATTCTTGGAATATTAATCCTATCCTTTTTTTTTTTTCATTTTACAAGCAAATCCACTGCATCTTCAACACATTTCTACTTTGTTGTCAATCCTTCATCTTCTTCTTTCTCTTCAAGAAGAAACACCAATTTTTCATGTAATTCTCTATTGGATGCTTGAAAAAATAATTTAACCTTATTTGGATTCTATATTAACTTCTCCACCCTTGATACTTGAAAATATTACCTTTTAAACTTTTTTAATACCTCTATTGCTTATAAATTCTTATTAAGCCACTCAATCCATTCTAAAAATAATTTCTTAGTAACACAATCAATGTCCTTCAAGACCTATTTTTCTTTTAATGTATGTAAAAATATCTCCCATGAATTTTTATAATGCTTCAGAATTAATATAATATATTCACTTATCTTTAGTATTGTGGTAAACTCAAAATGCTCAATTCTCTTCTTCTTAGAAAATTTATTTGATTCCATTTCTTCCATATAACATCTTAAATACTTTAAAATGTCTCTTCTATTAAATTGGTCAATTTTTTTAACCATTGCTTGCAATGCTTTGGTTGCAAAAGCTTCTTTGTGATCATTACTTTGCTACTACTGCATAAATAATGTAAAAGCTTAAAACATGCTTTCAATGGTTGGATCCATGTACATACCTTGTCTTTTAGTGGAAACTCTACTAGAAACTCCACTTACAACTTCTCTTATAGCTCCTTCAAAGTTCTTTCTTTTATTTTCTATAAAATAAAAATAAAAATAAACAAACTCCAAAACATCCCTCTTTAAGCTTTTATGTTAAATAATAAAAATATAAATTTAAAATAAATCCTAAATAAATCCTAAATAAATCCTAATGAAATCTTAATTTAATCCTAACTGAAGTCTTAATAAATCTTAATCAAATTTAGATCAAATCCTAATTGAAATTCTTATTAAAACCTTAATAGATCTTAATCAAATCTTAGATCAAATCCTAATGAAATCCTAATAAAATTGTAAATCTTAAATTAATCTTATTAAATCCTAATGAAATCTTAAAAAAAATTTAGATAAATCTCAGATAAAATTTAATCAATTGCTAATAAAATCTTAATCAATATTTAGTAAAATCCTAATTAAATCCTAATAAAATCCTAAATTTTAATCAAATCCTAATAAAATTTAATCAAACTTTAGATCAAATCTTAATTAAAATCAAAATCAAAATCCTAATTGAAATCCTAATAGACCTTAATAAAATCTTAGATCAAATTTTAATGAAATCCTAATAAAATCTTAAATCCTAGACCAATCTTTATAAATCTTAATAAAATCTTAGACAAATCTTAGAAAAATCTTAAATAAAACCTAATCAATTGCTAGTCAAATCCTAATCAATTTCTAGTCAAATTCTAATTAAATTCTAATTAAATCCTAATCAATTTCTAGTCAAACTCTAATCAAATTCTAATGAAATCCTAATCAAATCCAAATAAAATCTCAAATCATAATTAAATCTTAGACAAATCCTAAATCTTAATCAAATTCTAATCAAATCATAATAAAATCTTAATTTAATCATAATTTAAATCTTAATAAAATTTAACTAAATTTTAGGTCAAATTTTAATTGAAATTCAAATAAAACTTAATCAAATCCTAGATCAAATCCTAATGAAGTTCTAATAAAATTATAAATCCTAGATAAATCTTAATAAATACTTATGAAAACTTAGACAAATCTTAGACAAATTTTAATCAATTGGTAGTCAAATCTTAATCAATTTTAAGTCAAATATTTCTCAAATATTAATTAAATCATAATAAAATCTTAGATAAATCCTAAATATTAAGCAAAACCTAGATCCTAAATCAATCTTAATTAATCTCTAATCAAATCCTAAATTTTAAATAAAACTCTTCACAATTCTATAACAGATTAAAAATTCAATAAAAAATGATTGAATTTTAGAGAAGATCATTCAATTATGAAATATTTCTTAATATTTCCATAATTTAACTATTAAATATCTCTTAAATTTACATATATATTAGAAATCAAGTCTATTATCTATATATATAAATTTCATTTCAATCCAATTGGCAGATTTTTAAAGATCTTAGAAACCCCTTACTTATCCTCAAAACTTTACTTTTGAGATCCCAACTCACTTGAATTTCAATATTCTTTAATCTAATTATTTGATCAAACTCAATTTTATAACATGCAATTAAAACTACTATAATTAAAAATTCACAAATTTTCACTTATAGATCTACTATGAAATTCACAAATTTCTCCCAAATGTAAATCATTTTTTTATTTCACAAAACCAAATTTATTAAAAAAAAACTTGACTTTGAACAGCTCTTACAAAGTCATTACAAACTCAAATTCTCCAAAAAAAATACTAAAAGAAATCCTATAAATTCTTCTCTCAAATTCCACTCTCTAATTTGCAAAAGAATTCTAAAGTCGCCACATGTATGTAATTTTGTACCTTGGGATCTGATTTTGATCTAAGTTAACAATTGGTCCTTTTTGGATAACAACTTTTGATAATCTGAAGAAAATTTTTCTTTTATCTATTGTTAACTCTCTTCTAAACATGTCTATATTAATTTCTTATGTTATTTACTTTGATTTGGCTTATTTATACCTCTACAAAGTAAATAGAAGTTTTTTCTATAAAAAGTAGTATTAAGACTAAAAGTTTTACTATCTTTCTATAATTTATCATTATTTGTTTGTAATATCTTTCTATTAGGCTCTTCTATAATAACATCCATTTTTTTCAAAATTTTTATACCATATAGTTGTGTTACAATAGAACATCATATAGGTGAATGAGAGCTAATAGATGATTCCTTGATATTAGCCACTCTTGAGCAACAACTATTTGAATAAAAACAATGATTTTTTTATTTTTTTGTTTTTTTATTGTATCATCATTAATTTGGTCTATTTCAAATATTTCTTCAAATCTCTTCTTCATTCTATATCACATTTTGCCATTGCCTTCAAAATTATGTTGTCAACTAATTCTAGACTTTTTAGCATTTTGATATTAATTAGTCAAGCTAAATTGTTGTTAGTAAGATTAAAATCATCATATTCAAACAAGATCATTTTTTTTTGTTTATGAGAAATCTTTGATCTATCTTAGATGCAAACTAAATTGCCCTCTTTAATAAGAATTCTTTGTCTATATGTACTATTTCATATGTTCTCGTCTTGTTTAAAATAAAAAAATATTTTTTCATATATTCTATCTCCAAATTTTTTTTATTTTTTTTAATTCCACTCTTCTTTATTTATTAGGAGCCAAAAAAAATTATCACTTTATTGATTTTTATTTTTTTCTTCTAATTTTATTGCTTTAATTATTTAATAAAATATTTATTTTATTTTTTATATGTAATATCAATCAATTTTTTTTTTAATTTCTTCCACACCTTGCTTATATCCACTTCAGCTTATAATTTTTTTGTTGCAAGCTTCAATTTAGTATAATGTACATTAATATTGTAATTCTTTATTTAAATTTAATTTAAACAAGGTTCTCTATTAAATGTCACATTGTTATGAGGCATTTAATTTAAGTGCATCAAAGATATTTGGAGAGTAATTAATTTTAATTATAGGAAAAAAAGAATATAATGCTAATATATTTACAAGCTTGAATGGAATTTAGAATAAGAGATTGTTGGTATCCATTCAGTTTTAAATGCATTGTCTTTTAAGATAGATATCTAACTCTATGGTAGTTCAAAGCGGTTAATTGGGAGAAGATTAAGATAGGAATTTTGGGATGAAGTGGGATTTTTTTTTTCTCTTTTTGCTTGAATAGGAGTATGTGGGAGGGGAGTTGCTAGAATTTTGAAGTAACAAGTTTCAAGACTAATTCAAGATTTTTGATGCCACTAATTGAATTTTCATCATTTTGTATTAAAATTTGAAGAGAAGCTAGATCTTATTGTTAGCTTTTCGATAAGTTTTAGCAAGAAGAAGAGCTATGATGAGGGAGATCCATACAATTTTATCAGAGAGAGGTTGCTAGATTTTTAGGCAACATGATTCAAAACTAGTTTGAGTTTTTTTGTGCTATTTTTTGTATTTTTCTTTTTTATAATCTGAGATTTTGGAAGAAGCTGGATTTTGTTGTTAGCTTTTCAAAAAGTCTTAGTATGAAAAATAAAGAATTGTGAGAAAAGAGATTCAAGCTAATTTGTAGATGGAAATTTTGAAGATAGTGGATAGTAAGCAGCCAATTTTTTTCTTCGATTTGGCTCTCATTTTTTCAAAATTTTGTTTATTAACTTTGAAAAATTTGAAGTTTATAACTTGAATTAAGCTCAAAGAGCTAAAATTTTCTTAGATGGACTAGTAATAAATAAGTTATAGATATTTTAATAAAAAGAGATTTGGATTTGAAATTAGAGTTAGGAATTTGGTACATCTTGGCACAAGAAAGAAATTAATTTAAAATTTTTAGTCAGCCTTTGGACTATTTTTTTATATTTGATTTTATTTAAGCAACATTTTACTTTTTAAAATCTACTTATAATTAAAAAGTCTATTTTTTCTTGAGAAGCCTTGCCCTTTTGATATTAAATTTGGTGCTTTTATTAAGAACATCTTGGAGGCAATTGAGAGTATAAGTAGAGTACAATGGAATTATAGAACAAAGGTATAATATTGGAGGATGAGGAAGAATTTAAGAATTAGAAAGAGTAGTGAGATATTTTGACATTTGAAGATGATGGGTGATTTTGGATGGACCAGTGCAAGTGGGATTGGAGGAGCAAAAGTCAATGATTTGCTCTTGGCTTTGAGTATGTTGATGGAGAGACAACAAAAGATACAAGTAAGTGAGAAGGAGATAATTAAGGCATTATAATATGTGGTCAACAATGATGGAAGTTTTGATAGAAGGAATATCATCAAATTTTTTTGAACATATGTAAAAAAGTTGGAGTTATATCAAGTCTCCAAATCTTGCTATATTCCTAATTTTCAATTGGCATGTATTTTTGAAATTAAAAAGAAGATGAAGGATTTGCATGGAGATGATTTAGAAACTTAGAGTGACTTTGAAGGGAAGTTAAGAGATGAATTTTATGATAAAGATTCTAATAATGTCACTAAGAGGTTATTTTTGGAGTAAATTGAGTAATAATTGAGGAGGTTTATAGTTTCCAACAAGTTGCTTAGGAAGTTTGAAAACAAATTCTCTCAACTCTTATATTCAAAGAGATTTTTATTAGGTGTAAGGAAGATCAAGCTTATCTTGCAAGAAACAGTTGAAGCACTAGAAGATATACTTTTTGTGCTCTTCGTTGGCAAGTCTACTAAAAAAGATTTAATTAATAATTAAGAAAGAGTGGACGATGTGATACTATTATTGACTAAGTAATAATAGATGAAAGTAAGAGGCAAGACTTTAAGGCATGAAGTTCTACTACGTATGATGGTAATTATTCCAATGAATCTAGTGACATCTATTCCAATTCAAAAAACATATAAGACTCTCTTCAAAAATACATTTGAAGAATTAGATAAAGACATGAGAGAATTGAGAGTAGAAATGAGTAAGTTGAAGAGGAGCTAAAGAATTATATCTTTGTTTGTATCCAAGGAATTAAAATAAATTCTTAAGAGGTGCATGTATTATAATAGTTTTGAGCATAAGAAAATAGATTACTTTGATTATGATAAAGACTTCAAAAAAAAGAATTATCTTCTTCAAAAAAGATAGATTGAAGTTCACCACTACAAAATATTTGAAACTCAATTTTAAAAGAAAGAGTATGAAAAAGCTTATAGGGGACTATGTAGAGAGAATAAGTAGATTATATATGAGAGAAGCTTAGTCTTATCTCATTGAAGTAGAGATTGAAAGCATAGCAGCTACCTTGAGACCACTAAGAGAGATTATAATGAGGAGAACAAAAGTCATTAAGAAGGAAATGAGTTGGAATAACTTAATTGATGCTATTAGCATTAAAGGCTTCTTAAATGGTAATAAAAATTTAGAAGAGCAAGATGCCATTGTAGAAGAGAAGAAGACTAGATCTTTTCAAGAAAATGTGGTAGAGCTCTCCAACAAAAAGAGGCTACCAAGAGTTAGAGAGTCTATTCAAGGAAAAAAATGGCCTTTCTATTGACAAGCTCAAGTAGTGCTTTCATTTCAACCAAAAAATGGAGTTGGAGCTCAAAAATTAGAGCAAAAAAAAGGAGAAGGAAAGCTCAAATAAGCTTAAAGATAAGGGCCTTACTTATCAGTTTTAATTGGATATTGAAAGTTCTATTGATATGAATGAAATTTTGAAGAGGATTCTTGATATAAATTGAATTCACCTTGAAAGAGGCACTTGGCATTGTAAAGAAATATTTCTATGAACTTATCATCAATGTCATTAAAAAGAAGATACAAATGATGGTAGAGGCAATTATGATGAAGGCATTAGATTCCTATTTGATCAAAGAAGAAGACCAAAAAATAGAAAAAGTCTTCTTTCATCTTTGTATACTTAGGCTTTAAGAGATGCCACTTGAAAAAAAAATGAGATGACTATTGAAGGCTATGATAGAAGCAAAGATCAAGGAAGAACAAGAAGTGGCAAAGAGGTGGAGCATGGAATAGACATAAGTCAGGTAAATGTGTTTAATTGTTCTCTTCAGAGGATGATTGAGGGTAAAAGGATAAGTACTCAAGTTACACATCTTTTTTCGACTAAGGCTACCATGGAGGCTTTAATGAGGCTAGAAGACATCAAAGAATACACCTTAGTACTTATTGATTATGGACCAAAAATCAACATCATATCAAAGAGGATTTATGAAATGAGTAAGTGGCCTATTGATATTAACCATGGATGGATGTTGAAGGCTACAAACAATGAATAAGGTGATTTATATAGGGCATATCTAAGAATTAGGATAATGATTGGAGATGTAAAGGTGGAGCAAAATTTCTTTGCAAAAACTTTGCTACTTATCTAAAGATTTTAGAACAACCTTATATCATGGCTATAAAAATGGTAACGAAGATTTTAAATTGTAGCTCTTATTATGTAAGGATTAAAAACTATGATAAAAAAAACATCAATATAATTCCTCACCATTGTTGTATTATATGTTGTTTTGTTTGGAAATGTATCAAGTATCTAGTTGTGGAAGGTGAAGTTATATTTTACAAGTATCCAAGAATTCCTAATAGATTTTATCCATATAAAAAGATTATAATTTGAATTTTGATTCAAAAGTTCTTAAAGCTAATACAAAGTGCCTAAAAAGACTCTTCTTAGTAATTTCAACTATACACAAATTCCAAATGTCTTATTGCTTTAATAATTAGAAAATTTCAATTTTTCTTTGCAAGTCCTAATCCAAGTCATTAAACTTTAGCAAGCTGTAAGTCTTAATTTATTATCTACTTGATATAAAATTTTGCATATAAATGATACTATAAGTCTTCTACATGATTAAAAAAATTTAGCTCAATCCAACTTATAGATTGTGAGAAAACGTCCAAAAAGTTGTACTAATATCACTTGGCCACCAACTTGAAAGTTGATATAGAAGTTCTAGTAGCAATTTTTTTTTTCAACTATTAATTTTAATTTAAAATTGGTATATAGCTTGATCTTTAAGTCTTCTAATACCATGCTAAATTTCATCTTATTCTATTAATAGATCTTTAGATATCATAGAAATCATATTCAACCTCAAATTACCAATTTCTAATATCCTCTTGTATTAAAAACTAGATGTCTGTCAACCATACTATTAGATTAATAAAAAAAATTATATACACTTAGCATATCTAATTAATAAAAATTTATCAAATTTTAAACTATAGATGTGATACCAATTGTATGAACTAGTTGAGAGTGTTAGCCCTAATTATATTGCATAAATCCAAAGTCATCAATATAAATTCTAATTTTAAAAAATAATTGCAAAGTCATCTCAAATCTTATAAAAAGAAGCCTTATGCCTTTAAAACAAACTTTAAGTTAGAAATTATTACCTCTTTTATTTTATTTTTTTATATCAATTTATGGCTTTTTTAAGATAGTAAAATAATTTCTGTAGCCTAAAAGGTAAAATTACTAATCAACCTATAATATAGTAGCTATTAAGAAAAAAAAATAAACGAAAAGGTTTTTATAAAGCCATGTTTAAATTTCTTAAATTATTATTGAATTAAGATGATTAGATATTAATTAGAAATATATTTTTTACTATATTTTTACTATATAATTGTGTTATAATATGTCACCATAAGACCAATTCATAAACAAAATAGAGACCAATTAAGAAAAAATCCTTTGAGGACCAATGAAGAATTTTTGGACTTTTAAAGAGCACCCTTATAATATGAAGGTATAAGAATATAAGTGAATCTTTTATTCATATACTTCTAAATATAAATAATTTTTGGTATAGATTTTTAGATTTAAAAACTTTGGGATTTTAAAATTTTAAAAAGCTTGAGATTTAGGTCATATATATAAAAATTTGATGAAGAAATATAAAAAAAAAAAAAATTAAAAATTGAATGTGATTTCAAGCGATGAATGCATTTTGTATGTTATTGAAGAAAAAAGATTTAAAGATGATTATATGAAGGTTTTAGAGAGATTAGCTTTGCATATGAATGGAAGTGGAGCTATTGTTGTAGAGCTTCACTCAAAGCAAATATATGACGAGATTTTGGAATTTTTAACGATGCTTGAAATAATTGATAGTCATGTGATATTGCAAGAGGCTATGGTGCATACTAAGTATAAAATCGTGGCCAAAAAGATAAAGTTCATAGCAATTCAATTACCTCAAGATATCAAAGAGCCAAAATTGAGGAAGTCAAGAAGGATTGATTATAAGTTTACTAAGGAATCTTTGTGCAAGATGAAGATTAAAGGAGGTGATTTTTTGACCAAGATAAAAAGAGAGAAGTTTTTAGAGATGCTCTTCAAGCATGAGAAGGCTTTTGCCTTTGCATCTAAAGAAATTAGTTTTGTAGATCCTAATATAGAAGCACCTATGGTTATTTTTACTATTTTACATGTGCTTTGAAACTTCAAGCCTATTTTGGTGCCTAAGATTTTGTTTCTTAAGTTGATAGATTTGTTGAAGGAAAAAGTCAAGATAGATATCTTTGAACCATCTATTACATCTTATTCCAATCGATGGTTTACCATGCCAAAGAAGTCTAGGGTGCTGAGATTCATTCAAGATATGCTATTGGCCAACAAAGATGACTATTAGGAATATGAGGTCTAGACTAATAGTAGATGAAATAACAGAAGCTTTTGCCCAGCATGCCATTTATTCTAGTGGAAATTTATGCTTAAATTATGATCAATTCCAATTAGCAAAAGATAGTAGGGATCTAATGACTATAAAGATTTGTTTATGTTTGGTGCATATGTATACTTTGCCACAAGGTGCAATCAATTTGGTGGCTCATATATAAAATGCAATAAACCAAATTTTAAGGGAGTTTGTCTTAAAAAAAATCATACCATTTTTGCATGATATTCCAATCAAGGATTATAAGGAGGAAGCTACGGATTTGATTTTGAAAGATAATGGATATTTTACATTTGTAAAGGAATATATTAAAGATGTGGAATATATTTTGAAGAGACTTAAGGAGATATGTCTCATTTTATCTTTTCAAAAGTCCACATTTTGATTTAAAAAAATTATAGTGATTAGGCATTTATAAAGAAGCTATAGAAGGAAATCAAATCAAAATAAAGTAGATGTTATAAGAAAAATGAAGACATGTAGGAGCACCACTAAAGTAAGAAGATTTTTAGGTACTTGTAAATTTTATTATATATGGATTCTCCATTATGATCATATTATAAAATCTTTGTAACGATTATTGATAAAAAAGAAGAAGTTTGTATGGGATGAGGAACAAGAGTTGACTATGGATGGATTAAAGATGGTTTTGAAATCACCACCAATGTTAAAATAAGTAGACTATAATTCTAAAAGATTGATAATAATGACAATTAACACAAGTCCCATAGCTATTGGATGAACTATTGGATAAGATGATAAGAAAGATAATTAATATGTAATTAGGTTTGAAATAAGGATTTTCATTGAGAGGCAAAGAGCTTATTTATAAATAAAAAAAGAAATTTAGAATATATTTATTACATTATAAGTTGAAAGAAATTATTTAATAGATATTTATGTAGTATTAGAGACCAATTTCTTGCCTTTTCTTGAGATGATTTTTTATTGTATTACATTGAATATTGATATGCTTAGATGGATTTCTTTCATTAAGTCCTATTTTGATGTACATCATGGACAAAAAGAACTTGATGGCAAATATGTTGTCTAGGGCTAGGTATTCAAAAGAAAAAGAAATATTGTACAAGAAGAAAATGGAGACTTAATCCAAGGCTTTGCATTTGCCACAAATAGAAAAGACTAAGATGATGAGATTCTATCCTTTAGAATTTATTTGTATAAAAGAAGGTTTAGAAACATTGGCTTATATTTGAGCATAATGAAGAGGCAAGATAATTGACTAAATAAGACCTTTAAGGATATTAGGTACCAATCCTATAACCATCTTTTATATAATAGGTTTTCATGGAAGAAGCCAAAGAGAAGAGATTGTGTGCTATTAAGAGTTGTTAATTTGGAGACCAAAGAAAAGATATTAGATGAGTTTCATGATATATTGTAGGCTAGGCATAGAAGAATTTGGGCTATTTATCCCAAGATCAAAGAGCGCCATTGGTAGAAAGGTTAATACAAGGATGCAGAGGAATTTGCAAGCTCTTGTAAAGAGTTCCAATTGCAATCCAAGATTATATATAAAGATGGTTTATGTCTTACCTATCTATTTTTCATTCATTTTCAATGGGTGATTGATTTGGTTGCATGCCAAAAGGGCTTTAGATATAAAGTATTTAGTTTTGATAAGAGATGAATTTTCCAATGATGTGGAGGGGAGGGCATTGAGATCAAAGTCTATGGAGGTGGTATATTGGTTTATTTTAGAAGATATTATATATTACTATGGAAGTATTAAAAGAATAAAAGAAAATTGAAATGAGTTCAATATAGTAAAGACATCTAATTTCTTTATAAGATATGAAATACAATTGAAGTTGACCACCTCTTGTAATTCCAATGCTAATAATAAAAGTGAAAAGAATCACCTTCCAATCATTCAAGCTTTGGTCAAAGCATGTAGGGATCAACTAAGACTGTAGCCTAAGCTTTTGTCATTTGCTATATAGATAGATAGGACTATTAATAGTATAATTATTAGCTATATGCCAATAAAATTTATTGTTAGAAAAAAAAAATCCTTAATACGTACAAAGGAGTCTATTACTTCTTCATTTTTTTTTTTTATCTTAGAAAGATGGTATTGATAGGAAGAGATTGTTGGAGCTTTGAATTTTTCAATTGAAAAGATTGCACAAGGATCATCAAGTTACTATAGAGATATTTAAGTTTTCAAAGTTCAGCAATAAAGAGAAGTTTGATAAAAACTCATTGATTGAAGCATAAGCCAATTAAAGAAGATGATTGTAATTTGATTTATAATAGTAATTTGATGGACCAACATTCTATTCTTTATAAGTTTTTATGGCATTGATTTAGATCCTAAATGGTGGTTGAAGTGCATAATTATGCAACTTATTCTCTTCAAGAGTTAAATAAGACACCATTGAAGATTAGAATTGTAAGAAAGTAAATTGAATTTTTTAAGTAGCAAGATAAAATAAATTATAATGAGGATTTAAAGACTTTTGAACCTCAATATTTTAATCGATGGTTCAAAAGTAATATAGCTCACAATGACTCTAATTCTGATGATGGAGGTATTGTGGTCTAATTCTTTGGCACATACCAAAATATGTGTAGGATTGGAGGAGGTGAATGTCATGATGTACTTAGTTTAAGTGAATCAAAGATATTTAGAAGATAATTAACTTTATTTGTAAGAAAGATGGAATATAATGTTAATCTATTTATATATATATATATATATATAAATTTAAATGAGATTTAAAATAAGAGATTATTGGCTTGAATGGATTATTTTAGCTTTATGGACATTGTCTTTTAGAATAGATATTTGATTCTACAGTAGTTCAAGATTGATACTAGAAGAAGATTAGAATAAGGGATTTGGCATCAAGTAGAGTTTTTATTTTATTTTATTTTATTTAGATAGGAGTGTATGGAAGAGAGGTCACTAGAATTTTGAAGCAACAAGTTTTAAGATTGATTTGAGGTTTTTGATGATCCTTATTAAATTTTTATCTTTTTATATTGAAATTTGTAAAGAAAAAAGATCTTACTATTAGCTTTTTAATAAGTTTTAGTAAGCAAGAAGAAGAATTGTCACAAAAAAGATCCATGCAAGTTACTAAGAGGGGGATATATATAGTTTTTAGGTAATATGATTTAAGTCCAGTTTCAGATTTTTTATACTATTTTTTTTTATTTTTTTTTTATTTGAGGTTTTAAGAGAAGCTAAATATTATTGTTAGCTTTCCAATAAGCCTTAGGATGCAAAAGGAGAAGTTGTGATGAAAGAGATCTTTGTGAATTTGTAAAAGGAGGATCATTGGAATTTTTAGGCAGTATGATTTAAGACTAGATTGGGATTTTCTATGCCATTTCTTGTATTTTCTTTCTTTTATCTAAGATTTTAAAGGAAGTAGGATCTGATTGTTAGCTTTTTAAAAAGTCTTAGTATAAAAAAATAAAAGCTATGACAAAGGAGATCCAAGCTAATTTATATAAGGAAATTTTGAAGGTAGTGATTGCAATAAGTGGCCAATTTTTTTCCTTGATTTGAATCTCATTTTTTTAAAAATTTTACTTATTGACTTAAAAAATTTGAAGTTTATAACTTAAAGTGAGCTGAAGAAGCTAAAATTTTCTTAAATTGGATTAATGATTAGTAAATTATAGGTATTTTAGTGAACAAAGGTTTAGATTTGAAATTAGAATTAGAATTTGGATACATCTTCGCACAAGAAAGAAATTAATCTAAATTTTTTATTCAATCTTTGGACTAATTTTTTTATATTTGAATTTACTTAGACAACATTGTATTTCTTATAATCCACTTGCAATCAAGGACCATGTATTCTTTTGAAGAGGCTTGTTTGCTTGACAACATTTAGTCTCTATTTTAATCTACTAACTATTGACATGCATTATCATATATTATCTTAATCATCCTAGTCCAAATATTTTCAGTATTTTATTAAGAATATTCTTTTCTATTATTGCATTTAAAAAAGAAAAATCAAAATACTAGATCTTTTATATAGCATATTTTAAATACTATATGATTTGAAAGCCTTGCAAAATGTTTTATAATAAGAATGTTGATTATTTTTAACATTGCTCAAGTACCTATACATTTAATAAATAGTCAAAGATGTGACATTGCTTAATTCATTTAACAATGATGTGAAGCTTGAGCAATCCTATCTATTAAAGTTAGTCAAAGATATTATATTGTCCAATTCATTTAGCAATGATATGGAGCTTGAGCACCCTCACATATCAAAGATAGTTAATAATACAAAGTTGTCTAATTTATTTGGTAATGATGTCAAACTTGTGTAATTACATATTCTTAAGATAGTCAAAGATATAAGTTTGTTCAATGCATTTAATAATGAATTCAATCTTCAAAACCTCAACAAATGAAAGATAGCAAAGATGTAAAGTTCTATAATTTATTTGGAAATGATAGCAATTTTAAACATCTAATTATATCTAAATTAGTTAAAAAATTTAAATTATTTATTTCAATTATTATTGGAGTTAAAATTGAGTATTTATTTAATGCAAAGGTAATTAAAGATGTAAGGTTTTTCAATTCATTTGGTATTGATGTCAAACTTAAGCACTCCTTGATTTCAAATGTAATCAAAGATATGAGGTTGTTCTATTCATTACATAATGATGTCAATTATAAGTATCTCCATGTATCAAAGATAGTCAAAGATATGAAATTATCAAATTCATTTAGCAATAATATCAAGCTTGAGAACCATTATATACTAAAGGTAGTAAAAGATGTGAGGTTGTTTAATTTTTTTGGCAATGATATCAAAACTTGAGTACCCTCTTATATTAAAAGTAATCAAAGATGTGATAATTTTTAATTTATTTAGCAATGATGTTAAGCTTTTTCACTATTTTAAATTAAGGTTTTTCAAAAAAAGAAGACTTTTTATTGATAGAAGTAATGATATTAAACTTACACAATCTTTTAAATTAAGCATCCTCAAAGAAGTCATATGTTCTAATTTATTTAGTAATTTGGTTAAATTTGAATATTATTTATAGTCAAATTTTAATAATGTAGAAATTTCAAAGAATGAATTTTAAAATTTCTGTAAAAAAATAAAAATTTAATTACAAGACATTCAAATCCCTAATCTTTTTCCAAACATCTTTATCATGTAGCATTTGCAATGTTCTTATTGGCTAGTTATTTTTAAATTCATATTTCCATGACTTATCTTACAAAAAATATTTTAAATTAAAAAAATATTTTATCAATTCAAAAAATATGCTTAATATCTATATAAAATATTAGAAAAAAAACACCAATACTAAAAATTAAAAATTGAAGTAATAAAAAAGAAGAATTTTATATTTTACTTATATTATTTTTGTTTATATTGTAAAATAATCCTTCCAACTACAAACCAACATAATTAAGTTTGCAAAAAGATTAGAATTTCTTCATTAAATATGTACTTAATATTATAGAAATCTAATTACAATATAAGATTTATTAATTTTTGTAATAAATTTATATCAATTTTTTTCTAAAAAATATAATAAAAAAATTATATTATATTAAAATAAAAAATCTAGTCTTTTCATGCTAATTCTTTTGTATTACTATCAGTGTTCTAAATTTTTATTAGATAATAATTAAATAAATTTTCTTTATTAAATAATCTATAATATGGATTTATATTCAAGTTTCATATTTTTGTGTATTTATACTCTAATTCTTTTTCAAAAATATTTCTACTCAAATAAATATTTTTTATTATTGGCCCATATTTTTGATATTTTTTTTACATATCTTTTAGATACAAATTAATACTAAAATATAACATATGTCCAAAAAAATATTCTTTTTTTTTACTTTCAAATTTTCAAAGCTTATTCTTAATATCTTCTACATCTTTTAGTCACTATTTTTTTCATTTCTATTCAACTCTCTTTCCATTTTTAACTTTTATAAAGCTTGCCTTTAATATTTTAATCCCTTATTCTTTCTTATAAATACTCTTATAACTTTTAAACTCAATAGTAGGCCATTATAAGCTCTAATAATATTTTTTCAACTTCATAAATTCATTAGAAAATTTTTCTTAGCCATAAGAATAAGTAATAAACAACCTTTATACTTTTTTTATCAAATTTTTAAATATTTATCATATAAATTTTTTTAATATAATACTTTATTACTTTTAAATCTTGAATTGTTGCAATACATGTGCTACTATATCTAGCAAATATGTTATCTATAGATACAATATCTTTAATTTTTTTTTTATTCTTCACAGAGTGAAAATCCATGATGGTTTCATTCTCCATAAAGAATAAATTCAATATTTCTTAAACTACTTTTATATTCCTTGATTATAATTAGACTTTAAATTATTTTAAAATATTAGAAGAAGTTGTATAGTAATCAATATTACATTCAATGCACTCAATAAAGCATGAGGCCTTATACATGTTCTTTACATCATTTAATGTGATCTTTATTATCGTAGTCTTGACTATTCCATCCATTTTAATAAAATATATTACTTTTATATTATTGATTTTATTTTTTATTTTTAATAAATATTATATTCTATCAATTATTTCTTCTTTACAAAAATCAACTCATAATTAAAAAATTCATCTATTAATTAAAAAATGAATTAGAATGATACATATACTACATTTTAATCTAAACTTATTAACTTAAGCTCATAATATGGCATCTAAATAATACTATAATATAGAAAAATATGTAAAAATATAAAATATAATCAACATAAGTAATTTAATATATATTATTTATAATTTTTAGTATAAATCTTATTAATAATAATCTATTCTATATTTATTGAAATTCTATATTTTAAAAGTAATTCTATTTTGATGCTCTAAATTAGATCATTTGCTACACGAATTCTTACTAAAATATTTTATTAATAAATTTAATTTTTCAAAAATATTTACAAACTTTGGCTAATGCAAAAGATTCAATTTCCAATGTTCTTTGATTAACTCAATCAAGTCATTACAATTTGAAGGAAAGTTTGGTCTTTTATCTTAATATTACTTAAAATTTGGTTCTTAATACCATTAGAGCCATATATATAATAGTATCATAAGAATCTTTGTTCTTTGTAGTTTCTAAATTGCTTCCAACTTCAAACTTTGAAATTTCAAAACCTGTCATTGTCACAATAGCATATCAAGTAATCTTATTTATAATTTTTGTCTCCATAATATTAACCAAAATATTGTGAGGATTTAAATAACAATGTGCATTATGCATGTTATACAAGTAATATATATCTTTGGTAATTTTATATATAATATTAATAAAAAAATAAGATAATTATTTTTTGTAATATTTCATTTAAATTTATTTGTGTCTATTTTATTTTCATATGAAAATAAAGTTTTTTAGCTATTATTTTAGAAGACACTATTTTTTTATTGGTATCATTTTTCATTGCAAAATAATATATTATTAAGTTGGAATGACATAAATTAGCTAATATGGTTACCTCTCTCTTTAAAAACTTGTTATGTATAACATCCATCTTTTTAATTGCACAAAAAACTTCCAAACATTTTAATTTCTAAACTATTTAGTAATCTCCATCACTTATGTTTTATAATTTTAAGACTCTTTATATCTAATAATAGTTTTAAATCATATAATTTTTTACTTATTTTACAAAATAAATCTTCCAATCTTTATAATAGATATTTTTTAACCCATAATATTCAAAATCTTCTTTTTTATATATATAGATCAATCTTTCATATAAAAATTTCACATCACCTTCTCTTTCATTACATGTTGCAATGTTAAAGTAAAAGTTATGATGTCTACAATTTTTTTGAGATAATGCTTTAAAAGCATATCACTTAATAATTATAATAACATTTTAAATCAATAATTTTCTTTAAAATTTCTTAAAAATTTCTTTTTTATTTAATTGGAAAATAGATTCTTTATACTAATTAGGTTTTTTATAATTTTTTAAAAAAAAAATAATATTTATTTAATTTAAAATAACTCATTCAATAAAATTCAATACTCTAATCTTCCATTGGTGCAAGTTATTATGTGGTCAAAATTCCTTGCAATCTATTCAATTTTCTTACACAAATTAGTATATTGGTTTTTATTCAATAAGTTATTATTTTTTAATAAAACCTTGAATACTCCAATATAGACTCTACATCCTTTTCAAATAGCTCTACAAATATCTTATATATTTGAATTTTTTATTTTTATCTTGCTCCATAGTATTTAAAAATCTTAACATAAAAAAACATATAAATATTTTTGACCGTGAATATATATTATTTGAATAATTCTAAAAGATATCCTATTATAAATTGATAAAAAAATTATAAATTTACGTTCTTATCACTTATAAAAAATCTTATATTATATTTCTTTGATATTTTGAAAATATTTATTAAACACTCCATTATCTACATTATTACATAAATCATAAAAAATAACTTATAATTTTAAAACAAAACTATCAATCTTAAATAATCTTATATAATTCAATCATCAAATAAAAATAATTTTTTTTATCAAAAAAACATAAATTCTTCTAAAAAAAATAAATTTACAGCCAATTAAAATTTTAAAATAATTTATTTATATCTTACAAATAACTCTTTAATCTAAGTTTAGATATATTTTTAATAAAATATTAAAATATTTTATTTTGATTAAAAAATTAATATAATATATTAATTTATTTAATATATTCTTAATATACATAAGCATAAATATTATTAAATAAAATATACAAAACATTGAAATAAACTTTGTAAAAGATTATAAGATATAAATAATAAATATTTTGAATATTTTAAAAAAATTATAATATAAAAACTTTTGTTTTATGAAGTTACTTCATTTTACTTTAGTTTTATTTAACTTGTGCTTAAAAAATAAATCCATTCTATTTTATAATAATCTATTTTTAATTCTTAATCTTTAAAATATTTTATTATCTTTCTTAGTTTTACTAATAAGCTAAAGTCTAAAACAAAAGACTTTAAAACAAAAATCACTCAATCCTAAAAAGACTATTTACATGAATTTGGATCCAAGTTGTAATTAATTCAATCTACTACAATTGCATTTAATCACTCCCCGATCTAATCAAGTTTATGCAACTGCTTATTTTTTGGAGGAAGTAAGCAAGCTATAACAATCTTTGTTGACTACTTTAACCATGCCACTATTGCATCAATAAAAGCAACATATAAAACTTAATGTAGCAGTTGTTCCACAATCCAACAAACCATGTAACTTCATAAGTTAAGCTAAGATACAAATTATTACCAATAAATACATGCAAATCAAGCTACTACTAATCCAAATTGTCTATGGAAACTTATGGTAATCTCAACCACCAAGTCAACTTGGTCTTAAGGATGATGTTTTTCAAATACTTATCCTCATGTTATAATCCAAAGAATCTACTAAGAATCTACCACATCCTTATCAAACAACTCCTTAGTTGAAGTTCATGTAATTACTTAGTTTTAGAGAAAGTATGTAAGACAAAGTAATCTTTGTCAATTACTTTGGCAATGCCACTATTTGTACTAAAGAAAAAAATGCCATAGGATGTAGACATATGTGTAGAAAAAAAAAAGCACAAATTTAATAGAATAACTAGGTGGAGCTTGGTTTTTTTGGATCAAATCATACTTAAGATAAAAATGAGATTGATTAATGGTTATTTTTAGTAAAATAAATAAAATACTAATAAAGACATATACTATATTGGAAAAAAAATATATGCCTATTGTAAATGGCTGCAATCGTAGAAAAATTCTAATGCTTGTTACATCCACAAAACTACCACATGATATCAACTCTTGAAATAGCCATGTGTACCAAGTTATAAAAAATCTCAAAATTACATCTAACCAAGATGGTTTTGTGAATAAACAAATCTATATGTATTCCATACAAAAATCAATATCAATGATATACTTAATATCATAGTTCTAAAATAAAGACTTTATTTTAGATGTTTGAATAATATAGATAGGTCATGTCACGGACATACAACTAAAGAAGGTTCCAGAAGATTCTAAAAGGTTCCAAAAGATTTTAGGAGGTACCAATAGATTCTAAAAAGGCTCTTGAAGGTTCTACGAGGTTCCAAAAGGTGTTGGAAGATTCCAGTAGATTCTAAGAAAATTCTAGAAGGTCATAGGAGATCTTAGAAAGTTTTAAGAGGCTTTAGATGATTTAAGAAGTTGCCAAAGAAAGATCTTAGGCTTGCTTTGTTCTCAAGCCTTATAAAAACTTCTTAAAAAGCTTTTTAGGACCTAGTATATATAAGAGTCGAAGCTAAAGGGATCCTCAGTCTCAACAACTTACTTCTTATGGTCTAACCAAGACCTTTTTGCCTTGTATCCAGTTGTTGTTTTAATGTCAAGCTAATTCCATTTCTTGGTCTTGAATGCTTATCTTATATATAGTCCCTAACAATTTATCAAGACTGCCATAAAATAATATTAAGAGCTTAATCTTTCTTGATAGAGAGTGAATTATCCATCTTTTTGGAAGTACTATAGCATTCTAGAGTTTGGGAATTACCCTCCTTTAGATTAATATTGTTCTTTTCTTAACATTCTTTTGGTTTCTTTTCTTCATATCATAGATTAAGTTTTTTTTTTTTTGAAGGCATATGTTTCTCTCATTTTCTATAACAAAAGGTGGGAATGTCAATATGATAGATTCTAAAGAAATCAAGTAAGATTCTATTATTAATGTTCTTGATGCATTGAGGATTAGAATAGAGACTTTGTCAAAGCAGAATAAAGAACTATATATGACCATACAAAATGGTCAAGGAGCCAGAGTGCCTCAACTACCACTTTAAATTATAATAGAGATTCTAAATTCTCAAATGACTATATCTACTTCAAACATGGAAGGTCCATCCACTCAAAGCAATGATCTGACAACTATAAGAACAAAAGAACCAAAGTTTAATCTTTCAGAAAAGTTTGATGGCACCCACTCAAAATTTTGTGGCTTTGTAAACCAAGTACAACTAATCACCTTGCTTCAACCTCAACAATATTCCATTGAAGCATCTTATATTAGTTTGGTTGGAACCTTGCTCTCAAGTCTAGCTTTATCCTCATTCGCCCAATAATTTGAAAAAAAATCTCCTATATTGTATAATTTTGAAGCATTTTTGGTAGTATTTATAGAAGCATTTGATAAACATGATAAGGTTTATTGTTCAATAACTAAAATTTGAAGCCTTTGACAAAAAATATGCTTTGCATTAATGTATGCTTAAGATTTTTGATAATTAGCATGTAATATAAATTGGAAAGAAGACGCATTGATGAGCCAACTTCATTGGGAATTAAGAAATGATGTCAAGGACTTATTGTTGTCTATTCCAAATCCTCTAATACTCACTAAAGCCATTAGTTAAGCTATGAAGTGAGATAATCATTTATTTCAATGATAACAAGATAAACATTCTTCAGTTACACCACATGTATACACCAATTATTTTACAGATTCTTCACCATCCAATTCTAATGAATAATTGGAAGCAAAAGATATACAGATTGATACAATTCACTTCAAACTTCTTTTTTAATAAGAAAAAAAGTGTCAAAGGAAACTTGGCCTATGCTTATATTGCAAAAAACCTAGCCATAAGGTTAATAATTGTTCAGAGAAATCACAGCACACATATTGAATGAAGAGTGTGGCCACATCATCAAAAGCATTGTAAGAAAACGAGGACATCTAACCATGTTAGGGACCATGTAGCTAGATTCTTCACTATCACAAATCAAAAAAAGATCTTGTACTCTTTGTCAATCCTTCTCATTGTTTTACTATACATGTACAGTTAGGAGTTACAAAATTAGATTGTCATGCATTACTTGATTTGAAAGCCTCTACATGTTTTATTGACAAAGAATTTTTTAGATCACACAAAATCTGTATGATCAAAAAATCCAAAGCCATACAAGTAGAAGTAATAGATGGTCGACCTTTATCCTCTGGAGATGTCACTCATAAAAAAATTCCATTAGAAATAACCTTTGACAACCATAGCAACCAAATAGTATTCAATATCATTAGATCACCATTAAGTCCAGTCATTTTAGGACTCTCATGGCTTGAAAAATAAAATCTACAGATAGATTGGGTATCACAAAAGTTAGAATTTTTTCTAGTAGATCATGGAACCTCTAAATCAATGAAAAAGCTTCCAACACCCGACAAGCCAAAACTTAAATAACATTTATTTATTAGAGTTAGAACATTTATAAAGGCGACCAAATAAGATATTATGTTTTCTGTTTACACAAATCCACAATCAAAATTTGTGATTGCTACAACAACAATTTCAGAGGCATATAAGGATTTTATAGATGTATTTGAAAAAAAAATGCAGATATTCTGTCAAAGCATTGCCCTTATGATTGTGCAATTGACCTTCAAGAAGGTGCTCAACCACCATTTGGATCCATCTATAATTTATCCCAAAATGAGCTTGCGACTTTAAAAGAGTACATTGAAGAAAATTTGGCTAAGAATTTTATTTGACATTTCAAGTTACCACTTGGTACTCCAATATTATTTGTGAAGAAAAAAGATAGATCCTTACAAATGTATGTCGATTATTGCAGTGTTGTATTGTAATACGACTATATGATAAAAGATGATAATATGGATCTTATTATAGAAGAGCCAAGTTAAAAGATAAAATAAAAAAATATGAATAAAAGATAAGAAGGTAGTAAAACTTACAGTAGTAGTACTGCCTTTTTATAAAAGTAATTTTTATTTACTTTATAGGACCATAAATAGGAGAAAATAAGATAGATTGGAAAAATAAATGATATAAGTATCTTTAGGAAGAAGTTAAGAGTAAATTCTAACAAAAATTATCTAGAAAAACTAGATATTGATACCCGAGGAGGGCCAATTATCAACCTGGGTCAAAATCAGACCTTGAAGAACAAAACTGAGCTCCTACGGCAACTCAGGGGTTCTTTTGTAAATCGAAGAGTGAGATTTGATAGGAGACTAAATAAGGTTTTTATGAGCATTGGTTTTTAGTAATTTGGATTTGTAATGACTTTGTAAGAGCTTTACAAAGACAAGTTTGTTTTCAAATGACTTAGATTTTGTGAAATAAAATAGAGTTGACATTTTGGGCGATTTTAAGAGTTTTATAATAGATCTACAAGTGAAATTTTGTGGATTAATGGTCATAATTGTACTTAATATGTGTTGTAAATCTTAGCTTGATCTAACGGTTGAATTGAGGATTATTGAGGTTTAAGTGGATCAAGGTCTCAGAAAGTAGAATTTTAGATCTAGTGAGGGTTTTTAAGATTACTTGCAATTTACTTGTTGGATTGGACTAAAATTTATTTTTAAGGATATTAGATTTATTTTTCTATGTATATGATAATTTTAAAATCAATCGAATGGTGAAAAAGAGAGATATTGGCTTTGGGAGATTGGCATCAAGGTCGAAGAAGGAGACTGTCTTAAAAAAAATCATACCATTTTTGCATGATATTCCAATCAAGGATTATAAGGAGGAAGCTACGGATTTGATTTTGAAAGATAATGGATATTTTACATTTGTAAAGGAATATATTAAAGATGTGGAATATATTTTGAAGAGACTTAAGGAGATATGTCTCATTTTATCTTTTCAAAAGTCCACATTTTGATTTAAAAAAATTATAGTGATTAGGCATTTATAAAGAAGCTATAGAAGGAAATCAAATCAAAATAAAGTAGATGTTATAAGAAAAATGAAGACATGTAGGAGCACCACTAAAGTAAGAAGATTTTTAGGTACTTGTAAATTTTATTATATATGGATTCTCCATTATGATCATATTATAAAATCTTTGTAACGATTATTGATAAAAAAGAAGAAGTTTGTATGGGATGAGGAACAAGAGTTGACTATGGATGGATTAAAGATGGTTTTGAAATCACCACCAATGTTAAAATAAGTAGACTATAATTCTAAAAGATTGATAATAATGACAATTAACACAAGTCCCATAGCTATTGGATGAACTATTGGATAAGATGATAAGAAAGATAATTAATATGTAATTAGGTTTGAAATAAGGATTTTCATTGAGAGGCAAAGAGCTTATTTATAAATAAAAAAAGAAATTTAGAATATATTTATTACATTATAAGTTGAAAGAAATTATTTAATAGATATTTATGTAGTATTAGAGACCAATTTCTTGCCTTTTCTTGAGATGATTTTTTATTGTATTACATTGAATATTGATATGCTTAGATGGATTTCTTTCATTAAGTCCTATTTTGATGTACATCATGGACAAAAAGAACTTGATGGCAAATATGTTGTCTAGGGCTAGGTATTCAAAAGAAAAAGAAATATTGTACAAGAAGAAAATGGAGACTTAATCCAAGGCTTTGCATTTGCCACAAATAGAAAAGACTAAGATGATGAGATTCTATCCTTTAGAATTTATTTGTATAAAAGAAGGTTTAGAAACATTGGCTTATATTTGAGCATAATGAAGAGGCAAGATAATTGACTAAATAAGACCTTTAAGGATATTAGGTACCAATCCTATAACCATCTTTTATATAATAGGTTTTCATGGAAGAAGCCAAAGAGAAGAGATTGTGTGCTATTAAGAGTTGTTAATTTGGAGACCAAAGAAAAGATATTAGATGAGTTTCATGATATATTGTAGGCTAGGCATAGAAGAATTTGGGCTATTTATCCCAAGATCAAAGAGCGCCATTGGTAGAAAGGTTAATACAAGGATGCAGAGGAATTTGCAAGCTCTTGTAAAGAGTTCCAATTGCAATCCAAGATTATATATAAAGATGGTTTATGTCTTACCTATCTATTTTTCATTCATTTTCAATGGGTGATTGATTTGGTTGCATGCCAAAAGGGCTTTAGATATAAAGTATTTAGTTTTGATAAGAGATGAATTTTCCAATGATGTGGAGGGGAGGGCATTGAGATCAAAGTCTATGGAGGTGGTATGTTGGTTTATTTTAGAAGATATTATATATTACTATGGAAGTATTAAAAGAATAAAAGAAAATTGAAATGAGTTCAATATAGTAAAGACATCTAATTTCTTTATAAGATATGAAATACAATTGAAGTTGACCACCTCTTGTAATTCCAATGCTAATAATAAAAGTGAAAAGAATCACCTTCCAATCATTCAAGCTTTGGTCAAAGCATGTAGGGATCAACTAAGACTGTAGCCTAAGCTTTTGTCATTTGCTATATAGATAGATAGGACTATTAATAGTATAATTATTAGCTATATGCCAATAAAATTTATTGTTAGAAAAAAAAAATCCTTAATACGTACAAAGGAGTCTATTACTTCTTCATTTTTTTTTTTTATCTTAGAAAGATGGTATTGATAGGAAGAGATTGTTGGAGCTTTGAATTTTTCAATTGAAAAGATTGCACAAGGATCATCAAGTTACTATAGAGATATTTAAGTTTTCAAAGTTCAGCAATAAAGAGAAGTTTGATAAAAACTCATTGATTGAAGCATAAGCCAATTAAAGAAGATGATTGTAATTTGATTTATAATAGTAATTTGATGGACCAACATTCTATTCTTTATAAGTTTTTATGGCATTGATTTAGATCCTAAATGGTGGTTGAAGTGCATAATTATGCAACTTATTCTCTTCAAGAGTTAAATAAGACACCATTGAAGATTAGAATTGTAAGAAAGTAAATTGAATTTTTTAAGTAGCAAGATAAAATAAATTATAATGAGGATTTAAAGACTTTTGAACCTCAATATTTTAATCGATGGTTCAAAAGTAATATAGCTCACAATGACTCTAATTCTGATGATGGAGGTATTGTGGTCTAATTCTTTGGCACATACCAAAATATGTGTAGGATTGGAGGAGGTGAATGTCATGATGTACTTAGTTTAAGTGAATCAAAGATATTTAGAAGATAATTAACTTTATTTGTAAGAAAGATGGAATATAATGTTAATCTATTTATATATATATATATATATATATAAATTTAAATGAGATTTAAAATAAGAGATTATTGGCTTGAATGGATTATTTTAGCTTTATGGACATTGTCTTTTAGAATAGATATTTGATTCTACAGTAGTTCAAGATTGATACTAGAAGAAGATTAGAATAAGGGATTTGGCATCAAGTAGAGTTTTTATTTTATTTTATTTTATTTAGATAGGAGTGTATGGAAGAGAGGTCACTAGAATTTTGAAGCAACAAGTTTTAAGATTGATTTGAGGTTTTTGATGATCCTTATTAAATTTTTATCTTTTTATATTGAAATTTGTAAAGAAAAAAGATCTTACTATTAGCTTTTTAATAAGTTTTAGTAAGCAAGAAGAAGAATTGTCACAAAAAAGATCCATGCAAGTTACTAAGAGGGGGATATATATAGTTTTTAGGTAATATGATTTAAGTCCAGTTTCAGATTTTTTATACTATTTTTTTTTATTTTTTTTTTATTTGAGGTTTTAAGAGAAGCTAAATATTATTGTTAGCTTTCCAATAAGCCTTAGGATGCAAAAGGAGAAGTTGTGATGAAAGAGATCTTTGTGAATTTGTAAAAGGAGGATCATTGGAATTTTTAGGCAGTATGATTTAAGACTAGATTGGGATTTTCTATGCCATTTCTTGTATTTTCTTTCTTTTATCTAAGATTTTAAAGGAAGTAGGATCTGATTGTTAGCTTTTTAAAAAGTCTTAGTATAAAAAAATAAAAGCTATGACAAAGGAGATCCAAGCTAATTTATATAAGGAAATTTTGAAGGTAGTGATTGCAATAAGTGGCCAATTTTTTTCCTTGATTTGAATCTCATTTTTTTAAAAATTTTACTTATTGACTTAAAAAATTTGAAGTTTATAACTTAAAGTGAGCTGAAGAAGCTAAAATTTTCTTAAATTGGATTAATGATTAGTAAATTATAGGTATTTTAGTGAACAAAGGTTTAGATTTGAAATTAGAATTAGAATTTGGATACATCTTCGCACAAGAAAGAAATTAATCTAAATTTTTTATTCAATCTTTGGACTAATTTTTTTATATTTGAATTTACTTAGACAACATTGTATTTCTTATAATCCACTTGCAATCAAGGACCATGTATTCTTTTGAAGAGGCTTGTTTGCTTGACAACATTTAGTCTCTATTTTAATCTACTAACTATTGACATGCATTATCATATATTATCTTAATCATCCTAGTCCAAATATTTTCAGTATTTTATTAAGAATATTCTTTTCTATTATTGCATTTAAAAAAGAAAAATCAAAATACTAGATCTTTTATATAGCATATTTTAAATACTATATGATTTGAAAGCCTTGCAAAATGTTTTATAATAAGAATGTTGATTATTTTTAACATTGCTCAAGTACCTATACATTTAATAAATAGTCAAAGATGTGACATTGCTTAATTCATTTAACAATGATGTGAAGCTTGAGCAATCCTATCTATTAAAGTTAGTCAAAGATATTATATTGTCCAATTCATTTAGCAATGATATGGAGCTTGAGCACCCTCACATATCAAAGATAGTTAATAATACAAAGTTGTCTAATTTATTTGGTAATGATGTCAAACTTGTGTAATTACATATTCTTAAGATAGTCAAAGATATAAGTTTGTTCAATGCATTTAATAATGAATTCAATCTTCAAAACCTCAACAAATGAAAGATAGCAAAGATGTAAAGTTCTATAATTTATTTGGAAATGATAGCAATTTTAAACATCTAATTATATCTAAATTAGTTAAAAAATTTAAATTATTTATTTCAATTATTATTGGAGTTAAAATTGAGTATTTATTTAATGCAAAGGTAATTAAAGATGTAAGGTTTTTCAATTCATTTGGTATTGATGTCAAACTTAAGCACTCCTTGATTTCAAATGTAATCAAAGATATGAGGTTGTTCTATTCATTACATAATGATGTCAATTATAAGTATCTCCATGTATCAAAGATAGTCAAAGATATGAAATTATCAAATTCATTTAGCAATAATATCAAGCTTGAGAACCATTATATACTAAAGGTAGTAAAAGATGTGAGGTTGTTTAATTTTTTTGGCAATGATATCAAAACTTGAGTACCCTCTTATATTAAAAGTAATCAAAGATGTGATAATTTTTAATTTATTTAGCAATGATGTTAAGCTTTTTCACTATTTTAAATTAAGGTTTTTCAAAAAAAGAAGACTTTTTATTGATAGAAGTAATGATATTAAACTTACACAATCTTTTAAATTAAGCATCCTCAAAGAAGTCATATGTTCTAATTTATTTAGTAATTTGGTTAAATTTGAATATTATTTATAGTCAAATTTTAATAATGTAGAAATTTCAAAGAATGAATTTTAAAATTTCTGTAAAAAAATAAAAATTTAATTACAAGACATTCAAATCCCTAATCTTTTTCCAAACATCTTTATCATGTAGCATTTGCAATGTTCTTATTGGCTAGTTATTTTTAAATTCATATTTCCATGACTTATCTTACAAAAAATATTTTAAATTAAAAAAATATTTTATCAATTCAAAAAATATGCTTAATATCTATATAAAATATTAGAAAAAAAACACCAATACTAAAAATTAAAAATTGAAGTAATAAAAAAGAAGAATTTTATATTTTACTTATATTATTTTTGTTTATATTGTAAAATAATCCTTCCAACTACAAACCAACATAATTAAGTTTGCAAAAAGATTAGAATTTCTTCATTAAATATGTACTTAATATTATAGAAATCTAATTACAATATAAGATTTATTAATTTTTGTAATAAATTTATATCAATTTTTTTCTAAAAAATATAATAAAAAAATTATATTATATTAAAATAAAAAATCTAGTCTTTTCATGCTAATTCTTTTGTATTACTATCAGTGTTCTAAATTTTTATTAGATAATAATTAAATAAATTTTCTTTATTAAATAATCTATAATATGGATTTATATTCAAGTTTCATATTTTTGTGTATTTATACTCTAATTCTTTTTCAAAAATATTTCTACTCAAATAAATATTTTTTATTATTGGCCCATATTTTTGATATTTTTTTTACATATCTTTTAGATACAAATTAATACTAAAATATAACATATGTCCAAAAAAATATTCTTTTTTTTTACTTTCAAATTTTCAAAGCTTATTCTTAATATCTTCTACATCTTTTAGTCACTATTTTTTTCATTTCTATTCAACTCTCTTTCCATTTTTAACTTTTATAAAGCTTGCCTTTAATATTTTAATCCCTTATTCTTTCTTATAAATACTCTTATAACTTTTAAACTCAATAGTAGGCCATTATAAGCTCTAATAATATTTTTTCAACTTCATAAATTCATTAGAAAATTTTTCTTAGCCATAAGAATAAGTAATAAACAACCTTTATACTTTTTTTATCAAATTTTTAAATATTTATCATATAAATTTTTTTAATATAATACTTTATTACTTTTAAATCTTGAATTGTTGCAATACATGTGCTACTATATCTAGCAAATATGTTATCTATAGATACAATATCTTTAATTTTTTTTTTATTCTTCACAGAGTGAAAATCCATGATGGTTTCATTCTCCATAAAGAATAAATTCAATATTTCTTAAACTACTTTTATATTCCTTGATTATAATTAGACTTTAAATTATTTTAAAATATTAGAAGAAGTTGTATAGTAATCAATATTACATTCAATGCACTCAATAAAGCATGAGGCCTTATACATGTTCTTTACATCATTTAATGTGATCTTTATTATCGTAGTCTTGACTATTCCATCCATTTTAATAAAATATATTACTTTTATATTATTGATTTTATTTTTTATTTTTAATAAATATTATATTCTATCAATTATTTCTTCTTTACAAAAATCAACTCATAATTAAAAAATTCATCTATTAATTAAAAAATGAATTAGAATGATACATATACTACATTTTAATCTAAACTTATTAACTTAAGCTCATAATATGGCATCTAAATAATACTATAATATAGAAAAATATGTAAAAATATAAAATATAATCAACATAAGTAATTTAATATATATTATTTATAATTTTTAGTATAAATCTTATTAATAATAATCTATTCTATATTTATTGAAATTCTATATTTTAAAAGTAATTCTATTTTGATGCTCTAAATTAGATCATTTGCTACACGAATTCTTACTAAAATATTTTATTAATAAATTTAATTTTTCAAAAATATTTACAAACTTTGGCTAATGCAAAAGATTCAATTTCCAATGTTCTTTGATTAACTCAATCAAGTCATTACAATTTGAAGGAAAGTTTGGTCTTTTATCTTAATATTACTTAAAATTTGGTTCTTAATACCATTAGAGCCATATATATAATAGTATCATAAGAATCTTTGTTCTTTGTAGTTTCTAAATTGCTTCCAACTTCAAACTTTGAAATTTCAAAACCTGTCATTGTCACAATAGCATATCAAGTAATCTTATTTATAATTTTTGTCTCCATAATATTAACCAAAATATTGTGAGGATTTAAATAACAATGTGCATTATGCATGTTATACAAGTAATATATATCTTTGGTAATTTTATATATAATATTAATAAAAAAATAAGATAATTATTTTTTGTAATATTTCATTTAAATTTATTTGTGTCTATTTTATTTTCATATGAAAATAAAGTTTTTTAGCTATTATTTTAGAAGACACTATTTTTTTATTGGTATCATTTTTCATTGCAAAATAATATATTATTAAGTTGGAATGACATAAATTAGCTAATATGGTTACCTCTCTCTTTAAAAACTTGTTATGTATAACATCCATCTTTTTAATTGCACAAAAAACTTCCAAACATTTTAATTTCTAAACTATTTAGTAATCTCCATCACTTATGTTTTATAATTTTAAGACTCTTTATATCTAATAATAGTTTTAAATCATATAATTTTTTACTTATTTTACAAAATAAATCTTCCAATCTTTATAATAGATATTTTTTAACCCATAATATTCAAAATCTTCTTTTTTATATATATAGATCAATCTTTCATATAAAAATTTCACATCACCTTCTCTTTCATTACATGTTGCAATGTTAAAGTAAAAGTTATGATGTCTACAATTTTTTTGAGATAATGCTTTAAAAGCATATCACTTAATAATTATAATAACATTTTAAATCAATAATTTTCTTTAAAATTTCTTAAAAATTTCTTTTTTATTTAATTGGAAAATAGATTCTTTATACTAATTAGGTTTTTTATAATTTTTTAAAAAAAAAATAATATTTATTTAATTTAAAATAACTCATTCAATAAAATTCAATACTCTAATCTTCCATTGGTGCAAGTTATTATGTGGTCAAAATTCCTTGCAATCTATTCAATTTTCTTACACAAATTAGTATATTGATTTTTATTCAATAAGTTATTATTTTTTAATAAAACCTTGAATACTCCAATATAGACTCTACATCCTTTTCAAATAGCTCTACAAATATCTTATATATTTGAATTTTTTATTTTTATCTTGCTCCATAGTATTTAAAAATCTTAACATAAAAAAACATATAAATATTTTTGACCGTGAATATATATTATTTGAATAATTCTAAAAGATATCCTATTATAAATTGATAAAAAAATTATAACTTTACGTTCTTATCACTTATAAAAAATCTTATATTATATTTCTTTGATATTTTGAAAATATTTATTAAACACTCCATTATCTACATTATTACATAAATCATAAAAAATAACTTATAATTTTAAAACAAAACTATCAATCTTAAATAATCTTATATAATTCAATCATCAAATAAAAATAATTTTTTTTATCAAAAAAACATAAATTCTTCTAAAAAAAATAAATTTACAGCCAATTAAAATTTTAAAATAATTTATTTATATCTTACAAATAACTCTTTAATCTAAGTTTAGATATATTTTTAATAAAATATTAAAATATTTTATTTTGATTAAAAAATTAATATAATATATTAATTTATTTAATATATTCTTAATATACATAAGCATAAATATTATTAAATAAAATATACAAAACATTGAAATAAACTTTGTAAAAGATTATAAGATATAAATAATAAATATTTTGAATATTTTAAAAAAATTATAATATAAAAACTTTTGTTTTATGAAGTTACTTCATTTTACTTTAGTTTTATTTAACTTGTGCTTAAAAAATAAATCCATTCTATTTTATAATAATCTATTTTTAATTCTTAATCTTTAAAATATTTTATTATCTTTCTTAGTTTTACTAATAAGCTAAAGTCTAAAACAAAAGACTTTAAAACAAAAATCACTCAATCCTAAAAAGACTATTTACATGAATTTGGATCCAAGTTGTAATTAATTCAATCTACTACAATTGCATTTAATCACTCCCCGATCTAATCAAGTTTATGCAACTGCTTATTTTTTGGAGGAAGTAAGCAAGCTATAACAATCTTTGTTGACTACTTTAACCATGCCACTATTGCATCAATAAAAGCAACATATAAAACTTAATGTAGCAGTTGTTCCACAATCCAACAAACCATGTAACTTCATAAGTTAAGCTAAGATACAAATTATTACCAATAAATACATGCAAATCAAGCTACTACTAATCCAAATTGTCTATGGAAACTTATGGTAATCTCAACCACCAAGTCAACTTGGTCTTAAGGATGAGACTGGCTAATATCCAAGCACATTTTTGAGGCTATCATCTATTTGGTAATTCCGATCCTTTTTAAATTTTTTGTGATTATTTTCAACTTAATTATTATAAAATATGCAAATTTTGAGTTAAGACCAATAGTTCATTCATTAGTAATTGAGGTTTAAATTTGTTATAGGAATTATTAGGATTTGATTTAGGATTTAGGATTTGATTAAGATTTGATTTAGGATTTGGTTAGGATTTGATTTAGGATTTAGGATTTTATTAGGATATAATTTAGGATTTAGGATTTTATTAGGATTTATTTAGGGTTTAAGATTTAGTTAGTTTTTGGCCTAAAGTTTGAATAAATTTCAATAAGATTTTAACTAGGATTAAATTAAGATTGAATTGAGATGTATTTGAGATATATTTGTGATTATTCTAATATTTCTTTAAGATTTCTTATTACTTCTTTGTAATTCCTTTGAGTTTTTCTTGAATTTGATTAAAGCTTGCTTAGCATTGTTATGGTCTAATTAGAGTTTAGTTTGTATTCTATTAGAGTTAGGATTTTATTATTATAATTTCCATTCTAGCTTCCACAGGGAGGTGCTCGGAGTATTTTCAAGTAAGACTTCATGTATTATAATAGCTATCTTAATAAAATCATAGTAAAGAATCGATATCCATTGCCATTGATATCTGAACTTCTTGATCAACTTAGCCAAGCAAAGATCTTTACAAAGATTGATCTACAAGGTGCATATAACTTGGTATGCATTAAAGAGGGAGATGAATAGAAGACAGCATTTTGCACCAAGTATAGATATTTTGAATACAATGTCATGCTTTTTGGACTTATCAATGCTCCAGCCATATTCCAATACTTAATGAATGATATATTCTACGAGCATCTCAATGACTTTTTTGTAATCTGTTTAGATGATATTTTGATCTTTTCCAAGAATCCGAAAGACCATAAAAAATATGTCCGCCTTATGTTGGAAAAGCTACAAAGTGCTGAGCTATATGCAAAACTGGAGAAGCATATATTTCATGCACCTCAAGTCAAATTTGTTGGATATATTATTTCCAACAAAAGCTTCTTTATGGATCTAAAGAAGGTAAAAGTAATCATCGATTAGGCAAAGCCAAAAATTGTACATGATGTCTAATGCTTTCTTAGATTTGCAAACTTCTAGAAGATTTCTATTAAAAATTACTCCAAGATTGTTGCTCCATTCATGTGGTTGATATACAAGGACAAACTAGACTAGGGCTCCAAAGCAGAGAAAGCTTTGCAAAGCTTAAAAGATGCTTTCAGAACATTTCTAATTTTGATACATCAATATTTCAACAAGCCCTATTTTATGGAAACCAATGCCTCAGACTTTGCATTGGAAGCAATTTTATCATAATATGGAAAAAATGGCAAACTTCATCGAATTGCATTCCATTCTAAAAAATTCTCAGCAGTAGAAATTAATTATGAAATCCACTATAAAGAACTACTTGCTATCATAGCTTCTTTCTAAGAATGGTACCACTTTCTTGAAGGCACCTCTCATTAGGTGACTGTATATACATATCACAAGTATCTTGAATACTTCATATCAATTCAAGTATTGAATTGTTGTCAAACATGTTGAAGTATATCTTTATCACAATTTGACTTTTACATCACATATTGACCCAAAAGCCAATAAAAGTTATCAGAAGTATTATCAACATATTTCTAGCTTGAACCAAAAGAAAGCGAAGTAATATATAATTAACAATAAGTAACCTTGTTAAAACCTGAGTAATTTCATCTTTGAGCAACCAATGTATCAATGCGTATGGATTAATCATTTTTTTATCAAGTTTATAAAGCCTCAAACATGGACCCTCTTATTTTTAATATCAAGCATCTTGCCAATAACCTTCCTGAAGAGTCTTCTAAATTTAAATATGAAGATAACTTCTTCTTCTTTGAAGATCATTTGTTCATTCTTGAAGGACCAATTTGCTTGTGCGTTCTTCAAACATGTCATGACTTTCCTACAGCCGGACATTTTTGATTCAATAAGACCTTAGAACTTCTATCTGGAGACTTTCGATGGCCTAAAATGTGGAAGGATGTTAAGGAATTTTTACTATCATGTGATACTTGTTCAAGGTCAAAGAATCCTTGATATCGCCCATATAAACTTCTTCAATTCCTTCTTATTCTAAGACAACCATGGTCATCTATCTCTATGGATTTCATTATAAATCTCCTACCATCAAACATATTTGACACTATCTTCATAATTGTTGATCGATTGAATAAGATAGCACATTTTATACCTTGCAAGAAGTCAATTACTAGTGAAGAGATGGCAAGACTCTTTATTAATAATATCTATCATTACCACAGATTGCCAGACGATATTGTGTTGGATCATAGATCACAATTTGTATCAAGATTTTGGAAAGTACTTTTTAAGATTCTTAAGATTGACATCAATCTTTTTTCTACCTTTTACCATCAAAATGATGGCCAAATGGAACAGGTCAACCAAATTCTTAAGCAATATTTGAGATGCACCATCAACTATCAACAAGATGATTGAACTTCCTATTTATCATTGGCAGAGTTTGCATATAACAATACAGTCTATCCATCTACGCAGCAAATGCTATTCTACTCAAATTATGGTTATCATCTAAAATTGGATATAATAGAGCCTTCAAAGTTGGCAAATCCAGTAGCAAAGGAGTTTGCTATGAAGATGGTCGAACTTCAAGCAACCATGAAGACTCACCTAAAAAAGGTTCAACAATATTATAAGCTACTAGCAGATGAATTGAGGAAGGAACATCCTCCATTCCAAGTTGGTGACAAAGTATGGCTTCTTTGATGCAATATAAAAACCAACAAGTCATGTGATAAATTGGACTACTAAAGGTTGGGACCATTTGTGATTCAAAAACAAATTAATTATGTAACTTATCACTTGGAATTACCTTCATCCATAAAGATTCATCCAATCTTTCATGTTTTACTTTTGAAAAGGTATAAAAAAATTGAACATACCAAGTCAAAGACAACCACCATCTCCTATAGTTGAAATCAATGATCATGTTGAATTTGAAGTAGAAGAGGTATTAGATTCAAGGATAAGACATGAAAGGCTTGAATATTTAGTCCATTGGCATGGATATGATATCAAAGATTACACGTGGAAACTAACTAGCAACCTTATAAATGTACAAATGAAGGTTCAAAGGTTCTATTAACAATATCCATCTAGACCAAAAGTAGCAAAATGAAGAACAGTACCTTAGTAAGATGGCTTCACCATGAAGTTTCTTACTTCTTGGCCTTATAAAGAAGGGGAGGAACAACCTCTAAAGAGGCAATTGTTGTCAAATATTTAGAATAGTAGAAGTCAATAGTTTGAGTTCACGACTATAGCCTGTTTATATTCTTTTGGTTTTATCTACTTTATATGATATGGATAGTTAAGAGATAGACTCCTTGCCAGTCATACCATCTCAACCAAATAGCTCATGGAGATGATTCCTTACCTAAACCATAAAGTTATCGAAAGATATCTAATAATAGATCATTGATAATTATATTTGAGGTAGAACCAGCCTATGAAGGACGTCCAAAAGGAATGTTTGCAGGACAATTCTATAATGAAGATACCAAAGTTCATGCTTGGCTATAAGGACCTATGAACCATTTATCTCATGAAAAAAAACTGGAATATATAATGGATACTATGCAACATATCTTCAACTTTTTGCATATATACAAGCTTGCTACAATATTGCTTCTCGGAGACTTCAAAGGTAGAAGAGGAAATGATGTCATGGACATATAACTGAAAAAGGTTCTAGAAGATTCCAGAAGATACTATTAGGTTCTAAGAAGACTCTTGAAGGTTCGAGGAGGTTCCAAAAGATTTCGAAAGGTTCTAATAGATTTTAAGAAAGTTCTAAAAGGTCATAGGAAGTCCTAAAAGGTTCTAAGAGGCTTTAGATGATTTAAGAAGTTGCCAAAGAAGGATCTTAGGCTTGCTTTGTTTTCAAGCCTTGTAGAAACTTTTGAAGAAGCTTCTTAGGACCTAAAATATATAAGAATCGACACTGAGGGGATCCTCAGTCTCAACAACTCACTTCTTGTAGTTTAGTCAGGACCTTCTTGCCTTATATCCAATTGTTGTTTGAATGTCAAGATAATTCTATTTTTTGGTCTTGAATCCTTGTCTTACATGGTCCCTAACATGTCATTGCATGTCAATGTAGTATCTTTAGAATACTCTATTTTTAGAAAAATAGCAAATATATAAAGTATTGAAATCACATGTGAAAAGTTGATTGATCAACTAAGTATGATAGAACTAACATTTCAATTAATCACAAGTTAAAAGTAAAATGCAACAATTGCAAGTAATTTATAAATTAAGAGATTCTAACATTGAAAAGAAGAGTTTAAAAAATAGCAAACTTTCAAAGTGATATTATAAATAAAAGATATTATTCATCTTTTTGAAAAATATTTAATACAATTTTGCCAAAATGATTAAATAATTATGTTAATTCTTGTTTTATTATTTTATTATTGATATGGACATGACATCTATTAATCCTTGTATAAAAAAATTTAATTTAAAATGATCTTAATTAAAATTTAAACTTCTTTAATAATTTGGTATTTTTAGATTTTTTTGAAGTTGGTTCTTATTATCCTTATAATTGTCTTTTATCACAAAGGTGATAATTTTTATGTCAATTTGATTGCTATATATTTATATTTTATATTTTTATATATTTATATTTATAAATATATATATATATATATATATATATATATATATATATATCTAATTTAGAATAATTTATATAATATCAATTTTTTTGAGAGTCTAAAAATTTTAAACATAATTATAAGTTTATATTTTTATTGTATTCTTATAAAGATTAAAAATTAAAAAAAAGCTAGATCTTGTCAAATTTGGCAATTTTCTTTTGGTGATAATAAAAAATACCACTTTAAGTTTTAAGTTCTTCAAGTTTTTTTTAGCTTTTTGTTCTTACAAATCTTGTAAATAGCTAAATCATGTCATATCTTAGAGTGTTATATCTATGAACTTAGGCTACCAAAACTATAAATTATAAAAATAAAAATATTTGTCTAAATTTTATATATATATAGTTAAGATTTAATGTTTGTGTTTTATTATTACAAAGGTATCAAAATCTTTTAGCATATTTTTTAGTACTAAATTATAAATATTAAATATTTTATAAAAGAATAAATTTTTGAATAAGTTAATTTTTGTATAACATAAATACATACTATTTCAAATTAGATATATTATGTATCATATTAAACCACTTCAAATTAGATATTTTTTATTCATAGTATTAATAAGTCCAAAATTAAAATAAACATGTCAAATCATTTTAGAATATTATTTTATTTTTAAACCTAATCATAAATTTTTAAAAAATTTAACTTAAATTAATTATATTTTATGAATAATTTTTTTAAATTCTAGTTTTTATTTTTTTATTTTTAGATTAAAAATATAATATAATATAATTTATTATTTTAAATACCTTATATTTTTAATCTATAAAGATTCTTAGGATTCTAAAGATATTACTAGAATTAAAAGTAATTTTGAACAAATAATCAATAAAAGAATCAACAAGTAAAAGCCTCTACAGTTAAAAATCTAAAAATTAGTAGAATATTCTAAATATACCAATAAATTAGTATATTCTAAAAATAAAGATGTATATCAAATAAAAACTTTAAAATAATTTTAATTTTAGTAATAATTCAAAAACCAAGAAAGTCAAAGCTTTAATATCTATCAATTTAAAAACTTCTAGAATAATTTGTTCATACAATAGTTGCAAAAGAATCAAAAAATACAATAGATAATAAACTCAAAAATTATTTAAAAAAACTTCTTATTATAAAACTAATTTTTAAAATGTAATTTAGGAAAATATAAGCTTATAAGTCTAAAAATTTCTGAAGTATATTCTTTATGTCATAAGAATCATAGTTTCTAAAAATAAAATAAAATAGACTTTTTGAAATTTTGAAATTTTAAAGGATAAAATTGGGCACTTTCATATGATTTCAAAACCTTTAACTTAAAATTTTAAATCCTAAATCTTTATCATATGACACCTTCACAATTCTAAATATTAAATCTTAGATCTCAAAATAAAACCTTTTTGGATCCCAAAAGATTTCTAAGTTAACATGATTGTACATTTTATTTTGATTTTTATTATACTTATAAACATATTTTTAAATACAACAATAATAGCAAGCAATAGATCTATGTAGATGCTTAATCTATCCTTACTAATCTACAAATTATCACTATTTTTATTTTAAGAATATAAACAAGTAAAAATATCTTTTTACCTTTTACTTAATATTATAAAGATAATATTCATTTATCAAAATAATTGACATAGAAAAAATATTGTATTTATGTATATATATGATTTATTTATAAAAAAAATTAAAATTTTAAAATTTTAAATAAAAAATAATGTATTAAAATTAATATTACTAATGGTAGATATCATATATAATTTTTATTTAAAATTAATTTTTAAAAATTATATCTTCTACATAAAGTAATTAAAGCATAATATAATAAATAAAAAGTAGGATCTTTATACAAATAAAAATTTGATGTTAGTCTTCTTATGTATCTTAAATTTATTATAGTCAAATTTTAATTCATCCTAAAATTTAATTATATGGCTAGAACTTTTTAAATTTTAATTATTTTAAAAATTATTTATAAAAATAATATTTTTTAATATACTATAATTTTTCTAAAAAATAGAAGTATTTATTACTAATAATATTTTAATTCTAAACTCTTATTTGATATATTAGCTCTTATGATAATATAAATCTAATTTTTAATTTAATACTATAACTTGTCATTTATAATTTAATTAATTTTCATAAGGTAATGGTCTATGTGAGATTTTATAGTATTCCAATTATAATAAAAAATAATTTTAAAATATTATTTGTATGGTTTTATAATCATTTTTTATATAAATAAATATAAATAATATTTTAAATTCTAAAGGAAATCTATTTATTACATATTATTTTTAAAATATATTTATTTTATATTTTTTGATTTTTTAAAAATAAAAATAAAAAATCTAAGAAGAATATATTTTAAATATTATTATTATTAAATTTATATAATTTTTTAAAATATGATAAATAAAAAAAATTCTCAATTAACTTAAATTTGGCATAAAAATATTAATTTATTTTTCAACATATCATCTATAGTTTTAAATTTTTGAAGTTTTAAAGTGTCATTATAAGCATATCTTTTTCTTAAGTTGTTCAATCTATCCACCTAAGTTCTCTAAATTTTTAAAATTTAGATTCTAAATTTAAAATTTATTAAATTCATATTTTTAAAATCATATATTCTAAATCTCTAAATTGTGAATCACAAACTTTAAACTCTTAAATCTTAAATTCTAAATCTAAATTCTAAAATTCTTGTCTAGAAAGCTATATATATATATATATATATATATATACTTATTTATTTTATAGATTTTTATATAACTATGATTACTATATTTGGCTGATAAACCAACTTATAATATACATAGGCATAATAATTAATTTTATTAAAGATTTGATTTGATTTGATTTGATTTGATTTTGTAGTAGAATAATTTCATCTCTTGAATTTATTATTTTGATAAAAATATTCATATGTGTCATATTCTATTTTAGTATAACTAGTAGTTTATCAATTATTAAATTTTATTTTTTTATAATAATTAATCAACCTCTATTATTTAAAACTTTAAAGAAGAAGAAATCAAAGTTAGTATCATTTTTATTTTTTTTACACCCACTAGCATTCTTTCCATGCTCACCATATGTCCAAGAAAAATATTGATCTCTATCTTAATGAAAAAAAAAAATTTAGGTTTAATTTTAAATTAACTTCCTACCATCTTTTAAATATTTATTTCAAACATTCATCAAGTCATTGCTTGCTATTATACACCTCAAAATCATCAATTAATACCTCAATAAATTATTAAAAGAGATCTTGAAAAATTTCTATTATGAGTTTCTAGAAAGTGACATGCATCCATTTCATTGAATCAATACTATCATCAAAATATAATAAATGATACATTATGGTAGTAGTAGCAAAAAATATGGTTATTTGTGGTAGATAACAAATTATGGTGGCAATAAAAAAAATTGGAAGTATTAATCATATCTTCAAATAATACATATATTTATATTAATATTTATATAATATAAAGCTAAAAATTAAAATCATCTAAAATAAATATATAAAAAAGAATAAATCTATTATTTAATTAAATAAAATAAAATAAGTTAAAATATACCAATAAACACATATCACTGCATATTTTATTTCATACATCTACCTTGTTGTTAAGACATTATTCAATTTAATCCAATTCCATTTTTTATTTATTATATTATCTTTTAAACATTCACATAACCCAACACTATACAATGACCAGATCTTATGAAGCAATAAAATCCAACCATTCATGAAGTAAAGTTGAAACCGTATTTTCATCAATTGTTGCACTATCTATCACAGACATATACATTTACCTCAATAGTTACTTATATGATTAAGTAGAAGTAGGTAAATATAGAATAATTTCATAAAGTCTTCTAGAAAAGCTTCTTAGAAGCTTCATAGATGTGGTTTTGATTTTAGATGTGTTTGTAGGTTAAAAACTTGGCCAAAAAGCTAACCAAGTATTGGTAGCTTGTGGAATAAGTTATCTCCATATAGTAGCTTGTGGAACAAGCCAACTACGTGGCACATACATAGATAACTTGCCTTGCAAGATAAGACATATGGCTAGCAAAGTCAACACATATTGGAGGTCCTATAGAACATCGCCATGTAGCTCTTAGTTAGATAGTATATATGGAGGCAAGGATGAAGCCTTTTTTACTCTTATCAATGTCTTTCTAATCTTAGTCTTGTTTCAAGACTTTCTAGTCTTCTTGTTTTTGACAATAGCCATTCTAGTTAATATTACATCACCTTTTGAGTGACTTTCTAGTTCTTTTCAGTGATAGAAGAGTATATTGAGGATTCTCTTTCTTCGAGATTCATGTCCTTGATACTAACACAACATTGCATGCACATTTTTACTTTACAAAGCCTTAGATAAACCATGTTTTCCAAAGTTATTATTTCCAATTACTCATACTTATTATAATCTCAATAATACACTATATATCATTCCATAGTCCCTCAAAATTGGTCTAGCTTACCTCTTATAAACTTATTCCTAAGCTCTCTCATCTTAGCTACAAAATGTATATCCAATTCTATAACTTCGGCACCATATCATATATACACAACTACTTTGCAATAGTGTAATTTATTGCCTTTGTTCTCTCTATGCCTACTAACATATATACATTTATTTAGTGGAATATAAGACCTAAGTCCTTTCTTCATACATACATCCAAAGTATTACAATTAACATAAGATATATGTACCTCCATTCCTACTTTTATTATTCAAGTCACTGATTATCATGTTTTCTACTAATAAAACATTATCTTTCTTATGATTGACTTACCCTTAGTATTTAAAGATGTCCAAATAGCCAAAAAATCTTAAAGGACCTTCAAACATTGTTCCAATCTTTTATGATGGCCTTCCAAAGTGATAAAATTGTTTTATCAAAGTTTTTTAAATATGTTCTAAAACTTTTTAAAACTTTCTAAATAAATTTATAATTTTTATCTAATATTTTTAAGATATTCACATAAATTTAAGATAATGTAATCTAACTTGATAATTTTTTATAGTAATAAAATCTATTTAAACTAATTCACGTTCTAATTTTGTAGCTTAATAAATAAAGAGCCAAAATATTTCTTTCTTATGCTTTCAATACATACTAATTAACATTTATAAGTTTTTAATGAGATATAAATGTGAGTAGAATACCAATTTAGATATTGGTCTCAATAACTAAATGCTAATTATCACAATTAAGAAAAAATGACTAAATTTTCTGAGATAATTACTTCTAAGACTTAATAAGATTCTTTCATTATAATTCTTTTTTTTAACAAGATTGTGTAACTTATAAGATCTCCCAAATCCTAATAAGTGCTGAAATAATCAAATAAACTTTTTAAACTTAATATTTTACTATGTAATAATTCAAAAAATTTATTTTTAATTAATCCATCAATTAAGATGCATTAATGGAACTCACATTTATAAAGACCATTATTTGTTTTTATTTATTTTAGAATTTTTTTTTTATTTTTGTATATATATATATATATATTTAGAATTACAATTAACTTTTAATTTTGGAATATTATTGTATATATATATCTATAATTATTTTATAAAATTTGAAAGTTTTTAATATCTATTAATATAAAATATCTTCATTGTAGTCTATTATATTTTAATCGTGTTTTGAAATTTATCTTTTTTCAACCATAATCCTTTTAATATATTCTAACTCAAATTATTAAATTTCAACTATATACAACTTCTATATAAACTATTAGATTAAAATCTAAAATAATAGATTAGATTTATTAATATTTCATTTTTTATTTAATTTTTTTACCAAGTAGATGTGTTATAACATAAGAACATGAGAAATTATAAAATAATAAAAATAAAAATAAAATTTACATATATATATATATATATATATATATATAATTATTTTTTAAAATAGTCTAAAAATTTTAAACCATAAAATATAATATTTATTGATTAATAAAATTCATTATTAATAAGTATTCAAAATATCATTACTCAAACTTAAATAATTGTATTATCATATGTTTATAGATTAAATTATTTTTTAATATTAAAAATTAAAATATTAAATATTTAAAGATTATTAATTCTTAAAATAAAGAAAAAAAAATATGATTCTTTTTTATCTAACATATAAAGCTTACAAAAGGCCCTAGATATTACCACAGAATATTCAAGTGTTGAAGTATATATTATTCATATATTACAAAAATAAAGGTTTGAAATTTTGAAATATACATTCTCGTTTATTAAATAACAGTCCATTAAAATTGAATAATAATTATATTACTTATAAATATAAGAATAAAATATAAAGATAATTTCAGAGAAGAATTATTAGAAGATATTTTGTAACAAGACAATAAATATGAGTTTTTTCCAATATTATACCTGTATGTATGTATGTATGTATGTATGTATGTTTATATATATAATACCTCATTATACATGTTATATTTCTTTTATTCATAGAAGAAATTGTATAAAAATGCACTCATATTATTAATTTATTCTTTGTAGAATCACAGGTAATTCTGTTTTGTATATAAAATCAAATGCTTATAGAACTTTGATTGTTGAAAAGATTCATTTGAGATTTTAAAAAATGATTAATCAATAAATTTTCCATTTAGTATTTTATTATATATATATATATATATATATATATATTCTTTTTTGAGAAAAATGTTTTTTAAGATGTCTAAGTCATATAAGTACATGTTACAATGTATGAATAAAAAAGGCAAAACGGTTTTTTATTTTTTATTTTTTATTTTTTTTATAAGCTTATAATAAACTATCCAAGAAAAAGGAAGTCTCTTTATTAATACAAAAAATCATTAAAATTTAGCAAAATAATTTCTTTTGTGCTTTGATGCAGAAAGTTTAAAACAAAGCATTTTAAAATATGAAAAATATAATTTAATTATAATACAAAAAAGTTGTAACGATATACCAATTTCAAGTCAAGTATTATATTTATTAACACTATTACCGAACACCACTTTAAATATATATATATATATATATATATATAAGAGTATTCAAATATATAGTTATAAACTTCTTATAAAAGTTAACAAGAACAAATTAAAGTTTACGTTGGTGGAGCCAAGAAACCAAAGCCTACATGTTCAAACATCTTCAAAAGGTCCTTCCCAGACGATGACTATGGTGTTTCTGCAAGCAAGTTGCGAAATGGGCCTTTCTATGTGATTAAGGGCATCTCGTTATATGTCTTGTTTGGTGTTTGGGGTGTGGAGGAGGAAGAGGGGCGTCGGAATTAGGACCCTCGACATGGAATCCAGGGCCCGGTTACCACGAATGCAAAGACGAAGGAAGACCCAGACCGAAGCAAAGGAAAAACAAACAAACAAACAATCAAAGAAAGGGAGGGAGAGTGGGGGAGAGAGGGAGGTAAATAATCCGTGTTTTAACCTGGGATCCCTAAACCCTAATTTTGCGTCGTGCCCGACGCTCATCATTCCCCTTCTGCTGCTGCTGCTCAAGTCCCCCGTCGCAGTGCTGAAGTAGTAGGTTGGCCATGGCCAGTGTCCTTCCCCTTGCACACCAGCAGTAGGAGCAGCAGCAGGAGCAACAGCATTGTTAGCGTTGTGCACGTCGCTGATGGTGCCGAGCCTGAGTGGGTGTATGTGTGTGTGGCGAGGAAGGGTTAAGATAGCAGTGGATTGGACAAAGCCACAGAGCTGAGTGATTGAGTAGTGGGTTGTTTTTGCTTCGATCGGGAGTTGTTGCTGCTGCGTCGTGTGTCGCAGACTCGGGAGAGATTGAAGGGGGATCTGGAAGCGTGAGAGGGAGTGAGTAAGGAGAAGTGTTGAAGCGGGGAAGGAATGGGGGTTGATTATTATAGCGTGTTGAAGGTGCCGAAGACGGCAACGGAGGATGATTTGAAGAAAGCGTATAGGAAGTTGGCGATGAAATGGCATCCTGACAAGAATCCGAACAACAAGAAGGAGGCGGAGGCGAAGTTTAAGCAGATATCGGAGGCGTACGAGGTGTTGAGCGATCCGCAGAAGAGGATAATCTACGATCAGGAAGGGGAGGAGGGGTTGAAAGGGCATGCTGCACACCCGGGCTCATCGCATGGCTACTCTAATGGTGCGGGAGGAGGTCCCAACGCATTTAGGTTCAATCCTAGGAATGCTGAAGATATCTTCGCTGAGTTTTTCGGTGGGGCTAGTCCATTCGGAGGAATGGGGGGTGTGGGTGGCAGAGGTGGAAGAGGGCACTTCGGCGATGGCATGTTCGGTGGGTTTGGAGGTGGTGAGAGCGTGTTCCGGAGCTCTGATGGGAGCCAGGGATTTCGGGCATTTGGGGAAGGGCCTTCACATACGCAGCCCCGTAAGGCCGCCCCGGTGGAGAATAAGCTGTTGTGCAGCTTAGAGGAGCTGTACAAGGGGTCCACGAGGAAGATGAAGATTTCGAGGAGTATTGCGGATGCCAGCGGCAAGACGATGCCGGTGGAGGAAATCCTGACAATTGAGGTGAAGCCTGGGTGGAAGAAGGGAACGAAGATCACATTCCCCGAGAAGGGCAATGAGCAACCGGGCATGTTGGCTGCCGACCTGGTGTTCGTGATCGACGAGAAACCTCACGACACGTTCAAGCGGGACGGAAATGACCTAATCGTGACGAAGAAGATATCGCTGGTGGAGGCACTGTCAGGGTGCAGCTTCACGTTGGGGTCACTGGACGGGAGGTCTCTGACGGTGAGCATACCGGACGTGATTCATCCGGGATACGAGAAGGTGCTGGCAAAGGAGGGAATGCCGGTGGCGAAGGAGCCGGGTAGGAGAGGCAATTTGCGGATCAAGTTCGACATTGACTTTCCGACGAGATTGAGCGCGGAGCAGAAGGCAGGGTTGAAGAGGCTGCTGGGAGGCGTGTGAAGGAGGGAATGGTGTGGCAGGACGGTGTTGTGCAGCGCGAGGTGATGATGTGCAGTATTATACATTCATTAGAGCGATTGGTGTCATATTGTGCATAGATGTAGGGAGGAAGTGGAGGTGGTGAGAAGGAAGTGTTTATTTGTATGCACTTGTTCCACTACGTGATTAGATTGCTTCTCTTGCAGGAGAGAATAAAAAAATATTGATTGATTTTTTAAAAAATACCTGTGATATGCTGATCTATTTCCACGAAATTATGCTTTTTGGCATTGAGGGTTTTTGCTAGGAATCCTTTTCTCTTTTGTTTCGTTTGGGAGTCCGAGCATGTTGACCCTCTGCTTCTTGGCTTAGTTATCTCCTCCTAGCCAGCGGAGCGGCGCTTGTTCATTTTGAAGTTGTCTTGTCTTTCATGGTTTGAGTGTCACGGTTTTTTCCAAGTGTCTCTATGGGTCAGTTGTAAAGTGTACTTCTTTTTTGTTTGTGTTATTATTTCCTGGATCATGCTCTTGGATTGTGATAATTGTGGTAGGTAAAGTAGCATTGAATGTATAGCCTCTGTTTCAGGTGTTAGACCAGCTAGATCTTGCATATGCATCAACTTTCACTATATTTACGGCATTGCTTTCGCACTTGTACAGGCAGCAGTTGACAGTCTGTAGCGGATCATACAAGTGAGGTCTATACCTGTTCACTGAAGTGTCTTTGTCTTTTACACACGACACCTCATTGCTTCTGTGAAGGGCTGGTGGAGTTGACCAAGCGTTTTTCAATTTTTTCTGGGGATTGATGGAGGTGATGCGTGAGATTCTATGGAGAAGTAAAGATCGCTCTCATGGTAGGTGTAGACGTTCGTCTGGCGCCCACAGTTATGTTAACATCAAAAATGGTTCACGAGCGTGAAGATTTGTAGTTAGTTCGATGGAACGTTGCTTGGGTTTGCCGATCCGTGAATGATTCTTTGGTCTGAAGGGAAAAATACTGATATTTATAAGCTGGGTTGCAGACAAGATCACGATCCGCTTCGTTTTCAGTTCCATACAGAACTGTTCAACTTGCTTCGTCTTTTACCCCTCTTCATTACAGAACTGAAGTCCTTTTTTCAGCTTAATCCAGAGTGTGCAATGTAAGTTGACTGGCGTTGGATCGAGCGGCAGTTCAAGCTCTCTGCAAGGTGTACCCTATGATTCTGTTACATGTTTTCTATTTCTGAGGTGTAATTTTCTAAGACGATATTGTAAAACTTGTGAAGAGAAGACGATGCTGCATTTTTAGGATTTGTATATCTTACCGTCAAATGTGGTATTGATGAGTTATGTTGTAACTGCTATTGGAAAGGTAATGTTATAAAAATATAGGTTCCTAAACCTTTCAAGGACACCTTGAATGCTGCATGAGAAAGTGGGTGTTGGATGAGGATTAGACTGATATTAAACTAAACAATCTTTTTATTTGGAGACTATTTCCTGATTGTACTTAGAGAAAAGAACACAATTGAAACCTTTAAGCTTCATTTCTTGTGTTATTATTAACATGTCTATACATTATTCAACAAACATGATGCTTTAGAGATTTTATTTTTTATGTTTTTTTAATGCACTTTGTTTTAGGAATGTTTTTAGAAGAATTTTTGAGTCTTGAATTCTAAATCTAAGGAAAACAAATAAAGAAACAATTAAATAAGTTTTGGTGATATTTCGAAAATAATTGAAAGTATTAGAATAATACAAAAGGTTGCAAAAGGGAATTGAAGTGTATAGTCATATTATTATTTCCACAAAAAATCCAATCAAGTTAATTTGATTTTTTTAGAATCTTTATATAAGATTTATATTACAAAATTTATTACAAAATTTAAATAGTATTTGTAAGGTTTGGATTCTTTGCAAATGTAAGACAATTTTTATTGTTATACTTTATTGGAGTTGCTTCTATTTATACTATTTTAATGTCATTCAAAAGTTGTTTTAAACATATTGTCTCCATTGCACTATGGCTTGTTGCTATATACTCTGCCTCTATTGTTGATTCTTTCTTGTAATTCCATGAAATAGCTCCCACTCCAAGAAAGAAAACATATCTTATTGTTGACCTTCTATCATTTGCATCTTTAATCATATTTGCATCACAATAACTATGCAAAGTAATGTTATTACTTGCAAGGCATAATTTGAAGTGTAAAATGCTTTTTAAGTACCTTATGATTTTTTTGATGGTTTTCAAATGGATTGGTTCTACCATTGACATGTATTAGCTCATAACATTCATTGCATATGCAAGGTCTATCTTTGTACCAACTATTGCATATATAAATGAGCCTATTGTTGCCTTGTATAGAACACCTTGCATTTGACCTTTAACTTCAAAAAACTCTTCATTTGTGAACTTTATCAACTTCAAATTAACTTTCAAAGGTGTTCTAATAGGCTTATACTCCTCCATATTGAATCATTTCAACACTTCTTTAATGTACTTGCTTTGGCTCATTGTAATGGTCTTCTTAGCATAATCTCTTTCAAAATCTAATCCTAAATAATAATAAAGCTCTTCCAAATGACTCATCTCATACTTCTTTTCTAACTTTGCTTTCAAGCAATCCATCATCTTCAAGGTATTGGTTAAGTTGATCAAATCATCAATATAAAAGATGACAACTAATATAAACCTATTGGATTGCATCATATACATAGAATGATTTGCCTTACTTCTTACAAATCTTTCATTCATAAAGAATATGTCAATACATTGGTACTATATCTTTGGTGATTACTTGAGTCCATTTAAGGATTTTTTCAACTTATGAATAAGATGTTATTTGCTTTCTTCAACAAAACCTTGAGATTGATTGATGTAGATGTCTTTTTTCAAGTTTCCATTTAAAAAAGCCATCTTTACATCTATTTGATGCATGTCCAAGTCCATTGCTATTCTAATTACTATAATAATTTTATTAGTTGTGAATTTGGCTACAAAAGTAAATGTCTCATTAAAATCAATACTAATAACTTATGAGTAGCCTTTGGCAACTAGTTTAACCTTGTATCTAACAACATTATTCATTATATCTCTTTTGATTTTAAACAATTACTTACGACTAATTAAAGATCAATTTGTTGGAAGTTGCATCAATTCCTATGTTTTATTATCTATCGATGATTTATATTCTTCTTTCATACCATTTTTTCACTTCATAACATTGATGGACTTCATTGCATCATACAAAATCAATGAATCAACAAAAAATATAACATTGACATGTTGTTTATTTATTTGAGGAAAAATGTGGTTCTTCTATTATTTACTAAATTATTTTTTATCTCTCAAAAGATATCTCCTTTCACTTCATAAAGATTCACCTTCATACACTTTAAAGTCTCTTGTAAACTTATTCTCTTAAAACTTATGTATTCACATTTAATAATTCATACTCTTCATCATCATAATTTTCAATATCTTCATTGTCTTCATTACTAGTTTTAGAAATTATAGACACACTTTGATCTACCTTCATTGGTTGTCCATCTTAATTTATATTTCCACTATCTTCATTGTTATCATCTTTTTTTTCTTCTTTCTTTGCTATAATTGAAGATATATCCACTAACACACTATTATTTCCACTTAGATACATTTCCAAGTGCTTACAAGCATGCTTATGCTCCAAAAATAATATATTAAGATTCTTCATGATCTTCTTGATTTTTAAACACATTAGCTTGCATGCCTTGGTATCTTCACAATATCTAATAAATACACATTTTTCATATTTTGCATCAAATTTGGATCTCATACAATCTACTACTTTTATATTAGTAATCCATCAAAAAATCTTCATGTATGAAATATAAGGTTTTTTGCTACTCTAAGCTTCTTATGGAATCATTGACTTGAGTGCACTTATAAGGCACTTATATCTTAGTAATTTCAGCTTCTGTTTAATATTTATGTCTATGGTTTAGTATATGAAGCATATGCTTTATCATCTTGATAATAGTGCAATTTTTTCTTTTAGCAATTCTATTTTGTTGTAGAATATAAAGAATAGAGGTTTATCTAACAATACCTTGAATCTTCAAAAATTCATCAAAATGTTTGACATATACTCACCTCTATTGTCATATACAATACTTTGATCTTATACTCACATTACTTCTTTACAAGTGCCTTGAATTCTTTAAACCTTGAGAAACACTCACTCTTGGCTTTAAGAATGTAAATTTATGTCTTTCTTGAAAAATCATCAATAAATGTGACAAAGTATGTTGCTCTTTTAATTGATGGCATTTTCATTAGTCCATAAAATATCAAAATGTACAATCTCAAATAATTTTCTAGCATATGTAGCAATTCTACTTGGAAATGAAGTCTTTTGTTGTTTGTCTGGGATATAACATTCATAAATAAGTAGCATGGTATTGTAGCTAAATTGACTAAGATCCAAGCTACTTATTATAGAATGGAGTTTATTTATGCTTTTGAAATTCAAATGATTAAGTATTTCATGCCAAATTTCAAATTTATCTTAATTTTTTGGAAACTCAATAAATGTGGCTATTTCAACTATATTGATCTCTTTACAATTGATGAAGTAGAGGTTACCATCTCTAAAGCCTTTGGCAACATTTAGTCCACCCAATGTCTTCACAAAACATCCATTTATTTCAAATTGAATCTTCCAACCAAATGATATAATTTTGCTTATCAAAAAGACATTTTTCTTCATTTTTGGCAAATGTAAAACTTCCTTCAATCTGATTCTATCGATTTGATGCTTCACTACAATCTCTACAAAAATAAATCTAATTTTAATAACTTGTACAATACCATTGTGTTTCAATCAATTTTTTTTTGTTGGAATGACTTCATAAGTATCAAATGAATATTTATATAGTATCATGTACTTAATAGTACTTAGACATAGCACCCATGGAGGCTTCTTTATTTGCTATGAAAACATAGTTATTTCCACCAAAGTTATTATAAACATTATTTATATTCTTCATATTTCTTTTCTTAGCTTTATAGTAATTTTTTATAAAATAATATATTTTTTATAAATATAATAATTTTTATATTATTTTTTAAATTATCATGTTGGTTAGAATAGCTACATTGACCTTATCATGAAAATAGAGCCAAATCATCAATTTGAAGTTCTTTTTCTTTTCTCTTGATGACTTCATGGACTAGTCTTAATGATACATAATTTATAATAAGCTCCTTCATGTTCATAGATTCTAATACCACAATGAGGTAATTATAGGACTTTGGAAGGTTCATGAATAATATCAACTCAATATCCTTATCATCAATTGATTTGTTAATAACTACTACTTGATTACCAAGTATTATTACCTTGTTGACATGAGCTATGAGATTATCTCGTTTTCCATCTTTATCATTAAAAACTTCTTCTTTGTCCTTAGAATGTTGGCAAGATTTCTACTCTTATAGATATTGCAAAGAATCTTCCATGCTTTTTGTAGTCTATTGCAAAAAATTATATGTAAAAAATTGGCATCATCAAGATTTTTTGTAATCATTCCAAAAGCCTTCATTTTACAACGTTTGTACTTCTTTTCCATCTTGACATCAACATTGTCACTTAAAGACTCTTTACTTTCATCAACAATGTCTCAAAAGTCCAATAAAGCCAATAAAAGCTCCATATTTTTCTTCCAATAGTAAGATTTGTCACCTCTAAATTTTTTAATCACTTTCAAGCCTTCATCTTCACTTAAAGCCATGTCTAAAGAAGAGGTGTATAAAAAAAATCAAAAAAAGATGAAGTAAAGCTCTCAAAATCAAGATAAACATGTTGCTACTTTAAAAATCTAGATTGCCTTCTTTTTGAGTAAATTAGTGATTTCACTCTTTAATCACTTTTAACTCTTACAAAATACTTCTAATCTCATAAAACACCTCTTATCACTAGAAGAAGACATCGTAAGAAATTTAATATATAAAATCTTAATATTATTGCAGTAATGATATAACTTAGTAAAAAAAATACAACACTAGTATTCTAAAACATCATTCTAAGGCATTTTATAACTTTCAAGACCATGAATGTATTTGACAACAAATAAAAAAAAATTACATCAAGAACTAGATATAAAAGTGGATTTAGAAGATACCAAATTCAAACATTAATAACAACCATAAGATCTACTCTTCATAACAAGAAAGATTTTAAAAAACTTCAAAACTCAAAACGAAAGGAGAATATGTTCATAATCTATTAAAAACAAAAAAAAAAAAAAAAAAAAAAAAAAAACTTTGAAGGCACAACACATAGTATCAATAAGGTTGCACACAAAAAAAGTATGAAATAAGATAACTTTCACTTCTGTTATCTATTAGTAATACGTGGTGGTTGCTACCTTAATAGACAACTTCTATCTTTTGATAAATACATCCATTCAATATTCTACTCAGACTATCCATTGATATCTTATCCACTATAAGAATATATCTTTATTATATTCTTTATATCCTTAAGATCCTTTGCGAGTTCATCTATCTTGATTCTTGGCCTTCTTACATATCAAGAGCCAATCCTTTGATTATTATCAACTTATCTAAAGTAATATCCTCTACAAGATAACTTATTCTACTTTCACTTTTACTTACTTACTTTAATAGTAATGAGTGAGAACAAGAGGAACAATTGGAATCATTAGACGCCTAGAATAGTGAAAGCACTAAATGGGATTTGTACTACATTGAATAATAATCAATTTGGACTCTATACCAAGCACATATTGAGCTGAGGACTCTATACCAAGCACATATTGAGTTGAAGACTCTATACCAAGCACATATTGAGTTGAGAACTCTATACCAAGCACATATTGAGTTGAGAACTCTATACCAAGCACATATTGAGCTGAGGACTCTATACCAATCACATATTGAGCTAAGGACTATACCAAGCACATATTGAGCTGAAGACTATACCAAGCAAATATTGAGCTAAGGACTCTATACTAAGGACATATTGAGCTGAGGACTCTATACCAAGCACATATTGAGCTGAAGACTCTATACCAAGCACATATTGAGCTAAGGACTATACCAAGCACATATTGAGCTGAGGACTCTATACCAAGCACATATTGAGCTGAGGACTCTATACCAAGCACATATTGAGCTGAAGACTCTATACCAAGCACATATTGAGTTGAGGACTCTATACCAAGCATATATTGAGCTGAGGACTCTATACCAAGCACATATTGAGCTGAGGACTATACCAAGCACATATTGAGTTGAGGACTCTATACCAAGCACATATTGAGCTGAAGACTATACCAAGCAAATATTGAGCTGAGGACTCTATACCAAGCACATATTGAGCTGAGGACTGAGACAATGAAATCAGAATGAACATGAAGCATGCATTGAACTGGGAACTGAAAGAATGAAATCAAAATGAACATAAAGCACACATCAAGCTGGGAAAAATTAAAATGGAGATACTGAAGGAAGCTATGACTGAGATCAGTTATCGATCATGGTTTAGTCGGAGGCGATGGAGGGGCGATGAAATCTGTGAATGTAGAGTAGGACTCGGAAGCCTCAGCCTTGGATCTAGTGTGGGCATCCACGTTTTTGTGCTACCTCCCTGGTTTGTACAAATTTTCGCATTTGTACGACTGAAGGATCAGTGCCCACTGAGCTAGTCGACCCATCAGCTTGCGGGATTTTGTGAGAGCTTGCAGTGGAGCATGATTGGTCTCCACTACGAATTGTGAGCCATGTAAGTATGGTCTGAAATGTTTGACCCCAAAGATGACAGCTAATCCTTCTTTGTCACTAATCCCATAGTTCCTTTCAGCTTTCGAGAATCGTCTAGAAGCATACGCAACTACCTGTTCTTGACCCTCGGTGCTCTGGTTGAGTATAGCAACGATTGCATCTTTCGAGGCGTTCGTCTGGAGAATGAATGATTTCGAGAAATCTAGATAAACCAGCAGAGGAGCGGAGCACAGGGCCAACTTGAGGTGGTCGAACCATCTGCTCCATCGCAACCCATGTCAATAAAACATGTTTTTTCATGAGTCGATACATCGGGGCTGCTATCGTGACAGAGTCACATATAAATCTTTGGTAGTGATTGACTAAGTCGATGAAAGATTGTACACATTTGAGGTTGGTTGGGCGAGGAAATGAGGAGGCTGCATGAATCTTGTTTGGATTAGGACGTAGTCCTGCTACGAAGACCACGTGCCGCAGATAAACTAGTTCCGAAAGGCCAATTTTGCACTTCTTAGCCTTCAACTTAAGCCCTGCTATGCAGATGCACGTGAAGATATTGTGAAGATCATTGACGTGGGCTGCAAAGCCGCGTGAATAGACATTTACGTCATCGACGTGCATTAGGATGCACTCCCACTGTAAGCGGCCTAGGACCATGTTCATGAGCCTCTGTAATGTGTGAGTTACATTGTAGAGGCCAATCCGCATGGTATTGAACTGAAAAAGTCCTTCTCGACAAACAAACACTATTTTTTCTTTAGAGGCTTTAGTGAGGGGAACCTGCCAAAAGCCTGCTACAAGGTCCAACGTGGAGAAAATGGTTGCTCCGCGTAGCTGGTCGATTGTATCGTCTATCCTTGGAAGGGGATAGGTGTCTTTTTTTGTGATAGCGTTTAACCGTCATTAGTTGATGTAGAACCTCGTGCTCCCATCCTTCTTTTATACAAATACAACAAGCGTGGCCCATGGTGATCTCTTGCATTATTTGAGTGAATTTACTCTGGAGGTCAGGATTAATCACCAGCGGTTTCATGACGTCTACTGTGCTATGAAGCAACAGCAAAGCCAATTGTACTAGCTTCTCTTTGATGCTGATGTGCATGTTGGAGATCAGAGACAGGTTGTGCACTTCGATGGTGGGGAGAGCGGTGATTCAGGCAAGGATCTGGTTTGAGGCAATGTGTATGGGAGCCTGGGTGGGATTCGCAACCAGAATCCTCAGCTCTACTCGATAACGTCGATCATATAATCCATATGCGACAAGTTCATTATCCTATTAATCTAGTCTGCGCCAAGGTTTGATCTGGATGTAATGATCGGGTGGACATGCAACGGCAATGTTGGTGGCGTGAAGAATCTGGCTAAATGCGGTAATGTCAAAGGGTTGTGATGCGCAGAGGACCATGGACGCTTGCTGTGCTTTGATTGAGGCAGCACCCTTGTCGCCAAGCCGAGGTAATTGCCAAGTGTAGATGGCCTCATCTGGAGGTCGACATCTGAGGAAGGAAGATTAATCAAATTGGTTGTCGGTCTGTGTATTTGCGGAGATAGGAGGTATGCCTAGGTTGCGGGTGCCCAGGCGCATCACGAGAAAGGCCAATGTGATCGTTTTGGTTTGGTCCTCTAGGAGGTTGATGGTCATCCGCCGACGAGCTATGTCTAGCATGCAACCTGCCAAGGAGAGCCTATCGTGCCTTAAGAGCACGTTGTCGCCGGAGCACACCAACGCCTCCACCTTTGTATCGTAGCCTTCCACCGATATTAGCACTGATACTGGCTCCAGTGGTTTGTAAGAGGTGCCATCGGCAATAGAAACCATACGGTCGGCTAGGAAAATTTTGAGGTTCACGAGCTTGACTAGTGATATGGGATTCGTGGTCAAGTTGCATCCAATGTCCTCTGTACATGGGCAACTGATTCCATCAATTAATCCTTGCACCACCCACGGTCGGATGATTTTGAGGTGTTGAGATGGCAGTTTGCAATTGAGAGAGTGGAATTGCGTTGACATCATGATAATTTGTGGATTGCTAGTGGTGATCGCTCCCGTGCCACAAAGAAAGACGATCTTCAGTTTAAAGAATTTTTAGTCTGTTGTGTCGCTAGACGTTGTCATAGCTCGAGGAGCAATTGGTGTAGTATGGATCATAGTGCACACATGAAGTAACTATGGCCTTCCTCTAGACAAATTCCGCAGAGAAAGGATCGTTGTTTTTTAGGTATGAGCGGGATCAGTCCCCACTGAGCAATCGTGGGAGGATGTTTGTTATTGTACCGACGCTCGCTTGGCGTGCAGTTGTCCCGAGAGATCATGTACAAGAGTCTCCAGTTCAACCTCCTCTTCTGCGATATTTGGCTCCACGCTTTGCTCGAGCATGTTGACGGTCGAAGCGGACTTGGTCTAATCGTGTTTTGAGAATTGTGAACATATTTTAAGATGTCGGAGCATGATGTCGTCACTGGCGAATTGTTGAATTCGTGCTTCCGTCATTAAATCAAGGAGAAAGAAGTGGATGACGTGTGTGTGGGCTGTTTGTTGCATGAATTCACCATCATCTCCAATGGCGAGTTTAGCATGCTTTACAAAGCATGGAAAATGTAAATCAATGTTGTCAGTTGTTTTGTACTTTGTGGATGTGAAGAAGTCCCAAGCTGCGTTTTTCTGATCCATGAACACAAATAATCGCTTTGCTTGTTGCACTTGGAGCCAAATTCGAAGTGATGACATGTCAGTGCGGGACTCGAATAGGTCTTTGGGATCTCCTCCTAGGCTGGAGCGAAGTTGAGAGATACGGTATGCTATCAGTGCAGCATAGGCATCTACGACAATATTGAAGTCTCGGAGGAATGCTAAAAAGCCGTCCTCTAGAGATGCATACTTTGGGAATGACAATGTTGGCAATTTTCCCATGTCTGGCAGTGATTGTGACCATGGCTGCGTTTGTTGCAATGGTTGGGGTCGGAGATGTCCCGCGTCCAATAGTTGCTCCACGCTGCGCACTACTGGTGTGACATTACGATGCATGTCATGTTCGAAGAAGAGGTCCGCAATCTCCGTGGGAGAGAGCATCGGGAGCGATCACCGCAGCTCCTCTATACCTGCTGCAGCATGTTGTGGAGAGTTGTTGGGAGGAAGTGGCGAGGGAGTCACTACCGAAGTGAACCCAGATGTTGCTACCAGTGTTTTGAGTTGGTTCTGCGTTATGGTGAGGCTTGGACGATGTGGGTAGCTGGATGTTGGAACTATGTTCCACGTTTTGCAATTCTCTTGAAACTTCAAATTTGGGTGGACGACCGCTGCTTGACATGATTCACAATGCAAGGAAGAATGTGGACATGAATCAGGGACTGGGGATTCAGCACAAGTCAGTTTCTCTGCAAATGGGATTCTCCATCCAGAAGGTCTTGTGTACTTCCAGATCAATTTGAACGAAGTCCTTGGAAAAGAAATCTGCTCCCCGTTTGATGAATCCGCCCTTTGTCCTCTGTCAGGCAGACAAATGTAGATGTCGGTGCTCTTCTCTCATGGCTAGGAGTAAGTCGAAGTGTCCAAACGCAGCACCGTCCGTGTGGCCCACGTCCCTCTCCGAAGTGTGCAAAGGATTAGTGGTACCCGAGGTGATCTTTAAGTCATTTGCCCACACTCGGAAGGAATGTGCCGAGGCATACCTCTGGGATCGTGGGATCGTTGCCGGGGGTTTTTCTTGAGCTGGGGTTGTCTTTGAAATCTAATGCAAGTGATAACAAAGGGGGCCACTGAGCAGGTATGCAATGATGCTCCTGGTGAATGGTTGACTTCGTTGTCCTAGGCTATGTTGCAGTGAAACCTCTGCGAAGGTTGTGAGCCTGAATGTTCTGACCACAGTGGATGAATTTATGTGCGCCTTCCCGTGTGATATGTCCATGTTAGTGGAGGTCGCTTGTCGATTCGTTGTTCCACTTGGTAAAGCCCTGTGATTAGAGGACGAAGGTTGTGTGTCGATGCTTGTCGAGTCCTCCGCAGAGTCCAGATTCCAAGCTGCAAGATCCTTCAAGATCGTGGTTGGGCTTCCAAGAGGTGTGAAGAAGTCGTCGGAGGACACCAAATCCTTAGAGGCCATAAATCCTTACGAACCTTGAATCGTCATATGTTGCACAAGAATACCAAAAAGCGAGTGTGTACTTGGCGTCTCTACCAAATGTTTGGACGTACTCTAAACTTATGCTCTGCCTTATCGTGATGGCGAGGTGATAAATGTGAGTGCGACGGAACCTAGCCAGAGGCAGTGACTCAAAGAGCCACAGTTGCACAGTGCTGATCGCACATGGCAGAGGGGACAAGAACAAGAAGACGCGAGATGGCTGTAGACGCAAGATGCTTGTGATGAATGAAACAATACCCAATACCTGATGCCTCACCGAATTCAGGTTTCTTATATTAGTTCAGTGGAAATTCATCCGATAGAATTCTTAATTTCTAGCTAATCAGTTTGTCCGATTAGCTGGGCCCACATTATGGCTCATTCTCTTATCTCTACAGTAAGGTCCAATACCTAAGCCTACATTATGAATCACAAGGCAGTCTTGAGACACAACACACATTTTTCTTCTAAAATGAGCAAGTAAAATTGTTGCTAAAATGCAACAAGGAGCCTGCATGCATCATTCTCTTGAGGGACTCCATCATGTCCTTGAGATGTTGATACTAATGAATGCCTTCAATTGCAAGTAGTATAATTATGGTATTTGAGTATTTTAACTGAAATCATTTTATATATTATCGGCCTATTTGAATTTTTAATCAATATACAATTAACCTATTATTGCAACAACAACAACAAAAAAAAACAAAAAACAAAATTAAAAAAACTAAAACCAAAACTAAAATAGGAAGAGTTTTGGTTTAATATACAAATAAAGAATTAAATTTTAAAATTCTAGAAATCAATTAAGCTACTTCAAATATATTAAAATCTATAAAAACTTTAGACTTTCTTCAAAGTTAGATAGAAACTAGAAAAACATCTACAAGAAAGTCTTTGTCTTCTTGCATAATTCTATATTAAAAAACAAAAATACATACAAGTGTTTGTTTGATGTAAAAAAAAATAAAAAATAAAATAAAATAAAAAATATACACACATTATTTATAGTAATTATAGTTCATAATACACTAAAACTATTTTTAAAATGTCATTGTATTTTTGGTATAAAAATATAATTTAAAAAAGAAGAACTATTAATTTTAAGTTTTTTTGGAAGATGGATAAATTGATAAATATATTTTTGTATCTTATGTTATAAATACCTAATTAAAAAATAATAAAAAATAAAATATAATAATTAATCTAATAATAAGGCTTATTAGATTCTATTGTTAAATTATTTTCTAAAATTTTTTACATCAAATAATAAGAATTAAGAGCAAAATATAGTATATTGATAAAAAAAAATATAAAAATATTTTTAAATAAATTAATTGATATTTTATATTAAAATATATTGAAGCTTATAAAATAGATTTATGTATATATTATAGTTATTTAATTCTATTTTGGACACTTTGAATTAATTTTGCATAATTTAAACCTATTTTTTTTAATTTGTAATATGAAATCTTTATTCTCTAGGAATTTTAAAAAATTTCATATTAATGAAAAAAAAATTAGAGATTTTAAATTATTGGTTATTTTTTTTTATTTGTAAAAGATTAGAATTAAAGATAGTAGCTTTATTTATATATATCTACTATAGGAATTTCTTCTTTACAAAAGTATTGTATAAATGATGGTTGGTTGAAATTTGATTATAATAATTATGTGTAAATATTTATTTTAAAATAAAATAAGAATAATATCTAAATTAATTATTTTTACTTAAGTGATTTTTATTAATGATAATTTAATTATAATTACAACAAAGTCAATGAATCACAATAAATTTTAAATCAAGCAATAACTTTCATAATAAAGTAATAGAAACTTTCAATTTATCTATAAAATAGATTATATGTTTAAAGTTATTTTAATTAAATGTGTAATAGTAATATTTTAACAATACACATATAAAATATAATTTTTTTTTATGTATTAAATTAATTTATCTGCAAATAAGTCATAACTTATATTACTAGTGCTCATTTCATGATTTATTATTACATAAAATGAGCACTAATAATAAAAATTATGATTTATTTCTACTTAAAATAATTAAAATAATTTAAAAAAAATTTATTCATTTTCTTAGTATAAATATAATGTAATCTTAAAATTCTAATTTTATATCATTCAAATAGAAAAATTATTGCAAACCAATATGGCTTCAAATCAAAGGTTTAAACTAAAATAATATAGTAAAACTATTTTCTTGGTTTCAATCTTTTGTTTAAACTTTTATATTAAAAATTTATGATTTCAAAAATAATAGAATAATTTTTTTAAATTAATAAAGTTCTATTGATATCTAAAAATTAGTTATGATATATTTATCAACCTACAATTATTATAAGATAATTGAATAAAGCATTATATGAATGAATTGATTCTAAATAAATAAGTACAATTATAAATTTTTAATTGATTCTTTAAATTTTACTACTAATAAAATCAATTAATAATATAATTTTAATAGTATATATATATATATATATATATATAACTCTAAATATTTATTAAGTATATAATAATTATATAGAATAATTAAATTAATTGAGTATATTATAATTATTATAACTAATATATATAATTAATTGAGTAAGTATAAACATGAACTTGTTATACAATTTTATTTTTAGTGACACTTATTTTTACTATAACATATATATTTTTAAAAGAAGCATAAATAAAGTATAATTTTTGAGTTGATACTTTAAGCTTTGAAATGTTAATATTATATTTGTATTGCAATTATGAAATGGTACCAAACTATCTCAAAAATCTAAGACCCTTTTAATCCAAAACAATATAAATTCAATTACAATAAAAGACAAAGCAGACAACAATAAAAGAAAATAAAAAAAAATTGAATAAGAAGATGCAAAACCAAACTTTATTAAGAAAAAGGATCCAAAGCCATACTTGACCAAATGCCCAAATGGCCCTGATCAATCCTATTTATACTTTGTCCAACCATTTTGGAACTTTTTAAAATATTCTTAATGGTAGATTCCACCTAGATAACCATCCTAAGTTCTTTTTGGAATGTTTCATGGTAGATCCTACCTAGATAACCACCCTAAGCTTTTTCTAGAATATTCCATGGTAGATCTTACATAGTCCACTAACCTAGCCTCAATTCTAAAAACTTCTATAAACTTCTCAAACATGGCTCTAACTATCTATCTATATGCATTAACAATATAAATATTTTATCTATGCCCCATTACAATTAATTCCCCTCTACTAATACGGAACGTCCTTGTTTTGCTTCCAATGGTATTTCCAAATTGTTTGTTGGTAATGTATGAGGTTCTATATAAGTTCTCATATTGTATTGTGGATGGATAACCTTTCCAAAGGAATTTGTAGTGAAGTTTTGGACGTCCATTGCCATGGCAAAGGTAGCAATGCTTTAAAATATTGTTCACTTCATATTCTTGTTGATCATCAACTACAATTGATGGTGGTGGTGGTTGCTGTCGATTTGAAAAGCACCTTAGCTTGATATGAAATTCTTTGAATTATAAAACATGGAAGACCGAATAGACTCAAATATATGGCAGAAGCTCAAGATAATATGCAGCATAAAAAATCATTGCAAAAATATAGAAAGGTTCAAGCTACTAAGGTGCTAACTTACGGACTTAAATTGATGTAGCAAATGGCAAGTTGGAATTGGAGAATAACACGTGATCAACCTTCTGAAAGGTCTTTTGTTGCTAGTTGTTATTTATATATTGCTTTTGTCAATTCTATGCAACAAAGAGGCAATATTATGCCTTTTGTAAGATTATTGTAAGCTATTGTATGAATTCTTATATTGTGAAGTTATTGGTATTAATGGGACAATAGAGAGTTGGTAGCATAATTGGGTCCTGATTGATATTAAGAAAGAATGGTGAATAATTGATACTTATTTAAATACTATTATTGTAAGCAAGCTCCAAAGGCATCAAATATTCATCCTAATCATCATGATGAATTGCCATGAATGTCCATAGCATATCTTCCAAGGTTTGATTTGCACACTCTATTTGTCCATCTATTTGGAGATAAAAGGCCATGGATATGGCAAGTCGTGTGCCTAATAACTTAAATAAGGCCTGCCAAAAACTTCTCATGAAATATGGATCTCAATTTGAAGCAATGACTGAAGATAATCTATAGTGACAAAAGATGATATCAAAGAAGACCTGTACAAATATTGAGGCATCAATATCTAAGTACATCGCTACCAAGTGGAATTGCTTTGAGAATCAGTCCACAAAGACAACAATTGCGGTGTGATTATGAGATGTTTGGGACAAACAGATAATGAAATCTATAGTCACCTACTTCCAATGTACCATAGGTAGTATCACGGATATATATATCTATTGTAATTTTTACTTAAGTAATATGAATAGGTAGAATTAAGTAAAAATAAATTAATTTCATAATATCTTCTAAAAAAAAATTTTAAAAGCTTTTTAAACATTATTTTGACTTAATATATGTTTGTAATTGTTTGATAGATTAGAAACTTACTTAAAAAATTATGCATGTGCCACATATATTAATAGCTTGTGGAATAAGCTAACTATGTGGCACTCATATAAAAAACTTACCTTATAAGTCAAGATACATATTATCTAAAATCAACATATTTTTGGAGGTCCTATAGAACGTTGCCACATAGATCATAGGTAGATAGTATATATAGAAGCAACAATGAAACCTTCTTCACTCTTGTCAATTCCTTTTTTGTTTCTAGTTTAGTTTCAAGAGTCTCTAGTTTCCTTGTCTTTTAGCAATAGTCATTCTAGTTTTCTTTTTAATATATTTACTTCTCTATTTTTATTTCTTTGAGAAGGTCTTACTTGTTTATTTGCTTTCATCAAATTCTTATCCTTGAAAAATTGACAAGAATATACTTATAATATTAGAGCTTTGTCTTCTCTTAATTAAGAATAGATTATCTCTTTCTATTAATAAGACATAAGCATATTAAAAGTTGTAGATTACTTTCTTCTAAACTAATATTATTTTTAGTATTTTTTTTATTTTCAAGTCTTCTCTTTTGCTGGTCTTAAGCAATATTAGACATTTTTTTTTGTAGTATTAACATGACAAAGCTTCTTAAAATGAAGAGTGCAATGGCACAAATATAAGAACAATTGAGAGAGTTGATGCTTGCAATGCATCAACTCAGTTTATTACTATCAAAAGCAAAAAAAATAGTAGGAAGTGAAGATACAAATATGATTGAAGCGGCTTCAATATCTACATCAAATTACATCCTTTTTCTTATAGTAGAATATCCTTCTAGTATTAGAAAATCCAAAGTTACCTTATTTGAGAAGTTTGATGGCACAAGATCCAAGTTTTGAAGATTTATCAATGAAGTACAACTTGTGATAGAACTTCAATTTCAAAGCTATCCAATGTTGGGATTAGAAGTTAGATTCATAAGTACACTTCTTTTAAGTTCAACATTATCATAGTTTTTATCTTTTCTTGAACAACAAGATCCAATATTGGATAAACTGGAGGCTTTTTTGATAGAATTTTGATCTACGTATGGAGAATATGTTGCAATTTGTGTTACAACCAATAAGATTTGTATCTTGCGATAAGACAATCAATTAATAACATCATATCTTTCACAATTTTAACAATTAGCGATTGATATTAAGTGGGATGATATTGCCTTTATCAACCAATTTTTTTATAGATTATAATATGAGATAAAAAAAATTGATTTTCAACTTATTTGATTTTCAAATATTAAATCAAATAATTGATTTTGTTATAAAGTGTGACAATTGGCTTTTTGAATTTTAATCTAAGAATTATACAAGAGAACCTCCACATTATTAAAATTCAATTATAACATTGACAATCTCTCAATCTAAACATTTGGAAGTAAAAGAAATACAAATTAATGCAATATATTTTAAATCTTTTATTTAATAAAAGAAGACTCATCATCATCAAGAAGGACTTTGTTTATATTGTGGAGAAGCTAAGCACATTGCTCAAAATTGTCCAAAAAAACAACACAACTATAAAATAAGGAGTAAAATTTTCAAAGATAGAAAAATGTCAAAAAATAAATTTTTAGAACTACAATAGGGACCATATAGCTGGAATCTTATACAAATGAAGGTCCTATCATCTCCTTAGAATCCTCCCTTGTTTTATAATAGATGTGCATTTAGGACCTGATAAACACAAAGCCTATGCCTTGAAAGATTCAAAAGCCTCAACTTCTTTCTTAGATGAAGAGTTTGTTAAAAGCCATAGAATATTGTTAGTACAAAAAACTAAACTTGTACATGTAGAAGTCAAAGATGGCCATCTATTATCTTCTGAAGATATTATTCATAAAACACTTCGAATAGATGTAACAATAAATAGTCATAATAGTTGCGTAATTTTTAATATAATTAGGTATCTCTTTAATTTGGTAATTTTAGATTTATCATAATTAAAAAAATATAATCCTTTAATAGATTAAATTTCTTATAAACTTGACTTATTTTAGAGCATTATTAAGAGTTTTGTAGAAAGCCATGAATCTAGTATAGCCAAATCTATACTCGTAGATGTAAAAGCTTTCTTGCATGCTGTAAAAGAAGGATTGTCTTTTATTATTTATGCTACATCCATTTTTAATGATGGAAAGACTTCAAGTAACCTTCCAAGTCAATATTAAGATTTTCAAGATGTTTTTAAAAAGAAAAATATAGATATTCTCTTAGAGCATCATTTGTATGGTTGCTTAATCAATTTTAAAGAGGGAAGTCAACTACTATTTGGTCTAATCTATAATTTATCACAAAATAAGTTGACTTAATTCAAGAAGTACATTGAAAAAAACTTGGCCAAGAATTTCATATGCCATTTAAAATCTCCTGTAAGAATTCTTATCTTATTAGTGAAGAAAAAAGTTGGATCATTGCAAATATGCATAGAATATTAAGGACTAAATAAGATTACTATTAAGAATAGGTACTCTTTATTCTTCATATCTAAACTTCTTAATCAATTAAAATAAGCTAAGATTTATATAAAAATAAATCTATGAAGAGCATACAACTTAGTCCGCATTAAAAAAAGGAGATGAATAGAAGATTGCATTTCAAACAAGGTATAGGCACTTTGAACTCATAGATTTATACAAAAACAAATCTACGTATTTTGGACTCATAAATGTACCAGCTGCTTTTCAACAACTTATGAATTTTATTTGTGAATTTTTGGATGATTTTTTTGTCTGTTATTTAGACAACATTTTAATCTATTCTAAAAATATAAAAGAATATGAAATTTATATTTGTTGTATATTACAAAAACTTAGAGATATGGGATTATATGCCAAGTTAGAAAAGTGTGTATTTTACATTACTCAAATTGACTTTCTAGGATATATCATTTCTAACAAAAGACTTATGATAGATTTGAAAAAAATTCAAATTATTATAGATTGAAAGATTCTAAAAATAATAAGAAATGTGCAATACTTTTTGAGCTTTGCCAATTATTATTGGATCTTTATCAAGAAGTTTTCATAAGTTACGGCTCCTCTTACACATCTTATATGCAAAGATAAACTTAATTGGAGCAAAGAAGCTAAAACATCTTTTGAAGCTTTGAAGTTGACATTTATTTTTGCACTAATCTTGTACCATGTTGACTTTTGTAAGGTATTTTTTTATAAAAATAGATGCATCAGATTTTGCTATGGATGTTGTTTTGTCATAAATAAGAGAAGATGACAAGCTCCACCTAGTAGCTTTTCATTCTAAGAAATTTTCAATAGCTGAAATTAACTATGAAATCTATAATAAAGAACTTCTTACAATCATGGATTCTTTTCAATAATGGCATCATTATCAAAAAGATGCTTTTAGTTCAATAATTGTATATATGGATTATAAGAACCTCAAGTATTTTATGTCAATATGTGTCAAGGCCATGAACTAAAAGATGATGCATAAATCAATGAAATCCATATAAAAAAAAGAGTGGTAAAATAGAAATAAGAAAGTATGTATATTAAAAGAAATTGAAAAGGCTTATTACCAAAAGATAAGAAAACTTGAGACTCTTGAAACTAGACTAGGAACAAGAAAGGAGTTGACAAGAGTGAAGATGGCTTCACTCTTGTTTCTATATATACTATCTAACTAGAGACTACATGACGATGTTCTATAGGACCTTCAATGTGTGTTGACTATGTAGGACACATGCCTTGACTTACAAGGCAAGTTTTTTTATATGTGGACCACATAGTTAGTTTGGTCTTCAAGCTAACAACATGTATGGCACATGGCCAACTTGTTAATCATATTTCTAATCCAAAAAATTAATTAAAGACACCTATAAAATCAAAGCAACGTCTATAAAGCTTTTAGAAAGCTTTCATAGAAGATATTATAGAATTAACTTGTATTTATCTATTCTACTTATTTTTATTTATTTATAAAGGTAATTACTAGCTTACATGCATATGTAGGTGATATTACCCTCCCTTCTAGAGACGAGTTCTACGAAGAGCGGTCATCATATGTTGAAAAAATCTATGATACAACAAATTATATTTGCCACATACTTAGATCTTTGTTTTCTTTGAAGATGGTTGATAGGACCTCTTAACCAATGATAGTGTCTCGTACCAGGGCAAAAAGACCATCCTATTATCTGATCGTTGTTGAGGCTTTCATAACTTTCTTCAAATAAAATATTTGGAATACCATCAGGAATTGTTCCTACATCTAATAAAATTATCAAACATCGGGAGTCTCTTCTAAGGTCGTGATACTAAACGCGTTGTATCTCACCATATATTTAAGGAAAAATATGTTATTCTTGAGGATCTTCATCTCGATTGCATCGTCTTAAAGATTGTGATAATTGTAATGTCTTATTTGGCAAGTCAACAAATGAAGGCTCTTCAATCGAATCTACTGGTTGTTGGTTCTCTATGTCTTTAGCATCACAACTACAAAGAAGCTACAAACAAGGATTGAAAGTAGAATGTTATCTTGCCTAAATCTTCTTTCTTATATAAAAAATATTTTTTATCTTGAATTTGATCGATATCGTCAATGAAAAGCCTCCACTACCTTTGCTGCATTTGCAAGATTCTTTACTTGCTCCCATGTGCATTCACTAATATCATAACTGCATCAATGGACAAGATATTCTAATTTATTTTGGCACCGCCTTGAATCTATGACTTCTTCTACTTCAAACTCTTCATTATTATCCACTTCTATAGAAGAAGGTAGAGATTTTCTTTTTGGTATATCCAATGTCTTGTATGGTTCAAAAAGAGACACGTGAAATATTGGATGGATTTTCAATGACTCTGGTAGGTGAAAATAATATACAATTGGATTGATTTGTATAGAAATAAGAAATGGTCTAAGTCTACAATAGTCCAACTTTTCAGAAGGATGAGTGGTCTTGATATTGCGATGAAGTAACCATACATTGTCACCTATGTGGAATGGTGGTTGTTCCTCTCGATAGACATTCGCATTGATCTTTTGTTGTTCTTGAGCTTCTTTTAATTGTACCTTCATTGTTGCATGTAGCTCTGATAAATGATTTGCCAAATCTTTTGCCATAGGATTATGAGCTTTTAAAAAGTCAAAAGTATCAAATTATGGATGATAACCATAATTGACAGAGAAAGGTGTTTGTTTTGTAGAAGAATATACCGTATTATTATAAGCAAACTTTGCTAATGGCAAAAGAATTGTACAATCATCTTGTTGGTAGTTAATTATACATCTTAAATATTGCTCCAAAACTTGTTTAACACACTCTGTTTGTCCATTACTTTGAGGATGGAATGCCGAAGATAGTTTTATATCCACTTTTAAAATCTTGAAAAGAGTCCACCATAATCTTGATACAAACTGAGTTCTCCTATCCAATATAATATCTTTGGATAATCCATGATAGCGATAGATGTTGTCAACAAAGAGCTTAGCTGTTTCTTCACTTGAGATAGATTTTGTACATGGTACAAAATATGCCATTTTGATAAAAAAATCTACTATCACAAATATAGAGCTATAAAAACTTGAGTTTAGAAGATCCATGATGTAATCCATACAAACAAAAGACCATGGTTGTTTTCAAATAGGTAATGGTTGAAGAAGTCCGTAAGGTCGATGACAAGGAGTTTTTTATCCACAAAAAATGTTGCATAATTGTACAAAGTCTTTCACACCTTTTCACATTTGTGGCCACCAAAAATCTCTAGATATAAGCTCCAAAGTCTTCTTGTATCCAAAATATCCTGCTGCTGGAAAGTCGTAATGTGCTTGAAGAATACATAATTGTACTTCTCCTTTTGGAACATATAATCGATCTTCAAAATAGAGTAGGTTGTTTTTGAATTCAAACTTAGAAGTATCTTGAAACTTAGAAGAAGGATTCTTGATATTGTGAACAAGAAGATGAGAAGACATATTTGATTGGATTTATTTCACAAGCATCAAATCAACAGTCAATGTTAATTTCATTACTCAAAGATGAAAATGCTCTAGCTTCAAGAAAATTATTCTTTATTGATCAAAAGATCTATTTCTTTCTTTTGATACAAGATAAGAATGTCTAGAAACCTTATTATTTTTCAAGTTGATATGTAATCTTGAAATCAAATCTTGATAAGAACATGCTCCAACATGCTTGGCGACGATTTAAAACATGTGCTAACATGAAGTACTTGAGATTCTTATGATCTGTATATATGGTGAGTAGATTAAAAGGGCCTTCTAGATGATGATGCTATTCTTGAAATGAATCCACAATTGCAAGAAGCTCTTTGTCATAGATTTCATAGTTCATCTTGGTTGCTAAAAATTTTCTAGAATGAATAGCTACTGGATGAAGTTTATCATCAGCTCCCATTTGTGATAATATAGTACTGAAAGCAAAATTTGATGCATTTGTTTCCATAAAAAATGCATTAAAAAAGTTGACGAGATATAAGATTGATGCAAAAATAAATGCTGACTTCAAAGTTTCAAAAGATGCTTCAGCTTCTTTACTCCACTCAAATTTGTCTTTGTAAGTCAAACGTGTAAGTAGATCTGTAACTTGAGAGAAGTCTTTAATGAAGATCTGATAATAGTTGGAAAAGCCCAAAAATTATTGAATATCTCTTATTGTTTTTAGAATCTTCCAATCTATAATTATTTGAACTTTCTTAAGATCCATCATAAGTCTATTATATGAAATAATATATCATAAGAAGTTGACTTAATTAGTATGAAATATATACTTTTTTAACTTGGCATAGAGTCCCTCATTTCTTAATTTTTATAACACATGACAAATATGAAGTTCATATTCATCTATGTTCTTAGAATAGATCAAAATGTCGATTGTGTTCTTTCTTGAAGGTTAATTGAGCAATCGTAGGGACGATTTTTTGAAAGAATATCTGCATTCTTCTTCTCAAATACATCTTTAAATTCTTGATATTGGTTAAGAATGCCACTTGAAGTCTTTACATCATTAGAAACAGGTGTGGTATAAATGACACAAGGTGATCCTTCTTTTGCAGTATGCAAGAAAGCTCTTGCACCTACAAACATAGGTTTAATTGCACTAGACTTATAACTTTCTACTAGATTAATTTTATTCTTAATTATACTTTTAGAGAAGTCAAGGATACGAGAAATCTAATCTATGGAAGGATTATACTTTTCTAACCATGATAAATCTAAAATGATTAGATTAGAAGGAGATCTAATTATATTAAAGATTATGTAACTACTATGATTATTTATTGCTACATCTATAGGAAATGTTTCATGAATAACATCTACAAACGACAATAGACAATCATCTATAATTTCTACATGAACATGTTTGATTTTTTGTACTAATGATATTTTATGACTTTTAATAAATTCTACATCTAAAAAATAAGCTGAGGCTTTTCAATCTATCAGGCAGAGGCTTTATAATTATTAGATCTTAAACACACATCTATTATAAAACAAATAGACGATTGTAAAGAGAAGATAGGACCTTTATTAGAAATTATATAAGATTTCAGTCGCACAATCCCTATTGTAGCTAGATAAATTCATTTTTTGACCCATTGTCTTCTTTGACAAATGTGCTCTTCATTTTGTGACTTTGTTGCTTCTTTGGACAATTCTGAGCAATGTGTTTAGGTTCTCCACAATATAAGCACAATCCTTCTTGATAGCGATGAGTCTTTTTTTGCTTGATAAGAGGTTTAAGACGTACTACATCAATTTATATATCCTTTACTTTTGAATGTATGTATTGAAAAGATATTGGTGTTGCCATTGAATTGTAGTAATGTTGAGCCTCATTTGTATGACTCTCAAATCAAAATTCAAAAAGTCAATTATCACATTTCATAGCAAAGTCAATTGCTTCACTCAATGTTTGAGGATCAGGTAATTTGAGCATCAATTTCTTTACCTCATATTGTATCCATAAAAAAAATGGCTAATAAGTGCACTATCATCCCACTTGATATCAATTATAAGTTGTTGAAACTATGAAACATATAACGTTATAGATAGATTATCTTATTGTAAAATACAAATCTTATTGGTTGGAATATGAATTGCATCATATTCTCCATACATGGACCAAAATTCTCTCAAAAATACCTTCAGATTATCGAATATTGGATCTCATCGTTTAAAAAAAGATAAAAATCATGATAATGCTGAATCTAAAAGAAGTGTACCAATGAATCTAACTTGTGATCTTAGAGTTGGATAGCTTTGAGGTTGAAGTTCAATCCCAAATTGTACTTAATTGATAAATCCTCAAAATTTGGATCTTGTACCATTAAAATTCTCGAGCAGGGCAACTCTTGGTTCTTTAACACTTGAAAGATATTCCACCATGGATGGAGGGACATGATTTGGTGCAGATGTTGAAGCAGCTCTAATCATCTCTATATCCTCACTTCCTGCTATTCTTAAAACTATACTAGAAGCAAGAAAAGAATTGACAAGACTAAAGACGGCTTCATTCTTGTTTCTATATATATTATCTAACTAAGGGCTATGTGGCAATATTCAATAGGACCTCTAATATGTGTTAACTTTATAAGATACATGCCTTGACTTATAAGGCAAGTTTTTCTATGTGTGGGCTATATAGTTAGTTTGATCTTCAAGCTAACAATATGTATGGTACATGGCCAACTTGTTGACTATGTTTTTAATCCAAAAAGTAAATTATAGACACCTATAAAGTCAAAGCAGTGTCTATAAAGCTTCTAAGAAGCTTTTATAGAAGATATTATAGAATTAACTTACTTTTATTTACTTTTATTTATTTTTATTTACTTCTACTTATTTATATAGGTAATTACTGGCTTACATGCATATGTCCATGACAACACATATTTAGAGTCATCACTAGGCTTGTTAAAGTATGTCTTTATCAAGATTCAAATTCAATATCACTTATCGGCCAAAAAAAACAATGAGTCTTTTTTGATGTCTTTTTTAGATATTATTATTTTAGATCAAAAGAAAAAAAATGTACCTTTTGATCAACAAAAGATAATTTTATTGAAGTCAAAATAATTTCATCTTCAAGTAGTGAAATCAATATTGACTATTGATTCAACTTTTTTCAAGCAAATTCAATTAAGTATGTTCTTTGATCTTTTTATTCATGATATCAAGAGTATTTCTTCTAAGACTAGTGATACTTCCAATTTCAAATTCAAGAACAATTTACTTTATTTCAAAGAATACCTATATGTTCTAAAAGAATAAACACATTTATGTATTCTTCAAGTATCTCTCAACTTTCCAACAACAGGATATTTTAGATACAACAAGACTTTGGAGATAATATCTAGAAATTTTTGGTGGCTACAAATGTAGAAGGCTATAAAAGACTTGGTCCAATCATGTGACATTTGTTCAAGATCAAAAATTCCTTGTCTTCAACCTTATGGATTTTTTCAGCCATTAACTATTCCAAAACAACCATGGTCTTCTATTTCTATGGATTTTATTATGGATCTTTTAGTCTCATGTTTATATGATTCTATATTTATAGTAATAGATTATTTTATCAAAATGGTATATTTTATATTATGTACAAAATCTATAATAGATGAAGAAATTGTTAAGTTTTTTTTAATAATATCTATTGATATCATAGATTGTCAAAAGATATTATATCAAAGAAAAAAAACTCAATTTATAACAAGATTTTAGAGAATTATTTTTAAGATTCTAAAGATGGACATAAAGCTTTCTTTGGCCTTTCATCCTCAAAGTGAAAGACAGACAATACGTGTAAACTAAGTTTTAGAGCAATACTTCAAGTGTACCATTAATTATCAACAAGTCAATTAAAGAACCTTCTTATCATTGAGAGAGTTTGTTTATAATAATACGATGCATTCTTCTATGCAATAAATATCTTTCTTTGCCAATTATAATTATCATCCACAACTTGATATTTTTGACTTTTCAAAAGTTGATAATCCTATGGTGGAAGATTTGATAAATTATTTGTCAGAGCTGCATGTAACAATGAAGATGTAATTAAGTGGAGCTCAAGAACAACAAGTGATTAATTTGGATGCCTATAAAAAGAAACAATGATAATTCAATGTATGTAACAAAGTATGATTACTTCATTATAATATCAAGAGTACTCATCTTTGTGATAAATTGGACTATCGCATGTTTAGATCTTTTCCTATTTGTAAAAAAATTAATCTAGTTACTTATTAATTATATCTATTAGAGTCAATGAAAATCTATCATATATTCTACATGTTTCTTCTTGAATCATATAAGACTATGAATATACCAAGAAGAAGAAAAGTCCCACTTTTTTATATAGAAGTGAATAATAATGAAGAATTTAAAGTGG